>NW_008359081.1:5325818-5327633 GCF_000622305.1 Nannospalax galili
CACTATTAATGTATGAAATTGTCAAAACATTTTTTAAAAGTTCACCAACAAAAGCCTTACTGATCACAGTCTTCTTTTGCTTTACATTAAAGATCAAACATACTTTATAAATACTTTTATTGATTCCAGAATTTCATGCAATGTATTTTGATCATATTCAAACTGCCTTCTTCCTCTCAAGTCCTTACCCACTACCCCCCTCCCTCCCTCCCTCCCTTTATTTTAAACCTGGTATCAAATACATCAGCTAATTCTTCCAGTTCTGCATCTGGTCAGAGTGTTTCTATGGAACTTGTACTGGTTCATTTGTCTTTATAGTAAGTGACCAATTATGTGTGAATGAAACATACTCATAAATGTCACATTAGAAAAATAAATGAATTGAAAATATATACAAAAATTTTAAAAGTAGCCAATAATGATATTTTGGCAATGTATTTCTCACCATAACATTGATACACAATGCCAGACTCTGCCCTGCCTACACACAGTCAAAAAGCAGGAAACCATGTAATAGCCAATGTATATTCTGAAGCTCTTGATTTTGATTGTTCTTTGAGCTCAGAGTCAACAGTTGTAACAATAGATTAATGAGATAGAAGATCCCTAACTTTTTCCTCATTTAGAAACTGTTAGTGTTCACCATGAAGCCCTTAAAATTTACATGGATATGAGGATATGCTAACATCACAGTGTAATAGAAAAATAGAATTATCTATATTCTGAGGTTGTGAATAATAAACTACAGCTCCAAATCCAAATATAAACTGAAATCAGATTTCCCAAATTCCCTTTCATTATTATAATACTTAAACATTTATTGCCTGTAGTTTAAATAGCATTTCTGTGCATGGCATTTCTGAATTAAATAATATTAAATTCAAAAGAAGTTTTAATCAACATTATAAAGTTATTCAGGTCTATATGGTTTGAGTAAAATATCATACATGTCTATTTTCTGCAGAAAACAGAAGATTTGTTTTTACATCTTTTAAGAACCAAAATATTTAAAGTATTTTTGTTTAATATTCAGATTTATTTTGAAAAAAAAAAACCACATACCCAACAATATAGTCATGAGATTAAACTATTTTAACAATGCTGGAGACTGGCCAGAAAGATTTTATCTGCTTAGTTACTTCCCCTAATGCACTTAATACCAGTGATTACATGCTTGTTGCTTTTTGCTATAAAAAGAAACTTCTGAAACAGGAAAACATTTACCTGTGCATGAATATGTAAGTAATGTTCAATGCCGAAAACATCATTATTATGAATTCTGCTTCCTATTGTGGCACTTATAAATATCTTGACTAATTTTTAATGCATTCTTTCTGTATCTACAATGCATTACCTCTATTGAATATTTAGCAGTGATAACTAACACATGCACTGAAACTGAATGTGATTCTCGCTCGTCAGTGACAGTGACAGATAGTTCTTGATAATTATGATCCATGTGTATCTCCATCTTTCATTAGAGGAGAAGAGCATACAATGCCAGATCAACTGGTAGAGCAGTTTGTGTCATCAATCTCAAACCACTTGCCAATGTCATAGAAGTGCATACCTCCACACAGTAATATGTCTGTGTCATCTCATTGTCATAGACCCTGAATTGTTAAAAAGCTAACTAGAAAGGAAAGAAAACAAAATGCAAGTATTTTTCTGTGCTATAAGAAATGTGAGATAAATGGCATTTACTGGGTCTACATTTGCCTGTGTGTAAATAGTTGTGTATTTATGCATATGCTGTGAGTGTGAAGGGAAGGTTTTCTAACGTTTACATTATACATATATATATATATATATATA
>NW_008359081.1:5327716-5329530 GCF_000622305.1 Nannospalax galili
TTTTTATTAATTCTTTGAAAATGTCATACTACTTTGAACATGTTCACTGCCCTGCTCCTACCTCTATCACTTTCCATATCCACCCATATCTCCCTTCATTGCCCAATTTCATGTCCTTTCCTTTAAAAACTAAACCATTGAGTACAATTTATGCTGCCCATATACTCCTGGATATTGGGCCATTCATTGGAGTATGGTAACTTACCAAGGGCCACACCCTTAAAGACAAGTGATGTTTCCTCCCCCAGAAGCCATCAACTATTTGTTTATGTATGGGTGAGGGCTAGTGAGAAACTTTCCCTGCTGTGCTAGAATGTTGACTGTTGTGATTTTGCACAAGCTTGTGCTGACAACCATAGCTCCTGTGAGTTCATGAGTGCAGTGGTCCTGTCATGTCTAAAAGACACACTTCTTGTTCTGGCACTCACTGACCTTTGGTGTGACATAGTTTTTCCTTTAGTGGCTGAAAATTTGTCATTTTCCTGGACCATCTGGAACATGCAGTTTGCTTAGTTCATAGGGAAAGAAAAACAATAAACAGTTGTCTTACTTGGAAAGTTAAGTCATGTGATCTAGCTGAATACCAGACACAAGTGACTTTCATTTATAATCTATCAGGAAGAATTAGGCACAAGAGCTTCAAATAATTGTAGAGCAGGAGAGTCCTAGACCTTTTGTATTTCTTGAAGAGAGAAATCAAAATAAGAAAACACTAGATATCTACACTATAGGCTTCATTAATTTTTTTGTTTATTTTTCTTTTGGACTTTTTGATCTGGTGTCTGCCTGAAGCCCCAGGTGACTTGAAACTCAGTATGTTGACCAGGCTGACCTCCATCTCACAGAAATCTTCTTGCCTCTGTGCCACCAAGCCCAGCTTTTTATGGTAAGAGTTGTGTACCCCCTAAATTCAATTTCCAAATGCATCTCTTAAGACAACTATTTCTACCATTCTTTTCTGTACAAGTGACTCAATAGGAAAAAGACTGTACCACTCATAAAGAAAACATACTTGTAAAACAAAAGCAACATATTAAACTATAAATATAACTCGTGGTTGACTATTCTCCATGAATTTATTGTTTTCTTCAACTGATCCTCTTGTACCTCAGCTAATTTTATTGCTACAAATAAAAACTCAAAAACTTTCCTTTATATTGAAACATACCCAAACCATATTCATGTGCATATTCAAACAGATGGAGACAAGCATATTCCCATTAAATGGAATTTTATAAAACATCTTCTGAAGATATCAACACTGAAAAGATTTTGAGGCTATTAACAGTGACAGAAAAAAAGAGCATGCTTAAGATGAAAGAAACTTTCTAACACTTTATTGCCAGTATGGATAGGCAAAATTTCAGAGGATTTACAAAATGATCTCATGGTCTATATCAATATGACTATAACTGTGACTGCTGTAGAACTTTGATAATAGCAATCAAGTTTTATTGTACTTTTCTTGATCTCTTAACCTTATGATTTTATAGAGGTAATGTGCAGGAAGGTTTACAAAGGGCCCAGGGAAGCCTGAGGATCTCATATTGTTTCTCTCTCAACTTATTTATTTGATTATTTATATTCGTACCTTGTTTTAAGTGGTGGATGATTCCTAAAACAGTATTTTCATTAAGACAAATCTGTATTTCATTTGCATCCTTAATCTATCATTTCTAGGAGAAAGCTGGTGAGGTGTAAAGATATAAGTACCCTAGCTCAGAAAAATGTTATTGAATAGGTTAATGCTGTTGTAATGAAATGCTTCTTCTAATAAACAAACAAAATAATATATATATAAGTTGAGAGAGAAA
>NW_008359081.1:5329764-5367941 GCF_000622305.1 Nannospalax galili
GACTGTGACCAGTGATAGTCATGTATATAGAGATTAGAAATGCATGTGAAAACGTCTCAATGTCAATTGCCTTAAAATGAATTTTTCTGTATGAAACTGTGTATTTTAACAATGAAGTGGAGATCTTTTTTAAATGTTAAAAACTCATTTAATTTTATGTCTTATAGAGTCTATAATGAGTAAAAGATTGTACAAGCCTAATAATTCATCTGTAAACCTAAAAATATACAGCCAATTTTGAGAGATGTACCCTAGCTCAGAAAAATGTTATTGAATAGGTTAATGCTGTTGTAATGAAATGCTTCTTCTAATAAACAAACAAAATAATATATATATAAGAACAGTATTTCTAGAATTTGCTTAATAAAAAAATCACCAGAAAGTCATCTCGCTTGAGAAATTAAATCATTGTATCAAGAAGTAACCCTATATACAAGCGAATTCTCTTAATAATCACTACCAAAAATTAAGTACAATAGTTCCATATAACTGCAGATGAGCATGAACCATGGTTGAAATTTAAACTCCACCAGTTATTTCAATCTTGTGTGACACAAGAGAGATGATTCAACTTTCCTTTAACCACTTTAACCTTTGTAGTGCATAAATGAATCACACGGGGTTGTGAAAAATATAAACAGGGATTGACGTATTGAGAA
The DNA here is from genome assembly GCF_000622305.1 of Nannospalax galili. Taxonomy (NCBI): domain Eukaryota; kingdom Metazoa; phylum Chordata; class Mammalia; order Rodentia; family Spalacidae; genus Nannospalax; species Nannospalax galili. The sequence goes on from NW_008359081.1 coordinate 5,330,424, forward strand.
TAATTAGAGAAGGACTTAGGAAATTCATGTACTGAATTGCTGCAGGTAACCCTCATCGTGTGTTCCTCTGATGTATCAGGAATTCTTCCTCTTCAGACTACTGGAAACTGTCAAGTGATATGATGCAATAAGACAGTCTTTTTTGTTGAGGAGACAGGATTGAGAAGAAAGACCTCAAATTAATTGTAACTACTCACACTATAATTTTAAGAGTTTTATTATGGATGGAACAATTCTCCATTTTGCAAATCAGATCCTCTATTTCATATGCACTGAATTTTTCTTTCTCTCAAATACAGTTCCTGAACTTTGGAAGAATTTAGGGATCACTCAATCCAATAATAAACAATGCAGCATCTCTTCTAAAATTTGGTACACTTATCAATTGAAAACTCTTTTTATATATAAGGGAAAAATATTGAAGTTGAGTAAAAGTAAATGCTTGAAGCTACAGAAAGTGAAACAAGCACAAACTTTTTCCCTCAGTGTGTGATGTTACTAAAGACAGTCTTTGTCATTCTCCTTTTTTGCTCATTTTGTGAGAGCAAAATGAACAAAAGTATTGAATGTTAGAGATGTCCAATCTAAAATTTCAATATGTGTGATAAAATAATGTCTTTCTAAATACAGCCCCAAGGAAATTAAATTTTTTTTCTAAAAAAAAAAAAAATCTGTGGCCGGAATCTCCCAGGTCAAATTCAAACTGAAACATCCTTTTTTATTTGTTTGTTTTGTTTGGTTTTGTTTGGTTTGGTTTTGGTAACATCTTCAGTTATATGAATATTCTTACTGAATTTCATGAAGATTATTAGACTGTTTTAAGAAGATACACTCAAATGAAAACTCTTTCTTTGTAAATATACCTTACTTCTAATCTATAACTATTATGAGACAGGAATGATTTTCTTTGACTGTTGTTATAGCTATTTACTTGTTCCAAAGAGTAAACTCTTAGTATTCATCTAATTTTAAGACAGAATAATATGCTTATAGCCAAACTATGAAAACTAATACTAATAATATCTTAGCTATAAATGTTTTTTAGTAGGTCTATCTTTATCAGAATTTTGACGTGAGGACTCCTGAAACTGGATAGAGATATTTCAAATATGAGCAGCAAAAAGCAAGTAGTAGAAAAATTGTATATAGTACTGCTAAATATATGATAAGCAATCACTTATTTATTTTACATGTGCTTACCCATTTAGGTTTTCTAAAAATCTTTAGATCTATATATATAATTTTATCCATAAAGCAGTATAGTAAAAGTAAGAAAAATACATTATTCCTTGTTAAATGTGAATTTTAGAGTAAAAACAAATTTCAGTATGCATATATATGCTATTCTACAAGGCATACACTAATTTTTAAATGATTTCTGTCAAGTTCAAATTTAATTGGATATCCTATTTATAATAGGAAAGTTGTACAATAAAAGCAGGTGAATTTCATAGATAACAAAGTTGATACTCATATGGAAGTTATATAATATTGTGCTAGGGTCGAAATTCAGTTTCAAGTTTCTCATCAAAACTAAAGCTTATCTACCTTAATACCCTTTTATATACCAATTCTCTACTTGCTAATTACATGCAAACACTTTACTATAATTTTCCTATATTTTCTTGTATCAGATATAAATGTCAAATATTTCCTATATATTTTTCATTATATATATGAATGTATAAAACAGTGATGTTGACTCTTGAGAAATATTGTGGTTCAGTTATAAATGCTAATCCAAAATATTTGAATGAAAATAAATTAGAGTAAAACTTACTTTTGAATCTGGAATTTAGTACTTTTGAGTATATCTTTCTAACATGTTCACCCTGGTGTGCTGTACAAGATCAAAAGTTAATATACAGAGAAACACCATTGTTAGGTACACTTTCAAAATATTAAGAGAGGAAAGTAGAGCAAAAGAGTTCCAGTGTACCTAGTATTATGACCTAGTGTAAAAGTTTGTATAAGAATTGCGAAAGAGGTATTTTTTTAATCCAAATTTTATTAACTCGTGGTGAAAAGTGAATCCCTCAATTTCTTTAAGAGATAGAAACTAATCTTTGCTGTTCATTGGCTGATTGTAAAATTTTGATTGAAATAACTCAAATGTTCCTACAATAGTAGTCATATACACTTGTGCTGTTATGACTGAAGTAGCCAGCCCTGTAATGGTGATAACCACTCATTGGTTGGTTCTCTAGGCCTCTATAGGTGATATGGGCTGCTTGCTACTACCAGGCCACTATAAGTGCTATAGCTGTCTCCCAGAATTCAAGATAAGTGGTATTTGTCTGTACTACATAGTAACTACATATAACTCGTGGCTTTTTGCAGATAATAAACTCAATATGTGTTTGGCTTATCATTCTTCTATCAGGAGCAATCTCTATATGAACTAACACAGGATTGAGATGGGAGAAGAGATTGTAAATGACATTCTTTATTGCTTTGTAGGACATGCCTTCATGTAAACGTACTGATTCTCTGCACTAGGAATTTAGAGTCTGTGTTACCTGTGGTCATGATATCCTGAGAGACAGTGTCCGAAATATCTCTTTTAAAGGTCAGCGGTAAAGTTGCACTTACATGTGAGGCCATATTAATCTTCAAAGTCCCTATAGCCTGTACTGTAAGCAGCAGAACTCATCTTATCTAGGCTTGTACTGTTGCCAGTGCCTATGTTCCCTGCCCCCCATCACTATATTGAGCTACTCATAGGGTTCAGGCTTCTGTGCTGACATGAACTTTCAAGGTGGATCAGAGCGTGACCCACTTTCATCCTAAGTGCTCTTGAACACTTAAGAATATTGATGCCCTATTCTCTCCTTTTACTTCCCTAGAGCCCTCTCAGCTAACTCCTGTGAGGGAAAGTGCAAAAAAAGACCCTTCTTTGTGATCTTACCCTCTGGGACTACAAGCAATGCCATTCCATTTGATGTGTTATCTAACCAAATAGCAGTTTGCGAAGGTTCACAAAGCCATAGTGATGGTGCTGTTTGGACGATTGTGTTGCAACACTGAATCCTAAATTCCATGTAACTTGAAAATTCAATAGACTGGGTTATCCTTTGTCTTCCCAGTCTTTTTTTCAGGGACAACTTTGCATCATTTTATGACTCAGATTCATCAAATGCCTCTTCAGTCTGCCCGCCTTCTCTAATGTAAGGGAAATGAATATCTGTGACCTCATTTTGCAGTATGAAATTGTAGAGGAGGTTTTGTTTATTCCCAGTTGACCAAGTGCAGGCCAGGTGGCCTTCAAATTTCTTGTGCCCTAACATCTTAACATCATGGAAATTTGACAGAGCTGATACCAATAATTCTTGTGCACCATTTTATATTTTAAAGAAACATCACGGATGCCTTCAGTAGGAGGCACTTGGAGTAGTTGATTTTTCCACTGAGGAAGGCAAGATTTGCTCCTCTGTTCACTAAGCAAGCACATCTCACAGCCAAAGAACCTCGAACTCTACTGGGTGCTTAATATGGAGAGGGCTCCAGGGAAAGTTCAGGTGCATCTTTGTTTTGTACTTAACTATAGTGGTGACAGATCTCCAGTCAGAATCTGGGAAGAAGAAACTATATGATTGTGGGTAGCCGTTGTACAAGGATCAAGGTATAAAACAGAATGTGCCATTTTCAAGTCTGTCATGATGTCATCAACAGAAAATGTATGCAACTGTGAAGATGAAACCATTGCCAACTACTCACTAGCCACCTTGAAGAGCAAGAGCTTCTTTAACATACATTCTTCTGCTCCAAAAGCAGAGATTTTACTAGTGTAAGCCTAAGGTGAAGCAAGTGTATATGCTGTGTTAGGAAGCGTTCTGAGCGATGTTGTGGGTGGTTCATAGAACAATCTTTAGAAACACCAGTGTATGCCTACTTGATAATTTGCAAGAGGAAGAAATTATTTCCTATGCAGTTTTAGTAAGGTTTATATTTTGAACTATGGTGAGCTATACTTACCTTTGATTATCAGCAATCCTTTCAACTCACTCTCCAAGATAGATTGGTGAACAGGTGTAATAAAATTAAAATCAAATTTAAGAATTATTAAAACTATGGATTCATAGTCATTGAGAAAGAATACAACTAAACATATAGAAGTCTAATATAATAAAGATGCATAAAAATGTATAATTAACTGAAAATAGATTGAAAACTATTAAATCTTGTTTTTTCTGTGGCTCAGGTGATATGACGCTATTTTCATCAAATTATCAGTCGTTAATGACCACCTTTTGTTTGTTGAACTTGCCAATATTTATATGAAGAATGAAGGCAAATGTTAGTCTGTGTGTTAGTCAGACTTTTCAACACTATCACAAAATGGTGAGGAAGAGCTAATCTTCCTACAATAATGGGCTCTAGATAGTCCAACAGGACCTCAGTGAGTGGACTTGCACTGGGGAATGTCTGGGGACACGGAATTGACACAGTGGGCCTTAACATGGATGACAGAGTGTACAGGTTCCAGTAGGGGGTTATTGGAAAGTAAGGGTGGGGATGGGAGTGTAAAGATGATTCAGATTTTTAAAAAATATTTGTATGAAATAGACAAAAATTCAATAAAATCAAATAAGAAACAGATTTAAATAATTTAACAGGAAGAACTTATTTTTACTCATGTTTTCAATCTTTCATGGATGAAGGTCGTGCATATTTTGGCAGCAGTGTTCAGAGGTGATACTTTTGTGGGCACAGATTTTATCATGAGAACTCTGACCTAACCAATGGAACAAACCACTGCTTCTTTTGTAACACAATGAGCTATTGGGAAACTGGATATACTGAGAGCTGGAGCCTAGATGGATGATATAGGTCATATGCAGCATGCCCTTGCAGGGTGTATTTTGTTCCTGGATGTTCCTTTTTCTTTTATTCCCCTTCCTTCCAATAGCCAACGTTTCTGTACCACCTGTTGTCCATCATGATGCTCTTTTTTTAATCCCAGACCCAGAAATAATAAAGTCAAGCTACTATGAACTGGAACCCCTGGTACAATAACCCAAAAAAGAAATATTTTCTCTTTCAAAATGGTTGTCCTGAGGTATTTTGTTACAGCAATTGGAAGATGACACATCTGCCAAATGGATACTCACTTCTAAATTCTCTGAACCCTAAAAATTAAATCATAGTGAGTGCAATATCATCTATGATTTAAAATACTTTAGATTGAAACAATGAAGCAAAGTTTCTGCTATCTTTAGATGATATATGCTAAAAACCAAATATTTAAGTGATGTTATGTTGTGTTAATTCTCCATTAATAACAAATTATAACAAACCAAATCATTAAAACACAAATTTATCAGGATTCAATTTCTGGCGATCTGAGCTTGAGCATAAAGGCTGGATTTTCCACTAGAAATCTCACAAGACTGAGATCAAGATATTAATCAGTTGCATTCTCATCTGGAGCCTTAGAGTTTTTCTTCCAAGGTCATTCAGGTTCTTGAAATATTTACTTTCCTATTGGTAGATGACTGAGCTCCCCATTCTCTTGGTAGCTGTCATCCAAGACTACTCATAGCTCCTAGAGAGATGTCCTTTATCCTTTTAATGCCCTCAAGGACCCTCCCTTATATTATGTTTTTCATTATTTGAAAATATTACAGTGGGAATAACTCAGTGTCTTAAAAAAATAATTCAAAAACATTTATTCATTTCAAAAGAAAGAATAACTCACATATTAATTACTAAAAGAAGTTCATAGTAAAGCCAGGCTTGTTATAGCAAACATCTGTAATCTTAGCACTCAGGAGGCACAAGGAGAACGACAACCAGAACTTGGAAGCCAGCCTGGCATACATACTGAGACATAGTCTCAAATTATTAAAATATATAGACATATATCACACATACTGATATTCTCTTAAGTCAGAAAAACACAGAGGAATTTCAAATTCTGATGTCCAAATGTCCAACTTCTCAGTTACCAGTTCTAATCTCAGTACTTAGGAGACTAAAACAGGAGGTTCAAAGAACAATTCCAGGTAAGCCTGGGTTACAGAGACAGACCTTATCTCAGGGAAGGAAAACATACTGTGTTTTGTGGCACATGCCAGACCCCCATCATTCTGGGAGGTGGAGAAAAGAGTATCAGGAATATCAGGTCAGGCCTTGATACACCAGTATAAATAAAAGCACAGCCAGGGCACAGTTAAGCTGGCAGATGAAAACCCTATCAAACACCCAAATAAGGACACTCAAGGCAAAACCTGGTGAGTTTTGGGCAGTGTTGTCTGAACAAAAGAATGTGCCCAGCTACCCCAAGCTGGTACTTGAAATCCACGAGCTTGCTTTCAGGGCCTCCAAGTGGTTAGAGGGAGCACTGATGGCCAGGTAGGGACAGTCTTCAATTCTGGCTCAGTAGAAGCAGCTAGTCTATATAAGTATCATGGTGGGAAGTGCTTGAAATAAGAAAGCATGAACCAATCACAGGATTTGGCCAGGGATTGGCAAGACATAGTAGACACACACTCCCCTGGCCCCAAAGATTCAGAAATGTCCTACACCCTAGTTTGCAGTATTATCTTTTCTTTGTTGTTCTAGCATGACAAAGACCAAGGGTTCCAAGCAGAAGTACAATGTTGAGAAGAGTTCTTGGGGTGAGAAGTCTGGTTGAAGTTACTATGCAACACACTACCTAGAACTGTGTCTGCATCATGGAGAATAACACAGTGCTGTACAGTAGCTACAGATGAGTCTAGAAATTCATCTGAGGCTGAGGCTAGGCCTTGGGCTAGGGCTACAGCTGTGATTGGAGCTTCTTCCTGGGTTGTATTAGGTGTTGTGCTGAGAACTGGTGTTCCTGCTGAGCCTGGAGCGTCAGTTATTACTGGGTCTGGTGCAGCTTCAAGTATTAATGGTTGACTTGGGTCTGCTGCTATTGCTGGTGGGAATGATCAAGGGAAGGCTACAGCTGGGGCTTGAGCGAACAGTCAGCACACCCTCCTGTGAGATATGCTAGGAACCCTTACAAGAGGGATTCAGGCTGGAGACTCCAAGTCTTGGTAAGAGTTGAGGAATGGAGCTGTAACCAGATATACTGGGGCACTGGAAATCTGTACTGGCAGGGTCATTGACTGGGACCAGACCTCTGAGGCTGGCAGGCCAGACTCAGAATCCAGGGCATCCATGTATCCCAGGCAGTGGTTTTTGCAACTTTTCATGTTGATCTCTTGAGTATTTAGATCCGTGGTTCTTGAACTAGACCTTGACCTGGTACAACTTCAGGTTTATTCTTTCTGCCAGTGCTACACGGTTCTCTTATGTAGAGTGTTGGCAATGTTTAAAATGTTCTTCTAGCACTTGCTGCTGCTTCTTGGTTTACATAGTTTGCTTCCACCACTGCATCCTCCGAGTGTTAGGGGGGACTTGGGACTGTTGGTGGGCCCAAGGTGCCTAGGGAAACTTGAAAACCTAGGGAATCTGTGTGCATTTGTAGACTTATGGGCAACAGGCAGGGTTCTTTCCTTCATTTGGAGACCTGGTTGCATTAGTGGGTTGGGTTCATTTGGATCCTCGATGGCACTGGGATACCTAGAGGCATTTAGAAACCTGGGGGTACTAGGAGACCTTGGAACATTTGGGGAGCATGGTACATGGGTTAGGCTGGAGGCATTTGGACACCTGAGAGCAATGAAAGACCTACGAGCACAAAATGATTTGGTAGGAGATTCTGGCACAGAACTCAGTGTGTTTTAAGAGCTCACATGATAACACCTGATAATTAGGTCAATTATACCTAGGGCAATCTCCCTGTTTTAACAAGGACTTACTTAAGGTTTTAATGGCATCTGCATAATCTGTTTTGTCAAGTAATGTAACATAATCATGTGATTATATTTGAAGATTCTAACCAAACTCAAGGGCAGGGGATTAACACAGGTTTTGGCAAGACAGAGTGAGTAATCTTAGATTCCTGCCTATTATATCTATCTAATATTGTAAAAATAAATCCTGTCAAGTTTTAAAAGTCTGGAGTACTTTGCCTTTTCTCTCTCCACAACACTACAAAATAGAGTCATTTCGCTGTCACTGAAGATGAGGATTTCTGGGATTGCACTGTTATACCGTTCTCTAAAGCTATTCATTACACTTACTACTAGAAAATCAATGTTTAACATGAGATAAATGCAATATGCAACATTTGCATACATTTTGACAATGTACCAAATGAATTCACTGACATATTCTCCATGTATTCACTGACATAGTCTTAATGGTTTTATTTTATAACTAGAGCACTGTTCTAGTTACTTTTAATCTCTGTAATAAAAACAGTAACTAAAACCCACCTGGGGAGGAAAGGGTTAATTTGGCTGATAAGCACAGTCCATCATCAAGGGGCAGCAAGGGAAGAACTCAGGGCAGGAACCTGGAGCACAGACCATGGAAGGATATCTGTTTACTGGATTGCCCTTTGGCCTGTGGTCAGCCTGCTTTCTTATATAATAAAGGAGAACCTGCCCAGGTTTGGCACCACCCACAGTGGGCTGGGCCATCCCACAATACTCAACAATGAAGAAAATGACCCACAGACATGGCCACAAACAGTCCAACGGAAACAATTTTTCAACTGAGGTTCCCTCTAATCAGGTGTGTCAAGTTGACAACTGAAGTAATCTAGCACAATTATCTCCTTGTAAACTTTACACACAAACACACTGCTATTAAACCATAACCTTTCCATTTTTTGACCCCAGGATACGATAGTAATATTACTATCACAACATAAACAATACAAGTTCCCCACAGTCTTTAAAAAAATCAAACTCTAAAGTTCAAAGTCTCTTTTTAAAAGTCTTTCAACTCTAGGCTTCTGTAAAATACAAAACAACTTAAATACTGTTTTATTTCAAAAAGGAAGAATCAGACAAACAAGCAAAATCAAATCCAGCAAAGTAGCTCAGGGATGAACATCTGGGATTCACTCACAATCTTCTGGGCTCCAAATGGCTTGGATGGCTCTGCTTCTCTGACTCTGCCTTCCACAGCACACACACCTTGTCTGGTAGGCTCAGGCAGACTCCACTCCAGACCTGCTGCTGCCCTTGCTGGTGGTCCCATTGTCCTGGCAGCTCTAATATGCTGTGGCCTCTGAATATTGAGGCTGCACCTTCATCAATGGGATATTCTGGGCTCTCAGGGTACCAAGCCTCAGATTCTCTCCACTACCCCATCAGAACTGAGACTGCACTTTCACCAAAGGCTTTTCCTGGCCGGTCAGCATGCCAAGACTCAGCTGCTCTCTGTGACGCTTCCATAGCTTCAAAACCAGTACCATATAGGAGACTCTTACACATTACCAAGTCTTTCTTCCAGTTTGAGGTGGATCCCCTCTGGATGACAGTTCTTGTGTACTGACCCTGAGGAAAAACTTCCCAGAAGTGTCATCTCAATGACACTGTTCTCTTGTTACCCACAGCTAATCTTTCATTCCCAGCTAACCAGCATCAATTATCCCAATAAAGCAAAGGTTTCACTTCAGTGTTGCTGGTCTCTTATTAATCACAGCTCATCCTTCAGTCCAAGCTGACTGGAAACCAGAGATCCTCAATCCAAAATATATAAACAGCCCTGATAATCTTTGCTGTTCTTTGAAGATTCACAAGCCAGGCCTCTATCATCCATACTTCTTTCAGGATTATCTCTCCAGTCCCTACAGAACAGCTCACTAGTCTCTTAAGAAGTCATTGGCTTTTCCACTCCAAAGCTCCCCAAACTACAAAACCCTCCTCAAAACTACTGAGTCAGGTCTGTCACAATAGCCTGCTCTCTGTTACCAATTTATGATCTAGTTACTTTCAGTTATTGTGTTAAAAAATACTGACCAAATGCAAGTTGGGAAGGAAAGCGTTTATTTGGATTATAAGCACAGTCCATCAACAAAGGACACCAAGGCAGGAATTCAGGGCAGGAAAATGGAGCACACACCATGGAGGACAGCTGTTTACTGCCTTCCTCTTCTGATCTGTGCTCAGTCGGCTTTCTTATACAATACAGGACCACCTGCCCAGGGGTGGCACTGCCCACAATGAGCTGGGCCCATCCACATGACTCAACAATCAAGAAAATGTTCCACAGACATGGCCATTGGCCAATCCATGGAGAAAATTCCTCAAATGAAGTTCCCTCTAATCATGTGTGCCAAGTTCCAACTAAAGCTATCCAGCACAAGTGCTGAACACCAGAAATGCCTCAAAGAACCACAGAAAATTTAGAGTTGTGACATGAACATTCATAGTTCCTTATAACATTTCATAGTCCCGTGAAATCTATTCTTCTTATCCTAGATGACTTCATACAAAGGATGAAAAAAGCTGATTATGAATAACATTCCATTTTTGAATGTGTGGTGTACATGTCTGTATGTACACGTATTCATATGTGTTGCATACATGTATGTGGGAGTTCATATATGTTTGTGTGTGTGTGCTTGCATGTAGACGCCCAAAGTTCATATCTGGTATCTTCCTTTGCTCTCCACTTTTTTGTTTTGAGGCAGAAAGTAACCCAGAAACACTCAGTTCTGACTGGTCTAGTTGGCCAGCTTGCTCCAGGGATCCTCTGGCTTTGTCTTGGGAATGTAGGGAATACGTGTGTTCTTCATGCCTGCATGGTTTTCTTTGGTTTCTAAGAATCAAACTCAGGCTATTAAAGTTACACAGAGTTTCACCATTTTTTTTCCTTTTCCTTCTTGAGAGGCTCAAGCGCACACCCTCCGGAGACCCCAAGACTCCTAGACTAGCATAAGACATTTTTAGTTTGTACCATTTTATGACATTTGGGGGTGAGGGAGTGAATTACACAAAATGACTTCCCATAAGCCATGTGCCATTCAAGACTGCCCGTAGTCTCCATCAGCTTTCCTGTGCCACACCCATGGTCTTAAGTGTCCCATCACGTGTCTATACCCTGCAGAACACTGCAGTTCACTCCTGCCACCCTGGGCAGTTCCTGGGCAGCTCCATCCTTCGTCCTAGGGTGCTCCTCGTCTTGCTTCCTGGCTGGCTTATACTTTTCAGAGTAATAAGTAAGTTTTGGGCTACACACAATAAGCATTTCATCCACTGAGCCATCTCTCTAAACCCTAGATAAAGAAATTAAATCGAACCTTTGGACACCTACCTAAATGATATCTTTCCTGTTCCTTATCATCCCATTCACATTTCCCAAAATCAAAATATGTTTTATTGTTTAATTTTCTCAGTTATATATACCATTATGTTATTACTTTAGGGAAATTTTAACATGTGTAAGGCACAATCTTCCTCAATATGTACATCTTTAAACTGAATCTAAGCTTGAATTTTAGAACTGTAGATATTAAAAACAGAATGAGAAAAAGATGTTGTTGGTGTTGCTGTTGGTGCTGCTGGTGGTGGTAGTGGTGCTGGTATGTGTATTTCTGTGTGAGTAAATGGGATGCAGGAGGATAGAGAAGAAGGTCAAATGTTTGAAACCACATCATGAAAGATTTGCCTGATTGTTTTATGGAAATAAATCCCTTGGTCTATGCAAATAAAAAAGTGAAGAAGGCTCTATTAACCTCCAAAATAACATCTTTTTTGAAGGAGATGTTTTCTGTACAGTGAAAATTTACTAGTTACAAGTAATTATTAACCTCTTAAATGTGGCTAGCATAACCAAGAAACTTAACATTTTATATTATTTAACTTTAATTTCAAAAGTCACATTTGCCTAGTAAATATTGTATTGGTTGTTGAAGATCTGGGTCCACAAGTATCTTAAGTCAGCTGTAAACATAGCCGTTCAAAGATAGTAATGTTTGTGTATTTATAAAATTTCCATGCATAAAATATTTTACATGATTAGGAAAGATCAGTGAGGTCTTCTCTTTTATTCCATTGATCTACAAATCTGTGATTGTTTTTGCAAATTCCATGCTGTTTTTATGGTATAGCTCTGTAACATAGATTGAGGGCTGGTATGGTATTTCCTCTGGCATTGCTCTTTGTGTTCAAGTATTGCTTTGACTGTCTGGGATCTTTTGTGTTTCCATATGAATTTTAGGATGGATTTTTCTATTTCTGTGAACAATGTCATGGGAATTTTGATTGGGATTGGACTGAATCTGTAAAGTAAATGGTGACAGTTTTTACAAGCTTTATGCATGCTCAAACCAGACAAAATCCTAGTGTAGACAGGGGTAAGTTAGTAAGAAATCTCAACCCAAGCTAAGGGACTTTTTTTTTTGCAATTGATGGCTGCTGGGAGAGGCCCACAATGAAGGACATTTGGGGACACAAACCAGATTCTACAGTCTTTATCGTCTATCTATCTATCTATCTATCTATCTATCTATCTATCATTTATCTATCTATCTATCATCTATCATCTATCAATCATCCATCTATCATCTATCATTTATTTGTCTGAGAATATGTTAAATTGGGCAGGATGCATGGGAGAGGTATGAATAGGGGAGGGGATCTAAATACCCAGATAAGTATATTCTTTGAAAATCACAAAGAAATTCAGTAAAAAGTACAATAAAATAAATCAGTGAGGAATTTTCATTTGCATATCTCAAAATGTTACACACATTTTAGGTCACTATTTCTGAGTGCTGTTCTTTGGCCAGAGCATTATCATCATCTAGAAATTTGCTAGATAAAAAATATGACACATCACTGCAGACATAAAGCAAAGACTTGGAGGGAGGTATCTTGCAATCTGCTGCTTAACAAGCTCCCCAAGGTGATTCTAATGGATTTTTGAAATTTACTATGGTGGAGCATTAATTGTATTAAATGATCAGTTAAAGTACTACTAAATATTATTAATTATTAAATCATTGGGTAATATAATGCAAATATTAGAACTTCAAATATTATTTTCAATATCCATAGCTTATCTTTATTTTATACCTTTGCTTAGGAAAGAATGAAAAAAAACGAAGAGGCACATCTTCTAAACCTGATGTATCACTCAGTCTATTGGCACACTTCCTGAGTTCCTAATGGATGTCCCAGAGAGAGGAGTTACTGTCAGATATTTTGTCGTGCAAATGCTGCCAAGGCTTTGAGGTTTCTGCCAATGAGCATTTCTTAAGGTGCTTTGCTGCTTTAGATGTAGAAAAAGGACTCAAAGGAATCATTTGGATTTAAGCCAACTATGTTTGAAATGGCTCAGTATTAAAGCAACTATGAGAAATGTGAAAGTTTTCAATTAATCAGCTACTTTTATATCCAGAACATTATTGGGTAAAAGAAGTATTCCTGCATTCTTTCTTGCCATTGTTAATCCTCTTTCTCTTCAAGAAAGTGAATCAAATTAGCTATTGTTCACAGATCAAACTTCTAATTTGCAAAAGACTAGACTTTCATGAAAACAGAACTCAAAATCCATTGTGTCACTAAAAAGAATTGCATCTCATTTTTAAATGGAATGGCCTTACCTATTTCAAATATTATGTATTTTAATGAATCATTACCTCTTACTGCATGCCAGAAACCAATGATAGAAAAAATAAGTAATTAACTATCAGCTGATGAGGGTGTGAAATCCAAGAAACATAGTATCCTTGTGTCCTTGAGCAAATTAGTTAAACTCTCTGAGCTCCAGTTTACTTATCTGGAAATGCAAATGCCATTTAATTCAGAACTATGTGAACTAAAACAATAATAAAAGTGAAAGTGCAGGGGCTGGAGAGAGGGGTTAAGAGCTGGCTTTTCTTGCAGAGGACTGGAGTTTCAATCTGAGCACCCACATGGCAGCTAACAACCATCTGTATCTCTAGTTGTAGGGGATCTGATGCCCTCATCTGACCTCCGCTGGCATTGTACGACATGGGTACACTGACATATATGCAGGCAATATACTCATACCCATGAAATAAAAATGATAAATAAAAGTATTTTTAATACCGAAAGTGTCTAACATATTATTCAAAAAATGCTAACAAACCAAAAAATATGTGAGAGAAAAGAGTCTTACCAATAAAATGGACATTTTCTGTGAAAGTGACCAACATATCTGGTAATATTGTTAGCTGAATATATTATTTAATCACTTTATATATTTTATATTAAAAAGTAAACTCATATATTGCATTTGTCTATTTTGTTAAAAGTTTTTTTTTAATTACATCCCAACATTTCTCAGATTTTTACATTTATTGCTTGTTGTTTTCTTTTTTTCTTTTTTTGGTCTTTTTAAGACAGGTTCTTTGTGTAGCCACAGCTGGCCTAGAACTCGCTATGTAGACCAGTCTGATCTTGATCTCACAGAGACACGCCTACCTCTGCCTCTGTAGTAGAGTGCTGGAGTTAAAGGCATGTGATACTATATCCGGCTCAGACACTCACATTCTTGATGAAGATGCTTATTGATAATTTCATTTGATCTGTAATGCCCGGTTTAGTGCTTGATGGTATATTAATATGTATTTTTATAGTTTTGTGAACTTAATAATTTAATAACTGATAACATACCCACTTATGTAACATTCATTTGCAGTCCGTGTGTGTGTGTGTGTGTGTGTGTGTGTGTGTGTGTTTATTCTTATATAATCACAGCAATGAATATTTTACATGATATAATACTGTTACATAGACCTGTCCATATTCCATACAGGTGAATTTACACAGTAATCAGTTCTATATCAGTTCATGCCATGTTTCTTTTCTTTCCTTTATTTTTTTTGGGGGGTGGGACTTATTCAGCCTTTATATTTTCAACTTTTAAATTTTGGAATATTATAATTATTTTTTATGGTGCTTGCCTGCTTTCTTCATAGCTACATTCTGTTTTCAAGTTTTAGGCAAATGTAAAAAAGGAGTGTCAATCCATTCTTAATTCTGTGTTGTAAGAAGTTGCTTATATACATACATGAAAACTATAAAATTAAGATTTTATTTTCTTTACATGTTAGTTACCTAATTGAATTCACGATGTTACCAGAAATTCTCTACTCTGGAATTAAGTACAGATTCCGGAGACATACTATTTGGTCTTTTATTGATAAGCAAGAAATACACGTGGCTTGGATTCCACATCCACAAAGTGATATGGTGATTGCATCTGCTTTTATTTTTGCTTCTTCTTTTTAAATATTTTATTTACTTTTTTTGTTTTAGGTGAATGAATGTCTTGCCTGCATGTGGGTTGGTGCACCCGCATCCTGCAATGTCCTCAGAGCTCAGAAGAGGGTGTCAGATTCACTGTATCTGGAGTTAAGGACAGCTGATAGCTGGACTGTGGATGCTGGAAATCAAACATGGGTCTGCCGCAAGAGCAGTCTGTGTTCTTACCTGCTGAACCATCTCTCCAGTCCTTTATTTGCTTCATTTGAAAATGCATTGTGACATTACATGCAAGCCCATGAGTTCAGTGTTTGTAATGAATAAAGATTCAATAATAATAGTAGTAGTAGTAGTAGTAGTAGTAGTAGTAGTAGTAGTAGTAGTAGTCATAGGTCATTGATGATACACACATACAGAATAAAATCTTCGTTATTTATACTTAAACTTCAAACTCTCCTTTGTTTGTGTATTTGTATGCATACATGTATATGTGCTTGTATGTAAATTGATATTTGTGAATCTTTTGAATTTTCAGGGCTTTTATTTAATACATTCTAATAACAAACAGAAGCAATAAATAAACACTGAAAACCAGGCAGGTATCACTCATTATCTTGAGGAAATTTAAGTCAAAGTATTCTATATGGTACAAGAAAGACAACTGCAGATTCCAATGGTTAAGCAATTCAAAGCAATGAAGACATATTAAAAGTCACTTCAAAAGTCAATGGCAAGTGATTGTGCCACAGACACATCAAAATGTAAAATGTATATATTTATATTGGTTTCTTTATTAAGGATTGAGTTGCACCTGTATAACATGACATTCTTGTTTTTAGCTTTAAGGGATGAGTCAGTCCTTTCCTCTTATATTTCCACAAGTTTAAAATGTTTCTAAACTAAGGCTCCCTTGAAATACATTACTACAGAACTAATTTACAAGAGTGATTTCATAAAGGTAATAAAATGATGAAGCAGGAATTCTTCATCCTTTTTTCTTTTGACTGACTTGGGGTTTTTATTTATTATTTTTATTTTATGTTTATGAGTGTATTGCCTGCATGTGTGTGAGTGCACCAGTGTCGTGCAATGCTGTGGAGGTCAAAAGAGGGCTTCAGATTCCCCTGGAACTAGAGTTAAGGGACAGTTAGTAGCCGCCATGTAGGTACTGGGAATCGAACCCGGGTCCACTGCAAGAGCAGTCAGTGCTCTTAACCGCTGAGCCATCTCTCCAGTCCCAGACTTGGTTATTTTTAATTCCTGCTTTTCAACTGAAGAAGTAAGTATGGTTTGGAATGACTAAAATTTGTCATTAAAATAAAGAAAATTAAATATACTTAAATGACTTTTCAAAACTGAATTAATAGCTCTCTTCGAATTTTTACATATTTTCCTAACTTTCTTCTACTTAGGAAAAGTAGACGATATTTTGATGTATTTCTATAAAATATTATTCATATTCATCTCATCTCAAAATTGGCAATATTAACTCAGCATGCTGAGGAGCTCTGTTTGAAGTATACATTGTCATTAACACTTGTTCACAGTCTTCTCTTGAATTTTAACATTTGTGACAGCACATTCTATCGAAAATAGAGGACTGGATAGTAAAATAATGATTTCCTTCCTGTGTTCTCTGCTTTCTTGACAGTCCAACTGGCAAGGGGTTCTACTGAAAACACTGAGAAAACCTGAGAAAACAGAGGACCTTAAGATGGACTGATGGAGCCTTTTTATGATACTATGATCCTCATTAGACTAGCTTTACCCCAGAAGAATACAGTACCATAAGAATTTTAGGAGCTTCTGCTCCTCGACTTAACTCTCTATAATAAGAATGTCTGTTAAAATTAAGATAATAAATAGTTCTCTGCCATAGATCAATTGGAATAATTTATTTTTCTTCTTCACTACTCAAAATGATGCATCTTATAAGAGTCAACAGCTTAGACTTTATTAAATGCAGGAAATTCATGTATGGTAAGATGAGATTGTGGGGAAGACTCTCTTTGTTTCATTAAGGCAGGGAACATTAATTGTTCTATTAAAAGTGGAATGAAGTACCCAGAGAGAAAGAATGGTCAGCAGACATCCAGGACTTAAACAGTTTTGTTTGTTGTAGAAGTTGCAAACATGTATCTATGAGTGGATAGTAAATTATTGAAAGGTGAACTCTAGTATCTACTACTCAGCAGAATGAGAGTAGAGCTAGCAAATGCTCCGATATTTAATAATGTATTTTCTTTCATTGTGAGCACCATAGTCAAGATTATTTCTTTGAATGATCTTTGTGGCTTTTTCAATTATGGTTTCAGGAATGGGAGAATATTATAAGAATATTTTGATGACAATAAGTCAAATCATAGGTTGTTATCTAATCATTTTTTCAGGAATAGTCAGATATCTACATGCTGTATATAATCAGCCTCCAAAACTATTTTATTTGGTCTATATAACTAGCTTTATACATGCATATTGATTTCACAAGAAAGAAATATAAAAGTAACATACTTGTCAATCATTTCACGAATAAAATTTAGAATCTTAGTTACATGCAAATATTATATGCAAACATCAGTGATCACAGGCACAGTTGTAATTTTATACTTCTGTATCTGAAGGAAGTGTCTTACCTAAGTAAGAAACTCCAACCCTTGGCTGGAGAGATGATTCAGAGTTTAAGAGTACTGAATGCTCTCTCAGAGGACCTGGGTTCAATTCCCAACACCCACATGGTTTCTAACAACCGTCTGCAACTCCAGTTCCAGGAGATCTGATGCTTTCTTCTGACCACCACCACACGGGTGCACTTACACACATACAGACAATACACTCATAAACATACAATAAAAATAATAAATAGTAAAAAGGAACCTTAACTCTGAGAAACTATTTGCAACCCATGGCTGCATGGGAAGTGGCAATTCAGCCTTTTTTAAGGGTGATAGTCTTGGTATGTTGTCCAGGTTCCCGTGAATGAATGCACATCAAAGAAGGGCATTTGGAAAACCCAAACTTGATACTTTAGGTTTAATATATGTATATTTATATATTTAATATATATTAATGTAAAGGAACTGGTCATGGCTAGTAAGAGCAGTGCAGATATAGGAGGGATCAAAATATGACCAAATATATTATATGAAATTTACAAAAATTCAACAAAAAATGGTAACTAAAATTAACAAAGTCTTCAGCATTAAGTGTTATAGTGTTATACTTTGAATATCCTCCAAAATTTCTAATGAAATTAATGTGTGTCTGCAAAGCCCAAATCAACAGACCTTCTTTTTCACATATATTTTTTCCCACTTACTCTTTCTACCAATACAAATGTGACAGAGATTTATAACAGCCATGGAGTAAGGTGTTCAGATATTTCTAGTTAAGATTTTTAGTTGAGCCTATCAATATTCTACCAAATTTTGAATATTGTTTTATTTTATTCTCTATAGTTCTCATCATCATTAAAATGATAATCGAGCATCAGTTGGTCACATTTTATGAGACAATATTTCTCTATTATTACAAGACAGAAGGCATCATATAGTGACAGTAAAATGAGAGGGTTAAACATATTTATAGTAAACCAAAATGCCATAATGACAGTCATTGCACACCTATGAGTGCTAAACCCCTAGGAACCTAATCACCTCTTAAAGGTTCCAATTTGCAACCCTGTTTCATTGAAGATGAGTTTCTAATGCATTACCTTAGGGCACCTTCAAGCTATAGCAATCATTGTATCAACTGAATAAAATAAAATTTTAGGGTCTTTAATAATGTGTAAATTTTTGGATGATCTTAGCCTAGAAGGTTATAATCATATCTAAAATATGTGCTAATGGAGTCAGAGTTTGTAAAGTGTCAATTTCCCCACCATCTCAAATAAAAACATAACCGTTTTTACCTGTTATAATATTTGTCATGAAATTATTATGTAGACTCTCCTTGACACGGTGTTCCAAGGAGATACCATCCCTTAGATATTCATGTGTCAACAAAGCATAGCAAATACACAAAGAGCACTGGAGTCAGTCTGCATTAAAAGTTCTCAATTTGCACTTCTTGACTACAGAAACTTGAGTGAATTACACTAACACTTTGAATCAAAAGTCCCTGCAACATAGGTTTATCAATTACTTTTCCTCGTGATGGTTTGAATATTAAGTTAAATGATAGATGGAAAATGGTGAGACAAAAGTTCACATATTGCCAATATTATCATGTTCTATTATCTGACTACAATGTAATAAGGAAGTTATGCCAGCATATAAATCAGCTACAACAACAAAATCTATTACTTAATCAACTACATAAGGCTTCTTTTTTGTTTTGTTTTCAGAGTAAGGCTTTTATAATAAAGAGTTGATATGTTGGTCTTCACTCTGTTGTTAGGCCAACAAAAGAATGCTGAAGAATGGCCCGATGACAAACACCAAATTTTAAAATTCATAAAAGCTATCTGGTTATAAGAGCTTAAGAAAGTTTCACTATAATGAACACAGCGGTTTGTCCATCCCCATCTTTTTCCAAAGTCACCTTCCTTAAAATCAGGGTCATTTTAGTCAGGTATTTATTTAATTATCCTCTTTATTATTAGCTATTGTGACATGGATTAGGAAAATGCTGTCTCTATTTCTCTACCATATCATGTCTACTTATGTATCTCCAGCTGCTTCATGTTTTCTCATTTATAGGAAACTTTAGCTACATTTTTGTCAGCATGGTGATCATTTCAGAAATTCTCTTTATATCTTGCAGCTCCCCTGGATTTCAAGGCAGTGGATTCTTTCGGTTGAATTTTTTGAATGTTCACCAATCAATATCTGTTTTTTTTTTTCACATTTAGACCTTATTTATAATCACACCCTTGCATATATCATGCAAATAGTAAATAGCATTAATCTAAACCTTTCATAAGCCAACAACTATTCAATTAGTAAAGAGAATATCCATTTGGGGGTAAAGCAAAAATTTATTTTTAATCTAGTTCTATATTAAGTCCTCCTAGAATAGTAAAGGGATTGTGTGATCTTAAACAGGTATCCACATTGCAACCCAGGTTTTTCTTAAGGCCAATCCAGGTGAGATTATTCATAATTTTTTGACCTCAGTTTTGATATGATGAATATTTGATGAACTACTACTCCGATGTCTTTGATCCACTCCTTTGGCAAAGAATACTAGACAGTTTCTACCTGAAACTCACCTTATTATAACAGCCAACATTTAATGTACTAAATGTCAACTTACCTCTAAATATATCGAAGTTAGTTACAAAAAATGAAAAATGAAGACTTCTTAAGTGCCAATGAGTAAAACATTAAACCTTGGTACCATGAACTAAGGCACATTTTCCAGAAACTCACATTCTATGAAGGTGAATTTGATTGAATGACTTTAGGCTGCCCCTTTTTCTTTAAACATTAATTGTGAGGAAAAGAAAACCTTTATGAAATTTCATAAACTAGCCAACCACAACATGTTACTTATCTTTATTAGTTATTCTATTGTTGCTCTGATGTAATACCCTGACAAAAAGTAACTTAATGTGGAAATTGTTTTATTTTAGCTTACAGTTCCAGATAGAGTCCATCACTGCAGGAAAGGCAACAGTCAGGAAAAGCATTGAGGAAAAAGCAGGAAGCTGATTAATCACATTTTTAGCCAGGAGAGAGAACAATGACATTCTTGGTCCAACCAATATCCACTTCCTAAAGGTTCCATAAGCCCCCTAAACAGCGCCACCAATTGAGGACCAAGTGTTTGAAGACATGAGCTTATGGGGAACGTTTCTCATTTAAACCAACACAATATGATTGTAATTCTTTGTCATAGCCCCAAATATAAGTCACTTCTGTTTTCTGTCTGCCTTAAGACTTAATATTCATCCTTTTCCTCACGTTGTCTATACCTATAAAGCCTATTTTCTGATACCTTGGATTTTGAAAAATATCCCCTAAATCTCCACTGCATTCACAGAATATAACATTTTCTTCCCTATTTCCATCTGATTGGATTGCTTTAACAATTCAGGCATTGAGAGACACTTTTTCATCATTTCCTGCTTATGCTTTTCTATCTCAGTTCTCAGAGAACAAGTATATTTTGCCATTATTTCAAGACAGGCTTCTCCACAATATCAAGTGGAAGCCTTGCTTATGCTGCCACAGACTATCAACTTAGGAAATCTCTTTGGCTTCCTAAAGGCTGTAACACCTACTATTACCCTTTCCAACCCAGATTCTGGTGTCTTCACAAGTGATTGCATTGTCCACCTATCTGAAATTTTAGGCTGTCATGACCTTTATCTCATTCTTTTCAGTGACCTTCAGCTCTTCAGTATTTGTTTATACTTAGCTTATCATCAATGTACACTGAAGGTAAGATAGTAAAATATGAGTGAAGAGCTAGGTATGGTGGCACATGCTTTTAATCCCACCACTCAAGAGGCACAGGCAGGTGGATCACTATGAGATCAATGCTAGCCTGGTCTACATAGAAAGTTCTAGCCCAGTTGGGCTATAGAGAAACCAGGTGAGGTGATGTGAGCTCAAAACACACTCCCTGAAAAATTTAAGTGAAGAGACAGGTGAGCATAGCCAAGGCACTTTCTGTGTGGGCTATCTTGTACTAAATACTGATTTTAGGCGTTCACATTTAATTATGAAAAATATCAGCATAATTTTATCTTTTTTTTCTTTATTTAGTAACCTTCAATCATTATATTTTTCATATACTTAATGCTCAATTAAATTTGGCCATGTCTCTACTATTTTATTGCTTGGCACTCTTTTCACAATGAGAAGACATCTTCTATCATTGTGCTTGCTTGCTTCCTTGTGGCCTTCTGTGTGCATCACAGTCTGATGTACACGGAAGCCTCAGTGTTGAGAGTTGAGGGGTGTGTTAGCTCTCTCTATACCTCCTATTCCATTGTATTCCATGAGCCTTAGTTGTAGTGATTTGGCAGTAGATGTGTCACCTAGTACTGGGTATCTCCCAGGTGTATGTTATCTGTACCTGACCAGATGTGCAACTCTGCAGTAACCTCCATCTGTTACAGAAAGAAACTTTTAGATGAGTGCTGTATGGAATGCTTGTCGGACTAATGCAGGTCTCGTCTATCTGGCACTGCATTCCCTGCAAAGCAACTCCCAGGTATACATATGCATTAATGTTCAGATACTCTATGTGCATTTCTCATAGGGTTTCTAGGGTATCACTTTTCCCTCTAGGTTTCCTAACCCCCTAGATTCACTCATTTTCACTATTTTTCTCTCATTAGAATTCCCTCCTCCCTCCCTCCCTAGTCACAGTGCACCCATCACCCCATGGTCCTCCTAGTATCTCAAGACCCCTGCCATTTTTAATTTCCTGACTTCCCTCCCTCCCCTACACCATGGTCCCCTGCATGTCCCTCCCTCCTCTCGTGCTTGCCAATTACTTGCACTTTTTCCATCTGCCTCACGTAACATCTGTTCCCTACTATTCCCCCTTTCAGGTTGTTACTTCTCCTTTACCTCCATGTATTCTTCCCCTTTACTTGGCTCTTGGTGCTACATCAGAATTTATATACTCACATATAAGGGATTGGTGCTACAGTTTTGTCATGGACCTATTAAATGTAGAATTGCACTAACAACACTGTGACTTTGCACTTTCCTCCCGAATGTCTGTTGTTTCAAACCACTCAGTTTGTGGTCATTTTTGTTTTGATTTCTTTTGCTTTTGTTTGGGATAAGATCACACTCTGTAGCACATGATGGCTATCCTGGCATTCACTATGTATACCAGTTTGTTCTGAAACTTACAAAACCCCTGACTCAGCTGTCTAAGAATCAAGAATACATATACGTACTGCAATGACCAAAATAATCCATGTTAATTTGTTATGGTAACATTAGGAATCCTGTCACAAATGACAGAATTTCTCTTTCTGTTAAGGAAGAGTAAAATTCAACTTTATTTATGTACCATTTTCTTAATCTATTCATATATCATCAGACAATTCAGTTGGTTATCTTGACTTTCATGAAAAATATTGCATTGAACATATACTTATATTATTTTGGATTGCTACATTCATTTCAATTTTACATTATTTTCTTTTGTAAAATTTTCCATTGTAAAGTATTTATTTTTGCTTGTGTCATCTAACTTTCTCTTATGATGTGTTCTTTTCAAATTCATTTATAAAATTTTGTATACTGATCTCATCTAAATTTTCAGGTCATTTAGTTCTATGTATTTATACTGAAACATAAATTCCATTTTAATATTGACTGATTAATAGTTGTATTTTCTAACTAGAGGTTTTTTGAAAACTACCAGCTGCCTCTATGTCAGGCATCTCTAGAACTGTAGATCATAATAATGTCTTAAAATTCCCAGTTTCATCTGAATATGGAGTAGCTTAGTTAGGAGTTATCTATGACTTGGACTACTGCAAATATCTATATCCCTTATTAACTGCCTCTTGTATTTGCCCTTCTTCTAAAATGGCAAAGCAAATGAACATTTTCTGTGTTCTGGAAGCTATTTAACGTGGGCACATAACACATTTTGTGCTATTTTTGTTCATTCTATTTTGGAAACTGACATTTAATAGATAAGTCATTTTAGTCAGTTTACTTGTACTTTTAGATCATTGAAAAGTTAATGGAGCCATTAAGTTTTATGAAATATATAAAAATATTTTTCTGCAGTTTATGAAAAAATTTGTCTATCCAATCATCTTTTCGAAGAAAACACAAATTTTAATATTGAAATGATATAAATATGAATAGTTTATTTATAACATAAAATATGAGTTCTGTCTTTTTAACCCCAGTATGATTGCTGGTGCTTACAACTTATAGAAAAGTAAATTCCATACTAACATTAAGAAATTTTATCAAAATAGTTTGAATAAAACATGATTTACAGTACAATACAAACCTACCAAAGTCCTATACAAAATATCTCATGGGATTTAGGCATTCAAATATTGAATTTGAATTTTTATTTTACTAATTGGAAATTTAAATAAAATAAAAGCTCACAATAACCATTTCATCTTCTATTTCTTTAGAGTAACTTTTTTAACAGTGATATAAAACACATTATTATGGAAACTAAGTGTTTTGGGCCACGTAAGACCCCCTTATTATGTCTTGCTCAATAAAGAAGAGTAAGTTTGAGTAAAAATATTATCGGCCTCCTGAGCTCACCTATCATCACCCCCAAGGTTCAGTTGCAATTGCTTGCCAGTGACCATCACCTCCTTCTGGCTGCCCCCTTTGCAATTGGCCACATCTCAGTTCAATACCAATCAGGGACTCTTCCAACAGCCAGGAGACCCTGACCCCCTCCTTTCTTCAGGAGTCATTGGAGCACTGCCAGTTACCTGACTGAGAACTTCTATTTATCCAAACCAGCTTTGAGTCCCATGATCCATTCACAATCCCAGTGGTAACTTGTTTCAAACTTCCTAGAAAAGAAACTGTAGTCACCAGAATGTAGCTGCCACGCAGAAGACCTAGGATAGAAGCTATGTCCGTAAGTAAAAAACAAACAGAGGAAATCATCACCCTAAACCTGTTATGAACTAGACCCATCCTAAACATTATAAACTCCTCTGCTGAAAAAAATTTCTTGAACAAAAAGAAAGAAAAGAAAATTCAAAACCGCAAACTAACTTCAGATGCACAAATCCTAACAAAGAAAATCAACACAAGAAACCAACATAACACATCCTCCATAAATGCAAATCCCATAGTAAAGGCTCCTAATGCAAATAACCTGGAAGAGCTTCCAGATAAAGAATTCAAAATCATGATTATAAGTATGGTTGATCAACTTTAAAAAATGTTTTAATATTTTTATTTTATGTGTATGACTGTATTGCCTGATTGTATGCAAGTGCACTCCTGTCATGCAATGCCTGCAGAGATAAGAAGAGCTGATGAGATCCCCAGGAACTGGAGGTACAGATGGTTGTCAGCCACCATGTGGGTGCTGCGAATTGAACCCCAGGTTCTCCACAAGAACAGCCAGTGCTCTTAAACACTGAGCTTATATGGTCAAACAACTTAAAGATGATAGGCCAGGCTTCAGTGGCTGAACTCACAACAAGGGACACCTAGGGATGATTATATATGCCTTAACATATAAGACAGAATACATGAAATCCAGTTGGGGGTGCTATGGAGGTGCAGAAAGGAGAGATCTAAATATGATGAAAGTATATGAAATTGACAAAAAAATCAATAAAAATATTTATTGAAAAAGAAAGATAACAACAAGATGAATAAAATGAGGAGTCGACCCAAGTGCTACAGAGATTGAAGTGCTGAAGATAAACTAAACTGAAATGACATTACAAATAAAAACCTCAATAAGACAGTTAAAAAGCTTCAGTGGGAAACTTCAGGAACAGAATGAATCATTCTGAAAGTAGAAAATCAGGAATGTATGACTAAGTAGCAGAATTGGATTACTAAGAAAAGATCAATGAAAAATTTAAAAATAAATATGAATGGAATTGGGGAGAGATTTTGGACACCATGAAAGCCCTAATCTTTGAATTATAAGCATAGACGAAGAACACCATAGCAAAAGCATAGAAAATATCTTCAGGAAAATCATAGAAGAAAATTTCTCAAACACAGAGAAAGGGGTATACTTCTAGGTATAAGAGTACTACAGAACACCAAATAGAAAGGGCAGGATCAGAAAATAAATTCTCCATGATATACTTAAAACATAAAAACACAAAATAAAGAAAGTGTATTGAAAGCTCCAAGAGAAAAAAAATTAAGTCAACTATAAAAGCAGTGTCCTAGTTTGTTTCCTAGTTCTGTGATGAAATACTCTGATCATATCAACTTGGGAAGGAAAAGGATTATAGCAGCTTAATCTTCAAAGTGACAGTCTGTCACTGAGGAAAGCCAAGGAAGGACTTAAATAAGGAAGGAATTTTAAAGGATGACCACAGAGGAACGCTGCTTACTTTTTTGCTACTTTGGGCTACAATCACACTGCTTTCATATATAACCCAGGAGCATCTGCAGAGGTTTGGCAACAGTCACATTTGTCTGGACACTTCCACATCACTCAACAGTCAAGAAAATGTCTCACAGATATGCTCACAGGTCATTCTGGTAGAAGAAATTCCCAATTGATGTTCCTTCTTCCCAGGTGTGTAAACTTGACAACCTAAGCTATCCAGCACAGACACACTGATAAAAACATCATCTAAGAATCTTTTACATTCAGAACGGCTTGGAAAGATGTGTTCCAGGTCCCTGAAAAACCACAACTGTTAAGCTAGACTATTATAGCTATAAAAACTATTGAAATTGAAGGAAAAATAAAAACTTTCCATGATAAAAGCAAATTAGAGCTTATTAAGTACTAAGTCAATTCTAAAGAAGTTGGTAAAAGGAATACTTCAAACTGAACATGATAAAAACATTCAAGAGACACAAAAGAGAACAAATAAATCATAATAGAACAGATAAAGATAAACAAATGAGATCTGAGAAAACACTACCAAGTCAACAAATCACAAAAACAAATACACATTCTCAATAATAAGTATACATATTAATTGCCTCAATTTACCAATGGAGAGCCATAGATTATCAGATTAGAATAAAAAAATAGGATAAATATTTATGCTTTGTCCAAGGAACGAACCTTGATATCAACAATAGACACAACATTAGGGAAAAGGGTGGAAAATATACTCAGTGCAAATGGAAATAAGAAGCAAGCAGATATAGACATTGTAATATCTGATAAAATAGACCTAAAAATCCAAAATAATCAGAAGAAATGAGGAGGGAAACTTCGTATTCATTAAAAGGAAATGCCACCAACAGGATATTATATGCTGCAAAGGCTTTTGACAAAACTAACCTCCTTTTGTGATAAAAGTCATAGAAAATCCAGTGATACATGGGACACATTTCAATATACTGAAGGCAATATACAACAATCACACAGAAAACATACTAAATGAAGAACAGCTAAATGCATTTACATTAAAATCAAGAGCAAGGCAAGAAAGTTCACTTTCCTCATTGTATGAAATTCTCAAACAATCAAGAAAAATATTATTTAAGAAAAAATGGTGATTTAATAAAAGTATCATAATAGAATGTCTAAGATTTTTTAAATATGGAAGACATTTCTCCTAAAATGCATATTGCTAAACATTTATGTTGATTGTATTTCTCATTTGCTGTCCATATTCTCTGTCAGAAATAAAGGACTGATTATCCCCAGAACTGGAATGCTGTTGCTGATCTACAACCGTTAAGCCTTCTTCAGTGAAAATCTCAGCTGGAGAAACTAGTTTTAGTTTAATTCATCTTCCTACTTGAGATGACCCACATCTAACCACTGATCTTTGTATTAATCAAAAAGCCATGTTCTTCTTACCCATAAGGAATTATTTGTATAGATTTTCCATTTACGGAGCTCTCCACTGCTCAGCTGAGGCTGCATTGCTGCATAACCTTTTACTCTGCCTAAACATATGTCTGATTGTTCCTTTCCATAGTGTCAAGCCCAAGAATGCTCTTTAATGAATTTAATCTTGATGGTTAATTTTTCGTGAGCACAATCTGCTAAGTAACACAGCTTTCCTCTATTATCTCATACAGTCATTACAAATAAGGAATGGAAAAAGTCTTATCATCATCCCCAGAAAAAAATTTGAACAGAGAAATGGAACTGTCCAGTGTAATGAAACTCCGACCAACGATTAGAAACTCTTTCAAGGACCAGGGAAGCCCCTCAATGGTAAAACCCTTAGCATTGCACAAGTTCAACCACAAAAAACAATCCTACATATCACAACCTACATATTCAACTGCACTATATGTATTCATTCTCTCCAAGACCCACACAGACTCAATCAAAGACCCAGCATAGACCTGGGGAAATGGACAGCAGACCCCAACTCTAGACAAAGAACAGTATTGGTAACTGAATACTGCATGGTGAGGGAGAGTTGACCTTTGTTAAGGGAGTGACACTAGATAGGCTGAACAGGCTCTAGTAGATGAACATGGAGGGACATCTGGGTACACAAACTTGACTAAATAGGCCTTAAAGTATATGAAAGAATTCATGAAACCTGGTGGAGGGTATTATAGAAGGATGTGGATGTGGAGGGGTTCTAAATATGATAAAGATTTATTGTATGAAATGCACAAAAAAATCAATAAAATATACATAAGAAAGAATTATCAATTGCCAGAGCAGTATAATATGTCACCTATCATACAAACGCCTGTCATCAGTTAACACTTCATATTCAAATCAATACGTATACCACAAAAAATTCTTTGGACATGTCCTCTGATATACACTAAGTAAAATCAAACAAAACACAAACAAAACCAAAGCAAAACAAAACAATGCTTCTGTAAGACACAGCTGATATTGAGCATGTAATTCAACTTATAAAGTCATAACTGATAATTGCATTCTATCCTATTATAATTTTCCCAGTTTTCAAAAATATTTTATTTATTATTATTTTTATATGTATATACATACATACATATATACATATATGTGTGTGTAGGAATGTATGTATGTATGAGTGTATTGCCTGCATGCATGTAAATGCATTCATGTCATGCAGGGTTGGCGGAGGCCAAAAGAGTGTGTAGGATCGCCTGGGACTGGAGTTAAGGACAGTGGTTATCTACCATGTGGGTGCTGGAACTAAACCCAGGGTCTCTGCAAGAAAAACTGTAGTAGGATGGATGCACAACCCGGAAACCTCTCTGAGGACAGCAGGAGTCTGGCCTACTCTGCCCTGGGCTACACGGCCACCCTCCCCCAACCTCTAACCCTATAACATTTACCCTAGGTTTAAGTGTCCATTTCCTCATTCCTGCTCAGGGTTTCTTGTAAATCACATGACCCCACCACAGCTGCACAAGTCTGATATGCCACTTCCCCTAAAGTGACCCCACCCCCTTAAGATTTCCCTGCCCAGGAATTTGCCTGCCAAAACACCTATATAAGCACCCTTGATTCTTATCTTAAACAAGCTGTCCTCCCACACAGTCTCCTGGGTCTTCTTTCCTGTCCTACCATACTCACTGGCCTGTTCCCCGCAGGGCTCCCTTCAATCAATGTCTCTGCTGTTGGCACCAGTGCGCAAAAGTTGCCGAAACCAG
The DNA here is from genome assembly GCF_000622305.1 of Nannospalax galili. NCBI lineage: Eukaryota > Metazoa > Chordata > Mammalia > Rodentia > Spalacidae > Nannospalax > Nannospalax galili. The sequence continues at coordinate 5,359,678 of NW_008359081.1, forward strand.
CAAGGACTACGCTGGCTGGCTGCGAGAGAGACCAACAAGCAACCAGTACAATTAACCACTTATTCATCTCTTCACCCTAACTTTCTCAATTTGTGTCAATGTAAGTTAGGTCTTCAAGCATATTTTTAAAATATTTATTATTTATTTTTATTATTTTTAGTTTAAATTTTTTTTTTATTTTTTATTTTATTTAATTTCATTATTTTATGTGTATGAGTGTATTGCCTGCATGTATGTAATTGTACCCATGTTGTGCAATGCCCTTGAAGGTCAGAAGAAGGTGTCAGATCCCCTGACTCTGGGGTTACTGATGGTTGTTAGCCACCATGTTGGTGCAGGGAATAGAACACAGGTCTTCTGCAAGATCAGCCAGTGCTATTAACTATTGAACTGTTTCTCCAGCCCCTGTTCTTCAGCATTTTGAAGGTGAGTTTGTTATAACAAGCTTTTGTTCCAGAGTTTGTGTCTAACCAAATAAGATTCTTAATTATCTGAATATAACAAGTTTCATTTAGAGTACTTATATTTGTTGGGTTTTTTTTTATTATCTTTATTTTATGCTTATGTGTGTATTGCCTACATGTAGTTAAGTGCACACATGTCATGCAATGTCCGCAGAGGTCAGAAGAAGCTGTCAGATCCCCTGGGACTGGAGTTACGGGCAGTTGTTAGCTGTCATGTCGGTGCCTGGATTCGAACCCGGGGCTTTTGCAAGAACAGTCAGTGTTCTTAACCATTGAGCCATCTCTCCAGTCCCTAAAGTACTTAGGGCATTAGAAGTTTAGTAAAAATCTAGCCTAATGGGTTATCCATTTAAGTTTGTAGAAGAGCACATTTAATTTTTTTGAGAATTTCATGCATTATCACTATATTCATATTATTTCCACCCTTCCTGTTCACTTGCCCTCCAACATTTTACCTGACACTTTCACTTCCATTTTCTGACCTCTTCTTTGATTATTATTGTTACAAAAACATATATATGCATGTATAATATGCTGAATCCGTGTACTGGTGTTTGCATGCATGTCTTTTTTTTAAAAAAATATTTTATTATTCTTACTGTATGTGTATGAGTGCATTGCTTGCATATGTAGGTGCACCCATGTTGTGCAATGCTGTGGAGGTCAGAAGAGGGCTTTGGGTTCCCCTGAAACTGGAGTTAAGGACAGTTTGTAGCTGTCATGAGGGTGCTGGGAATTCAACCCAGGTCCTCTGCAAGAGCAGTCAGTGGTCTTAACTGCTGAGCCATCTCTCTAGCCCCATACATATATATGTCTTTATGGCTAGCCACTTGGGATTTGATATCCTGTTGGAGTGCTTGATCCTGGAGAAAACTTGTTTGTTCTCCCTCACAAAGTGATATGTAGACTATCATCAGTTTAATTTGTTTTTAAGATGTTCTGTACATATGCAATTAAAAATTTAAATATTGTAGTACTCTCCATTACCTGATCTGCTCTACTTTTAAATAAAGCTGGAATTAACTTTAATCAGTTTTTCTGAATGAGGTAGGTTGTTAAAGCAATGGCAAAAGCCTTGTTCAGAAGTAGGTAATCAGGTGTGAAGTAGTGGGGCTTGGACAAATGACTCAGTTGTTAGGCACACTGGCTGCCCTTGCCAAGGACACAGGTTTCATTTCAGCACCACATGTCAGTAGGAACCTTCCTTAACTCAAGTTCTAGGGAATCTGAAGACCCCTTATGACATTTGCCGTCATTGCATTGCACTGGTGCACTTACATACATGCAGGCAAAACACTCATACATATATAAATCAAAAATGACAAATAAAATATTTTTATAAAAGACTGAGTTAATTTAGGAGTCTGTATTTAATCATACCTAAAGGATCCTGAGAACATAATATAGTAAATTTAATCATTTAAATATTTGAGGTCAGTGCTCACCATAACAGATTTTCCTCTATGACTTCATGGTGGGAGCCTTAATTTGGGAAATGGAATTATTAGTCTAGAAAGTTTCACCATTTTTTAAAATTAATTTTATTACATATAAGTAAGTTAATGCATACTTATCCCTTTTACAATTTAAACCTTTCTGTTCTGTGAGGGCTTATAGTCTCATCAGGAATAAATTCTATGTTTTGTGCTTAATGTTCCTCACTACAGTTAACTCCCTGCTGTTGTGCACCAAATAGTTTATTTAGTGTGCTTTACAAAAAAAAATCTTCTCTAAAATACAGTAATCCCATAAAAATATTCTCTTTTTGGATAAGAAACCCAAGACTCAAAGAGCTTAAATCATTTATATCACCTGCATTTTCAAAGATATTCCATCATTCTGACAGTTCACTTAACAAGAAAAATATCATGTAAAATTTTCTGGTGTGTGTTATCATACTTACACAAAAGACAAATTAATGCCATAGCACATTAATAAATACAGAATGCCTTTCCATTCTTAAGGTTTCCATAAAGTGTTGTGCTTCCATGTTGTTTGCAAATGCTGCTTGCTCAATGTGTACTGTTATTCTCCCTCTTAGACTGCTTTTGATTTTTCTTTAAAACTCTACATTAACCATCACATCTATTGGGAAAACTTCCCTGGGTTCTTATTTCCTTTCAGACTATAGTCTTCTTGGTGGCTATTATTAGTTCAATTTATCTTGGATATTAATCCAGAAAGGTTATGAGTAATAGTTAGTGTTCCATCTCCTCAGACAACTTCCAAGAATTATATTACTCCTCTTAAAAAAATTAACAGTTTCACTAAAAGTTTCCACGAAATTCACGGAGCATTATAAACAATTTCTCCTACACAATTCTGTTTGCTTCTCTATTTTAGGTAGGGCATTATCATCCTCCTCTCCCACCATCCCATAACCAGTCTTCATACATATACACATTCACAATAGGTGAAAAAATGAATGTATGTAAAAAGCCATGTTTGTCCTTTTATTTAATTCACTGATGCTGGGGATGGAACCCAGGGTCTTCTGCATTTATTTATGCTAGGCAAATGCCACATCACAAACCCAAACTCCCCTTTTTAAAGATAATTTGAGGCCAGGAAATTAAAAGCCGAATGCTGAGAATGGACTCTCTCTTTTGAAGCTGTTGACCAGGGGTCCTATAGACCATCGAATACTACTGGCCATTGCCCCTGCTCTTGGTTCTCCACCAGAACAACACAGTAAAACCCAACTGCTTGAAGACACTACTACAAACATGAACTAAGAGTAAACAAAAAGAAAGCAAAACTCATTCTGAGTTCAACGACTCATCTCTACTGCCTAGCTTTCATATTTTTGGAAGGTGTTATGAAAAATTACTGAAGAGAAAATATAACATGAAGCTTAACCAAGTCTGAATCCTGCAAGATATAATTAGCTTGGAAGATATGCCTATTTGCGAAATAGTGGCACAAATGTTATAGGAGTAACCAAATACTTTCTAACTGGATTTAAGGTCCGTTTCAGAGGATGTAGCCCATACCTAACACTGATATCAGGCTTAGGAGCCTGAGTCTAGACAGCTGACAGGCCACCAGATAAGGCATTATACAACTATTTTGGTAATAATTATAGTATTAAACTCATTCCTCACTGTTATACTCATAGACTAATATATCTCTCAGCTCTCCAGATAGAAGAGTTTTATACAGCATATGTTGATTAACTGTCCTATGTATAGATAATAAGAAGCTGCAGACTGCTTACCTCTGAACAATACATTTATGTCAAATTATGACTCCCAAGACCTCAGGATCATTGGGGAAGAGGGAGTGTATGAGTGTTTTGCCTTCATGAATGTATAAACATCACGTGTGTGTGTGTGTGTGTGTGTTTGTGTACATGTGTTTTTGTGTATGACATAGCACACAGGCGCAGGTAGGAGTCAGTTCTGACATTCTACCGTGCGGGCCCCAAGGACTGGTGACAGGGATTGATGACAGCAGCCTTTACCTGATGAGCCATCTCTTCAGCGCAAGACAACTTCTTGGCAAATTACAAAGACTGGCCTTGAATTTACTATGAAGCCATGAAGCCAGGCAAGACACAGAAATGTAATGCTCCTCCCTCAGCTTGCAAGTAGTTGTGATTAAATGTTTCTATCACCACACCCTACTGGAAATCCATGCTTTCTTTCAGCCTCTGCTTATAAACACATGGAGCATTCTAGAGCCAGGGATTTTGGACCATTCTAGTTCACATACTCAACTCTTTCTTCTGTCTCCTGGCACTATCAGACAGGGATGATTCTTATGACCTAGTTTTGGGATGTAGAGTGGGGAAGATAGAGGGCATAATGTTCACAACAAATTATAGTAATCCCTCTATAGGAAAGAAGAGATTTTCTGCCTTTTGTTTTTAATATTAACTAGAATATGAGAGAAGTAAAATAATTTCACATTCTCTTAGATACTCAAGATGTACAACTTTCTGTCTCTCTCTGTCTCTCTCTTCATATATGTATATATACATATATATGTATATATATACATGCTGAAGAACTCTCAATATTGCATATGTGAAAATGGAGAGATTTATTCACTCCCATCTCTTCCTTGGTTTACTATTCAGCGCATATTTCATCTGTAATGCTTACATTTCTTGAGTCTGGAAAGAGTAAGTTTAGAAGAAGGGCATTCAGTATATTCATGGATAATTATTAGGTTAGAAAATGTGGGTTTGAGATTGAATGTCTCATTATTCATGTAATAACATGGATTCTTAAGGTTCTCTGAAGAAAAACGATGAAGGTAATCAAGAAGAGATAATAGATATCAAGATCTAAAATAAGGAATTTTCTCCTAAAATGAAGGGGACAAGGCCAGAGAAGCAGACAAATCAAGAATGTGTACAAGAGTGTGAATATTTCACAAGTGTTAGTCTGGGCAATACTGACCTGAAATAAGAACAGATCACTCATACAAAGAACAGAGATGACCACAAAAGGATGCTTCTTTGTAAGAGGTGCTGCTTTGAGTTTTAAGCAAGAAATGAAATCTTGCCATACTGTTTTGGTGCACTATAGGGATATATATGCAATTATGAAGTGTTATATTCCAAAAAAGGTAATGTACAGAGGGTATACATTAGGGCAACTTCTTTGGAGAGAATTCTTAGACAGGATGTGTAAAAAGTGATGTTTAACTTGAGATCTGGAAGAAAAGAAAATCAATTGAAAGGATAAGGGAAAAGTGTTTTACAGAAAAAGGATTTTAGAAGTCATGAAAAAGGATCCTGATGCTGGATGTAACAGGAGCAGAAGAAATAAAGGATTTGGGATTATGTTTATGACTTTAGGTTTACGTATAAGTGCAGTTGAAAATAATTATAAGGTTGTGGAGATAACTCAATCAGTAAAGTGCTTCTCTCCTTAGCATTAGGACCTAAGTTCTATCCCCAAGATCCATGTAAAAAACCACGCATGGTGGAACATGACTGTAATCCCAGAAATGGGAAGGTGGAGATAAGAGGATCCTGGTGGCTTACTGCCTAGCCACTGGAACCAAATCTGTGACCTCTAGGCCAGTGACTGAATTTGACTCATAGGAGGTGAGTGGTCATTTCTAAGGATGACAGACAAGTCTGTCCTCTGGCCTACAGGCACACCTACACATGCTCACACCCATGTGCACTAACACACACATATGTGCACTTGTACACACATGAACAAGTAACTTCCTCCACTTGCACACATAAGCATAAAAACAAAAAAAAATATTTCAGAATGTAGGTAAAAGTGAGGTGATCTAGTTTGAATTTTAAATTGTCACTTTGACTAATAAGTGTAGAATGGATAGGGGAGGGATAGTTAAAAATTAAAAATAGAGATAGGTAATACATTTTTAGAGTATTAGAGTATATAAGGTTCTCTAATGGTAAATAATATAACAGTATTACTATTGTAGGACTAAGGATTGTGAAATTATAAGACAGTAAGTAGCAGATACCAGAATAAAAGAAAACTGTGCTTTCAAAAATCCAGTATGTTTAAATGTTTAGACATATTATAAAATGCCAGAGATACGTAGGAAAAAAAAAAAAAACTTAGGCTAATAACGTTTTACCTACTGAAGGATCTCATTCATAATACTGAAAGTTTTTCTTATGTCACCAAAATATTTTTGCATATTATTTCCTTTTTAGATTTTAATCATTTTATTTTATTGATTTTTTGTGATTTTTGTTCAATATAACTTAATATTTTGCCCCTTGCCCAATTGAATGTACTTTGTTATATACATAATAAGACCTGTAAAGTATAATTTGTGTCATCAAATGTCCTTCAGGGTGGCTCCATTCCCCAGACCCTAGTTAACCTAACAAGAGTTCCATCCTTGAAAGCAATGGTCTTGCCTCCTCCTAACAGTCAACAGCTGGCACAATTTCTTTGGATGGGTTGGGTTTCTTAAGCACTTCCTCATTTCTATGCTTCACCTAAAATCTTAATTCTAAGTTTTTCTTTCATAAAACTATGACAGAATTTACCTAAGTGGAAATGAGTGGAATAATATTTTAATTTGTAGTGCGGATTGATTTGTTTAACTTTGCTTTTTTTATGTTTATTTTTTATTTTTATTATTTTAAATTCTTTATTGAATTTTTGTGTATTTAATAATAAAATTATCTTTATACCCCCTTCCCCTTTGGCACATAGCACCCTCCCCCTCACTGGACTTCATACAACCTGTTATTTGTGTTAAGGCCTATCACGTAAAATCATCTAGTGTCCCTAGATGTCCCTTGGTGCATGTTTATCCACTGGGATTTAGTCAGTCTATCTAGAGTCCCTCCCTTTAAGAAAATCAGCTCTTCCTCACCCAGCAGTAATCAGCTACCAATAATTCTTTGACTAAGATTGGGGACTGCTATTCATTTCCACAGTTCTGTGCTGGGATTTTGTTGACTTCTGTTTGCATGGGTCTTGTGCATGCTGACACCATTGTTGCACGTTTGTATGAGAAAGGTCCCAGGTGCCTGTAAGCCTACTTCCGTATGGATATTGTCCTGCACCTCCTCCCTTTTGCATTCCTGACCCTCTGTTGCATGAGGAAGCTTCATTGATGAGCTTTGAAAGATGCATTAGTGTTCTCTTCATCCCTTGTTCTATGTTCCGTGAGCCTGAGGCATAGAGGTTGCATCCTAGATGTGCCACTTAGGCTTGGGCAATTCAAAGAGAATCTCTGTGTGTGATCAGTGGTGTAACTCTGTAATAATCTCTGTCTGTTGAAAAAGAAGCTAATTTGATGAGTGATGACTGGGACACTTGTCAGTAAATTTAAGGATCCATATTTTGCACATAGTAAGAAATTACATTTGTCTAGAGATGTGATGGCCATGGAGTTTTCTTTAAGATCTGTGACCTCTCCATCTATGTGTATTTGGCTTAGTTTACAGCACAACATATGAGTTTCCTCCTACTGAGTGGACTTTAAGTCCAATTAGGTAGCTGTTTATTACCCCAAGATAAATGTGCCATTATCATACCAATGTCGTTTGCTGTGCTGGTTATTGATGTGGATTTTAGGCCTTGAAACTGGAGTTGGATCATCAATTGATGTTCTCTCTTAGCAGTTTGCATAGTGCTCTCCAAAGCTGCATAGTGCTCTCCAAAGCTATAAGAATAGCCTTCAGGGGAGGTGGCTTCTAAGTCAGTCCCAGCTCCATTGCTCCAGTTTGTTACCCGTGTATTCAGAGTAAAGGAGATTTTGAATGCCATCTCATTTTGCCCCAATTTCTGAATGTGATGGATAGTAGAAAAAAAAATGCCTGAAAATATAAAATAAAAGCAAATGCTTTATTTGTATTTCATATTCTTAATTAAAAATCTAATACTTAAATTATTCTCCACATAATATAAAATCTTAGCAATGAACTAAATATCAGGAGTTGTCAGGAGCTGGAGAAACAACATTCATTACCAAAAAATATAATATGGCTCTACAAACAGTTGACTTAAGCAGGAAATTCTGCCTGCACTAGTAACCTTGAGAAAGAATTTATGGCAAGGTTATCTTTCTCTTCCCCTTGCAAACAGTTCTCGGAAAGATAAGTCATGCAGTAATCTCTTGGAACACCTGGTGGTCAGTCACGTTGCTGAATTGCTCAGTCCCCCACCCCATAAACATAAGAATGCTGTAACCTTTGACCAACTTCTTCAACCCCTTCTAAATACAAACTGTATATAAGGAAAGCTTGCAATACAATAAGGCGACCCTTGACAAGTGGACTTGCTTGGGCTCCGTCTCCTCTTTCTCGCCCGTTTTTCCTTTCAGGGAGTGGTCCCCCTCGAG
>NW_008359081.1:5368460-5369037 GCF_000622305.1 Nannospalax galili
CCAAGGTAGAGAGAAAAGAAAAACCTTCTTCCAACTTAACTTTCCCAGTCTTTCAGAAACAAGGTTCCCCTCCTGATAGATTAACCCCCTCTGAGGAGAGCGACTTAGAGGAAGAGGCCGCCTGATATCATAATCTTGACTGGCCCCCTCTTGTTGCTTCTGCACCTCCCCTACCTCCATACCCACAGACCCTCTGTGCACTCGTTCTTACCATAACCATCGCCCATGCAGATATCCTTCTAAAAGCTAAAAAGGACCTAAGTAAACAAGTTATAGCTTTAAGAGATGTTCTTTCTTTGCAAAAAGAGTTTGCAGAGCTCAACTCAGAGCTCTCTTCCCTACAAAAGGCTGTTACTAGAACTGTTTTTGTGGCTCCTTTGCCATGAGCTGCAGGAAAGACTAAGTTCAAGTCTGCCAAAACTAGGGCCCTTGCCTTCCCTGTAATCACTAGGCAGGTGGCCAGAGAAGGCCTCTCCTCTGTAGAAGAGTCAGGTAGTGACAGAGAAGAGCCTAGAGACTCTGATAATGAGGAGGGGGGAGAGGCACAAGAAGAGGGTGAGGCTGCTCCGGAGCAGGT
>NW_008359081.1:5373280-5374001 GCF_000622305.1 Nannospalax galili
CCTACAGCCCTTCCCAGGTTTCCTGGCTTAACAGACACCTTGATGAGTGGGCTATTAATAGTGTTACATTTCAGGGAAAATTAGATAATCATTATCCCCAAAATAAATTGGTCCAATTCTTTAACAAAAGCCCAGTCCCTGTTATATTTCCTAAAGTAACTAAAAGAGACCCCATACCTAAAGCACATTTGGTATTCACTGATGGCTCCTCCAATAACTTCATGGCCTCTAGTTATACCTTTAAACAATGAGTCTAACATACTCCCCTCTCCAGATAACTGTAGCTATTCCACGCCTTTTAAGGTCCTGCCCCGTTACTTCAATACATCTGTTTGTCTTTTTAATCCTTTTCAAAATAATTCCTTTGATGTAGATCTTGGATTAGCTATGTTTACTACCTGCTCTAGGTTCAACAAGACCTCTCAGACAGGCTGTTTGGGGGTGGGGGAAGAATTTATGTATGTGGAAATAACATGGGCTATCCTTATTTACCCACTAATTGGACTGGTTCATGTGCCCCCGCATTGCTTTTGCCAGACATAGACATAATTCGAGGAGATGAGCCTATGCCTTTGCCTAGCTTTGACACATTCGTTCCTAGGCACAAACGAGCGGTCCAGTTTATTCCATTACTTATTGGACTGGGTGTTTCAGGAGCACTTGCTACTGGCTCAGCTGGTGTAGGAGTGGCAATAGACACCTACAACAAATTATCTCAGCA
>NW_008359081.1:5374278-5387321 GCF_000622305.1 Nannospalax galili
TTGAAGATCCAGAGGATAGTGAGTATGACACATCCCTTGGGTCCCCCTCAGCACCCTTAGACTTTTCCACCCTTGCTAACCCACCCAATACTCGGTGGAACTTTAGTCGCTAATGAAAAGATCAATGACGGGAATATTGTGGTGCCAGAGATCGGAGGCAGATTCTCAGCTGTAAGGTACTCAATGACAGGAATAGCACAAACCCATGATTCAGGGGCATACCCCAAACTTGCGGGTACTGAACATGGAAGCAGTTTGTGTAGCCTACGACAGGGGCCTTACCAAAAGAAACAAGAATCCCGACTCGGGGGACCCACCACATAGCCTAAGGCAGATCCTTCATTCGCTAAAGTTATTAATAAAGGGTGAGATGTCGGGAGCTGGAGAAACAACAATCATTACCAAAAAATATAAAATAGCTCTACAAACAGTTGCCTTAAGCAGGAAATTCTGCTTGCACAAGTAACCTTGAGAAAGAATTTATGGCAAGGTTATCTTTCTCTTCCTCTTGCAAACAGTTCTCGAAAAAATGAGTCATGCAGTAATCTCTTGGAACACCTGGCGGTCAGTCACGTTACTGAATTGCTCAGTCCCCCTCCCATACCCATAAGATTGCTGTAACCTTTTTGACCAACTCCCTTAACCCCTTCTAAATACAAACTGTATATAAGGAAAGCTTGCAGTTCAATAAAGCGGCCCTTGACAAGTGGACTTGCTTGGGCTCCGTCTACTCTTTCTCGCCCGTTTTTCCTTTCAGGGAGTGGTCCCCCTCGAACTTTACCTGTACAGGGTCCCCCCAGGTGGGGACAAGGAGTAAGGATCTGTGATTTAAACAGTCAGTCCTCAATAAAAGGTTAAATAAATCATCTTGAGATTTCACGAAACCAGCCAGGTGGGGACAAGGAGTAAGGATCTGTGATTTAAACAGTCAGTCCTCAATAAAAGGTTAAATAAATCATCTTGAGATTTCACGAAACCAGAGCACACAAATACGAGAATCCCCATTATTCATTTGTTTAATATAAAGGAGTATTTATGAAAACATGCAGATTAAAAATAGTAGATGCCACAAAAAATCAGTCCACAAGGTTTAAAGGAGCAATTTTATATACTTCAAGAGAAAACCTAATGGTGCTTGTTTTACTTGGTTTTGAATAACACAATGACCTTACCAGTGTCATGTCTACACTACACTCCCCCAGTGAATTCCCTGAGTTTAATGTTAAATAGGAAAGAAATTGAAAAACATATAGAGTATGCAGAATGGGTTATGGCATGACTCATTGTGTCAGTTACTATTTTCTGGTATGCTGCATAAAACACAAAATGTTAATTAGGCAAAACATTGATTATTGACTTGTTTATGAATCATCAGTTAAACTGGGCATCACCTCATCTAGGTTGGGCTGGGCCTGAAAAACTCTGTGCCATGCACCTCTCCTTTTTGCTGAATTTAAAAAGTGGTTCAGAAATATCTTCATGGCAATGACAGATACACTAGATTAAGACCAGAAAAATTTAAATTTTACTAAGACTAAATCCCAAACCAGGACTGTTATAATTTAAATGGACTACATTAACAAAAGCAGGTCACATAGACACAGTTCAAAAATAAAAAAGATAAGACACAATACACTTTCTTTTTTTAAATTGAGATGTGATCTCCCTGTAATCCCTACATAGACCAGGATGGCCCCAATATCTCAGCGATCTTCTTGACCTTGCCTCAGGAGTGCTAGAATTAAAGGCATGTGCCAGCATGCCTAGGTAATACTTCACAGAGAGGCAAGTGTGAAGGAAAAATTCTAAGCAGAAATATAGCTTATTGTACTTTCCCTTCTTTTCTGCTCTCCTTCTGTTATCCACATTCTTCAGCCCTGGGGGAGGAATCAGTTAGTAAGAAAATATATCCAAATAAGACTAAGACAGTGTTTGCTGTCTTTTTGTGGAAATGTTTTTCTTCCAACAAAGAGAAAACAGGTGTATTCACCGATGGTATCAGTTTAGCTGTCTCCTAAATCTCTAATTGAACTGTAATTGTGGAGAGGATGGTGGACACAATCACAAGCTGGTCAATGATGAGAACTGAATGCCAGGACAGTTTTTTTTTTTTAACTTCTGAATCATATCATTTTTCTTTATCTGTTTCTGTTTTAGAAAATGACTCAGGAGAAAATCAAAAGCTATGTTTTCCATAACTTGCAAGCCACCAACTGATTAGGCTTTACTGGTCTAGTGAATTGTTGATATTTTCATAAAAGAAAATTGTAATGCCATAATTATAAGATAATCCAAAACTCAACCAACTGAAGCTGCAATATTATCATTTTGATTTGTGTTCTTTATTAGCTCTGAGAATTAAAATTTCCAAACTCCTTTGAGCTTTGAAATAGCAAACCATATCCACAAGAAACTGCAAACTGCCATGAATATTGCTTTATATTAAATGGAGTTACACAAATAGTGCCCTGTTTTATTTCATTTGTGCAATTTATTTTCTGTGTTACAACTATAAAAATTTCCAAAATACACCAACATGCTCAGTACTAAATTATTTCCCAAATAACCTTCTATAATTCTGAATTCCCTCTGAAGTTCCCTGTCTCAGAACCCACACTCACCCCACCCCCAATTTCTCTACATTACCACTTGAAATAAGCACATGAATGAGCACCCATTTATTGACTATCAGATCATGTTTTATTTTTAAGGCAATTATATAGCACAGTCTTCATTTTAAGTTCCAGGACTATACTATTGAATAATTACTCAGATTTTACACACCTGGGAGTCTCTAAAGAGACAGGAGGCGACACTTGCAGTAATTACTGTATGAGTAGTGCAACAGCCACTGCAATAATAATAATAATAATCATAGCAAATTGTATGAAGTATGACTGGCGAGATGGTTCATTTGGTAAAGATATTTTTCCCAAAGCCTGACAACCTGCGTTTGATCGCTGGATCCCTCACAGTGGAAGTAGAGAACTTACATCTGAGAGTTGTCCTCTCACCTCCATACATGTCCGTTGATATGAATTCACCTACAAATAGACACACAGACAAAGACATAGGCACAGAAACAGACACAGACACACACATGCAGACACACAATAGCAGTAATGTAATTTTAAAAATTAAAAATAGAAATTAAGTAGTATATGCTTTCACATATGTAGTTTCATATTTTTTATTGCATTTGTCAAGTCATAAAATAATTTTTACTGTAAGAATTTTCTTTTTGCCATATATTATATTCTAGTGTTTTTGTAATGATAGAGACACATAGAATTTCCTCAAGTAAATTATCTTCCATCAAGGAAGTCAGACCTTAAAACGTATAACTCTATAATTATAAATGAAGCCCTGCATTTGTTTGTTTCCTTACTTATGATATTTATATTAAGCACAATAATATATATTCTCAAAATATATTTGTTTATCCTCCTGTTACATAGAGTTTTCCTATTTTAAAAGTTAAAGACAATTACTGGTGTTCTTGACAATTGAAATGCTCATTGTTACAACTTAAATGCAAATGTCACTTTTTTACTGAACCCTTGCCAATTATTATACAATCAATTACTTTGGAGGACTCATATTTCTTCCTGTTTTGTTGAAAAGTGAATTATTTTAAGGAATTTAACCAAATTACATACAAATAACATTTTGGTACTGTCTGGGTTTCTTTTACTACTGTTATCATAAAATACTGTGATAGGTCTGTGAGATGCCTGAGGAGGTAAAGCACTTGCCAACCAAGCACGGAGTCTCAAGTTCGACCCCTGGAACTCACACAGATTTGGAAAGAGAGAGACAACTCCCAGAATTGTGCTCTGACCTTCACATGTATGCCATGGCACACACTTGCCCACACATACCTCAAATACATCCACAGAGAATAATAATAAAATCAAACAAAAATATACTCTGATAGAAGTAACTGAAGACTTAAGAGAGAATGAGATTATTTTAGTTCACAGTTGAAAGTATAGTGAATCATAGCAGGGAAGTCACAGCAGTCGGAGCTTGAGGGAGCTGGTCCCACTTCATTCAGACAATCAGAAACAGAAAACAATGATGAATGTGTGGTAGTGCTCAGCTGACCTTCTACATTTTATACAATCCAGGATCCCCTGCCCAGAGAATTGCCCCATTGGTAATGAAGGCCAGGTTCTCACATCAATTAACATAAGACATTCTTACACAGGCATGAGAGAAGGCCCATCTCCCAGAAATCTAGTCTCTTTCAGGTTGACAGTGATCACTGACTGTCATTCATGAATAGAAAATAATATTTTAAATAAACTGAGCCAAGTGCCCCCCATGTTGTGCTATTTAGATGTGAAAATAATTATAAAAATCATTAGGCATTTCTTAGTTTCATTGAATTAAAAAGTTTTCTTTTTACCTTTGATATTTATAATGGTCTCCTTCCTTAGTGTTTTTGACTTTGAAACTAGCTCAATGCAAGATTTGTTTACTGTATGAAGAACAGATAATATTATTTCCTGGTATTGCACAATATTTGTGAAAAAGCTCAGAACAGTGGTCCTACGGAAATCTCTTCAGCACATTTTATAGATCATTTTGCAATTAAGAAAAATGAGATTTAGAGCTCTTATCGTGGAGTGTTCTGTAATCCCATCATTTGGAAGGCAGACAGAAAATGATCACTAGTTGGAGGTCATGCTGGTCTAGTTGGCAAGGCTATTTTCTCAGAAAAAAAATTGACTTCAAAGGGAGATAGTGTGTCCCTCTACCATCAGTCATGAGTTGTCAAACTTTTCTTAGGCTGTGTTGGAGGTTCTTACCAAATTCCTATGCCTATGCTGGCATTATGTGTCATTTGAGCTTACATGGGACTTTTGCTGTCTGTCATGATTGGTGTAAGTTCACATGTGTAACTTCTCAGTGTCTGGAAAACTATGTTTCCTTGTGGTCATCCACCACTTCTGGCTCTTAGAGCCTTTCTGCTCCCTCTCAGCAATGACACCTTAGCCGTGGTAGGCAGAAGTTTCATAAATTAGACTCTGTAGGCCTTATTGTATATAATGGAATATATTAAATTGGTCATTGAGCAGTAATGGGAGGTACATATAAAAGAGGGCATCTGAATAACATCAAGTTATATTGCATGAAAATTTTAAAAATTAAAATAAAGATGTTTTAGAAAAGGGAGTCATCTGCTCCAGATATCAAGCCTTCTCTGCTAGCTTGTAAGAACTAGCCCACCATGTTCCAATCTGGTCCTTGTCCTGCTGAAGCTCCCTGAAAGTGCTTGACTAGCTTGGGTGAGTTCCCAAAATCGTGCTCCACCCATTTTCCTACTTTGGATCCATCTCCAGTACCCCTCATTGTTCCAGAGCTCAAGCTTTCTCTACTAATTAGAAAAAAACCATCACATACTATGACCATCAGCTCTCCTTGAAACTTGTCCTTGTCCTGTTGAGGCTTCGAGAGAGTGCCTGTTTAGCTGGGAGAGATACCCAGATCTCATCATGCTGGATCATCATTATGCTGCATTGAGAATAATCTAATCACTTGGCTCCAAGGCTCACACCTTCTTTGCTTAGCTAGTTAGAATCAGCTAAGTTGATGCCAATCACCTTGATTTGGGTCTTGACTCTTTTGGGCTCCTAGTCGATTATCTGGTCCCGCCAATTAAAAATCAAAAGAGAAGCCAGGCGTGATGCTGCACACCTTTAATACCAGCACTCAGGAGGCAGAGGCAGGCAGATCTCTATGAGTTTAAGGCCATCCTGGTCTACATAGTGAGATCCAGGACAGCTGGGGCTAGAGGGAGACATTGTCTAAAAAACAACAACAACAACAACAAAAAATCAAAAGAAAAAACCTGAACCCAGTATCAACTAACTATTCATCTGAGACCAGAAAGTAATAAAGATACATCAACAATATAAATAGAATAAAACATTAACTCAATAAAGGCAGTCTTGAGTTTCATATAGGACTTACATGCAACAAAAGAAACCCACATGCCAAGACCAAAAGAAAATTAAATAGTAATAATAAACCAGTAAATATGTCCCCACAGAGCCCCACAGAACCTATAGATGTCTTCTACAATGAGAACTATCTAGAAGAATAGCAGTACACAAAATTTGTAAGAACAATTCACAAAATTTATAAGAACAATTATAAAAATAATGAGTGAATTCAACAAATTTAGAGATCAAATAAACAACTCAAAGGAATCTAAAAGGATAGGGATAAACACTTTATTGAAGCTCAAGAAAATACAAATACGTGGGTGAATGAAATGACAAAGACAATTCAGAATTTGAAGTGAACTCACAATAGAGAGAAATATTGAAGTAAACTCAGGTAGAAATGACGGTGGAACTGAAAGGTTAATAAGTCAATTTGAAATGACAGCAAAAGCCTCACCAGCAGAAGGAATGAAATGGAAAACAGAATATAAAGGATAGATGATAAAGGTGAAGATTTGGGCTACTCAAGCAAAGAATATGGAAAAGAATGTAAAAACATGAGAATCAAATATACAGGAAATGTGGGAAACCATGAGAAGATCAAGTTTATATATCATAGAAATAGAGGAATATTAATTCATCTGTATACCTGGGAGCTGGTTGGCAGGAAATGCAATGCAAGATAGAAGAGACCTCCCTTAGCAAGACAATCATGTCATACAGCACTCAACAAAGAAGCTTCTTTTTGCAACTGATGGTGGCTACTGCAGAGTTGCACATCTGGTCAGGCACAGAGAGCATTTGCCTGGGAGATACATAGTACCAGGTGGCATATCTGCAGTCGAATGTCCACAACTAAGGTCCATGGAACATAGCAGAATAAGGGGTAGATAGAGGGCTAATGCACCCCGGAACTCTACCAGTGAGGCTTCCATGTACATCAAAGTGCAATGCACACAGAAGGCCACAACTGGCCAAGTTTTGGAGAATAAGATTCTGTAGAGTGTAGGATGGGACTCCTATATGGAACCTCACCCACCCACAGCTCAGGGAACATTGTTGTAGAGGAGACAGAAAGATTGTAAGCCAGAGCTGGTTCAAGAACACAGGGAGGTAGAGGCTTCCAGGCCTCTTGAGGCTTGCTCATGTGAGCCTGCGGCAATGATGGCATTGAGCATGGGACTCATGTCAGCTCAATTAAATATGGGCCCAAAGGGGGGTGAGAAATAGGTGGAAGGCCAGAACTAGATTGAGAACTATTTGAGAATGATTGCTGCAGGGTGATGGAGAATATGAATTACATGCAACCACTGGATGGGCTGACTATATGCCAGTGGACACATTTACACCAAAGGACATTTGGGCACCAACACCTGAATGAATATAACTCTGCATGTATAGCAGAGTTCATAGGATTTGGTAAGTAGTTAGGGGGAAGCATGGATGGGGGAGAGGGTCTGGATTTGAGTGGGAAATGTATGAAATTTTAAAAGCGCAATAAAAAATTATCACACACAGACACAAAAAAATAGGGAAATGAGAAAGAATACCAGGTCAATGAAATTGACTTGATGTTTAAGAAGATTATAGAAAAGATTTGTTAAATTAAGAGAAGTAATACCCATACAGATACAAAAAGGACATAGAACACCAAATAAACAGGACCGGAACAGAAATTCTCCATGGCATATCATAGTAAAATGACTAAATAAACAGAACGAAGAGAGAATACTGAAACATGCAAGAGAAAAACAAGCTACATATAAAGGAAAACCCATCAGAATTACAGCTGCCATTTAAATGCAAACTATAAAAGCTAGAAGAGCCTGGAGCAAAGTATCCCAAGTTCTAAATGATCATAGATGTTCACCCAGAAGACTTTGCCAAGTAATACTGACAAAAAGGGGAGAAAACTCCATGACTCAAATAGGCTAAAATAATTCATGTCCATAGAACCAGCACTATAGAGAATACTCAAAGCAATACAAAAAAATTAAGAAAGAAATGACTACACCCATATGCCACAGAAAGAAAAAAATGAAGTAATAATTGTGGAAACACAAAATAGGATACATCTTTCAATAATAACTTTAAATATCCATGGCTTCCACTCCCAAGTCAAAGGACACAGCATAATTGCATGTAATAATAAACAATATCCATCTCTTTTTAATCTACAATAAACCCATCTTACCTTTAATGATAGGCACTACTGTAGAAAGGATGGAAAAATATTCCAAGCAAATGACAATAAGAAATAAGCAGTCATTGCAATTCTAAAATCTGACAAAATAGACTTCAAATTAAAATAAGTCAAATGATATAATCAAGAAGGTAACTTCATTCTGATCAACGGAACAAACTGTACAAGAAGACACGATCATACATCAAAAATTTGGTACCCAGTTTTCTAAACACAGTACTACAGGATCTCATATGGGGGCACAAAAAAAACCTGAACAAATACAAAATATAGAAATTATTCTATGCATTCTATCAGACCACAGCACAATAAAGCTTAAAGTCAACAGCAAAAGAAGCTCTAGTAACTATATAAACTCATGAAAATTAAACAACACACTCCTGAAAAATGAATGGATCAAAGAAGAAATCAATATAGAATAAAGATATAACTGTTACTAAAAGAAAATGATAATAATATAACATAACAAAGCCTCTGGGACATAGTAAATGCTGTTCTAAGACAAAAGTTTGTAGTTCTATGCATCTACACTTAAAAAATGAGAAAAATCACAAATAAATGACTTAATGGTGCAATTCAAGATTCTTGAAAGGCAAGAATAAACCAAACTGAAACCCAGAAGATAAGAGGAAATAACGAAAATCAGAGAAGTAATTAATGAACTACAAACAAACAAACAAAACCAAAATCAATACAAAGAATTAATGAATCTAAGAGCTGATTCTTTTAAAAGATAAACAAGATAGACAGACACTTAGCCCAATTCTCCAAAAGAAAAAATAGAAAATCCAAATTGTAAAATTTGAGATGAAATGTGAAACATCATAATGGACAACTGAAAGATTCAGAATTTTATACAGGAATATTTTAAAAACCTATACCCTATTAAAATTGAGTATCTAAAAGAAATGGACCGATTTTTAAATTCATGGAAATAGCCAAAGTTAAAGAAATGAAAAGACAGCAGCCCAAATAATCTCACAAGAAATAAGGAAATTGAGAGAGTAATGCGTAGCGTCCTTAGTACAAAAAAAAAAAAGGAAAGAAAATTCTGTCCCCAAATGGATTAAAAATAGAATGTTATCTGAGGTCTAAAGAAGATATACAACAAATACTACTTGTTATTCAAAAAGAAGAAAAGGGAGAACACAAATCCTGCTATGATGCCATTACTATTCTAATATCGAAGCCGTAAAAGACCACCAAAAATAAACAATAGTCCCATTTCCCTAACGAACAGATAAAAAAATTCTCAACAAAATACTAACAAATTGCGTACCAATACATATCAAAATGACCATCCACCATAATCAAGTAAGCATTATTCCAGCCATGCAGAGATGGCTCGATATACTTAATCAATAAATACTATAAATAATATAAATAGAACTACGGGAAAAAAATAACATGATCATCTCAATAGACGCAGAAAAAAACATTTTTCAAAATCCAGTATACATTAATAGTAAATGTTCTAGAGGGAATTGGAACGGATGGAACATTCAACATAATTAATGCAGTTCACAACCAATCCTCAGCCAACGTTTTTCTAAATGTTGAAAACCGTGAAGCACTGCTATTAAAATCAGGAATCAGACAAGGCTATTCCCACTCCTTTTCAGTATAGTGTTTGAATCTCTAACTATAACAATAAGACAAGAGAAGGAAATTAAAGGATTACTAATTGGAAAAGGTCAAAATATCATTAATCACAGATGATATAATATTATACTTAACTGATCCCCAAAATTCCATCAAAAAATTTCTAGAAATGATCAACACTTTCAGGAAAATGGCAGGCTAAAAATCAGTCTACAAACATCAGTAGGCTTTATATACCAATAAAGAAGCAGTCAGATGAAGAGTTTTGGGTAACACTTTCGTGCACAATAGCCTCAAAAAATATCTAGGGATAAACCTAACCAAAGACATTAGTGTCCTAGTCAATGAAAGCTTTACATCTTCGAAGAACTAGATTGAAGAAGACATAAGGAGATGGAAAGATCTCCCGTGATAATGGATTGGTAGATTCAATGTAGTGAAAATGACCATCTTTCCAAGAGCAATTTACAGATTCAGTGTAATCCCAATCAAAATCCCGATGACATTTTTCAAGGAAATAAAAAATCCACCTCAGCATTCGTAAGGGAGTACAGAAGACATCGAATAACCAAAGCAATACTGAGTGCAAAGAGCAATGCTGTAGGGACTGGGGATTGGCACACCAGACCTAAATCTATATTACTTACAGAGCCATAGCCATGAAAATGGCATGGTTATAAGCACAAAACAGACTTATACATCAATGGAATAAACGAAAGATGCAAGCATGTTTGCACACAACTGCAGCTGCTTGGTATTTGACAAAGTTGACAAGAATACACACTGGAGGAAAGATAGCATTTTCAACACATAGTGCTGGCAAAATTGGATCTATGCATGTGGAAGAATGAAATAGATGCATACGTGCAATCCTTCACAAAACTCAATTTCAAATGCATCAAAGCGTGAAACACTAGTAGTGTTAGAATATATAGGCAGTAGCTTAGAAGATACAGGTACCTGAAGGATGTTCTAAATAGGATATTAGTTGCTCAGAAATTATGCTCAACATTTTTTAAATAGGATCTCATTAAACTGAAAAAATATTCTGTACAGCAAAGGAAACAACCAAGTGAAGAGAAAGCCAACAGACTGAGAGAAAATATTCACCAGTACATACAAAGAACTTGAAAACCAAAGAAACAAGAAAACAAAGACCCAATTCAAAAATGAATTATGGAACTGAACAGAGAGATCTCAAAAGGAATGAACAAAAATGACTAAGAAACACCTTAGACAGTGTTCAACATCCTTAGTAATTAGGGAAATGCAAGTCAAAACTTCTCTACTATTTCATCTCACCCAAGTGAGGGTGGCTAAGATTAAAGAGGAACAATGTCACCAAATGCTATCATGGATGTAAGGAAAGGGGAATGCTTGTCTGCTATTAGTGGGATTGCAAAGTGGAGCAACCACTGTGGAAATCAGTATGGTGCACTCTTAAAATTCTAAAAATAAATCTACCATATGATCTAGTTATGTCACTCCTTGGGATATACCCAATGAATTCATCCTATTTTATAAACAATTGTACAGCCATGTTTGGTGCTGCTATCTTTACAATATCTAAGTAATGGAAACAACTTTAATGTCCCTGAACTGATGAAGGGTTAAATATAATATGGTGCATTTACACAATGGAGTATTTGTCTGTGGTGAAGAAAAAAAATGAAATTTGCTGGTTAATGGATGTAACTAAAAAGTGTTACACTAAGTGAATTAATACAGACTCAGAAAAACAAGTGACATATGTGACTTATCTTTGGTGAATCTAAGCTCCAAATTCCTAGAAGTGAGTTTATATTCTGATGTAACCACAGGATCCAGGAAAGTGGAAAGTACCTTTGGGGATATAGTAGAAGAAATGAGCTCCAGAAAGGAGGATAATTGGAGACAGATGTTATTAAGTGGGAAATAGGGAATGGGGTAATTTATCTGAAGAAAGAGTAGGAATGTTTACACAGGTGGAGTGAAAGAAGAGATAAATAATGCTTATATTATATTATAAACCAGAGAGTAGTGTATTAATTTAAAGTCTTGCTGAAAAAAAATACTTAAAATAAATATACAAGTGTGTGCCATGTACATAGCTGATGTATATGTAGAATAAAACACTGTGCTGGGCAGGAGAAACCTCCCTCCAGTTGTTGGTCAGGGCAGTCCAAGAGACTCCCCAAATAACACAGATTATCGCAACAGCTGCTGAGTGCCTTCCAGAAGCTGAAGTTCAGACCCTGTTGCCACAACTTCTGTCACAGGACTTAGGGTAATTGTGTTGGAAATGACCTGGAGATCTCTCCCTTGCAGACTAGGTCTCATCATATTATACAAGCTTCCAAGGGCGAAAAATCAATCAATGGTCCTGCCCAAATTAAAGACAAATGAACAATAACGACTGACCAAGCAAACTATAGCTATTGGTGTAATACTTGCTCTATTATCTGGTGGGTAATGAACAGCTATCTAATTGGAATTAAGGCCTCCTCAGTTGAAGGGAACTCATGTGTGGTACTGTAACCATAGCCAAATACACAAGTCTGGAGTGGTCATAGACCCTAGAGAAAAATCTGGTTGTCACATCCCTAGAAAATGAAATTTCTTACTTTATTCTGAATATGCATCCTCATATTCACAGACAAGTGTACCTTCCACACCTCATCCAAAATTTTTCTTTTTGCAACAAAGTAAGACTATTGCAAAGTTCTAGAATGGGTTAAATGCAGTGCCTAAATTGCCTAAACAAATGACACATCTTTAATGAGATTGCTACACATAGGATGAAAGGATCTCTCAACTCTCACCAGAGAAATTTTTATGCAGCAGATGGTGATTAACATAGAAACTCACAATTGAACAATGTGCATAAAACAAGAGACCACAGAGTGCTTGTCACTGAATGGGACACCTGTTTCAAATCTCTGCTTCCCAAAGCTCAGAGATCATTATGGAAAAGGGGGTGGAACGATCATAAAATCCAGAAGTGTTGGATGAACACAAGGAAACAGAGTCTTGCAGACAGCTTGTTTTTTACTCAAATGAACTCACAGAGATGGTGACAGCATGCACAAGGCCTTAATCAAGCTCAAAGTATGCAATATTCCATCATAGATACTGGGAAGTGTGTAAGAAATCCCAATTCAAACTAAGGAACTTTTGGAAATTGATGGCTTCTATGAGGCAGAGAGACAGTGTATTACAAAGATAAGACTCTTGTTGGGCCTGGTGGATCAACCCACACTGAAAGACATTTGGGGATTCACACCAGACACTCTTTAGATCCTATT
>NW_008359081.1:5387606-5393782 GCF_000622305.1 Nannospalax galili
TATATTACTGAATGGGTCTTTCTTTGTCTTTTGTCTATATTTGTCTTTTTTTGAGACAGGGTCTCCTTGTAGCCCCAACTGTCCTGGAACTCACTATGTAGACCAGGCTGGCCTCAGTCTCACAAAGATCCACCTGCCTCTGCCGCCCAAGTGCTGGGATTAAAGGCATGTGCCACCATGCCCATAATAATATATTTTTAACAAATGGCTCTCATCCTTGTAATTTATTTCACTGTCCCATCAGATCAGAGTGTAATTTTTCATTTTACTTAGTTCTCATATGCCAGTCTATTAATGTTTCTAAGCATATTTTGATTCCACTACCCTAAATCATATCACCCTAATTCAATTTTTCTGTACCTGCATAACTCTGGTCATGGATATTTATTATAATACCAAGTAAAACTTAAAATCAGGTGGTGCTACTTCTTAATATGCCTTCTTTGCCTAGATGAAGGTCTCTCCCATATCCTTCTTTCTAGCTAATACAGAAGTAATTTTTCCGCCATCCTTCAAACTTTATTCAACATTTACCTTAATCTTCAAATTTTCTTATTCAATAAACATTTGTTTCAAAAACCTTTGTTGCTGTCTCTTAATTAGGCTTTCTTATCTGTTTATTAAACTTAAAGTATAATAATGAAAACAAACAGAAGAGAGCAAACAAAGATAAGGAAACAAGAACTAAAAAATAAGAGAGAAATGGTTACTCTCAAACTTCAATTTGGAATATCTATATTATATATACTGAATATGATGAACTCAGTATCTTTGATAGCAATTACAAATGAACACAAAATTGCACCGTGTTTTTAAAAACTCCCAATTCTTCTGAAACATGAAAAACATTGGTCACTTTTATTTCTGTGTATTTCTAACAATTATTATAATTATACAAAGAATCTAAAATAGGGGAAATAATTTAATTTCAAAGACACAACTGAATAATTGTTATTGTATAAATATGGTGCTGCAAATTTACTATGTAGTTTCTCACTGAAAATCATGACTCAGGTTATAAGAGAAACTAATATATCAAAAATAGAAGGAATTTAAACTCAAATTCCTCATGTATTAATGAAGTATCTGACCATTAGTCTCATTAAATGAATTGGTCTATGGTCCACTGATATGTTTACAATTATTTTTAAATCATGAATTTGCTTGTTCCAATGAAATTATGTTGCAAGTTTTCTGTAAAAGTATATGCATATTTCAAAATATATTCGACCTATCTAGGAAAACATACAGCAAAGTAATATATCAGATTTGCAGGAGTGATTTCCTTTTTTTTTGTTTTGCATTGTTATTTTTGAGACAGGGTCTCACTATTTAGACCATACTGGCCTCAAACACATGGCACCCAGGCTCAGCTCCCTGATTCTGGGAAAACTGCTATGAGCCACATTTCTGTTTTGTTTTATTCTTAAGTATTTTATATTTTAATTTTCTTTATCTTTTACAACCTAATGCAAAATTCATGTGTGTAATACTTATTATTGTTTATGTATCTCTTTGTATTCTAGACAACAGAAAAAAATGAAACTCCTGTGTTTGTTAGATATCTGAATGTGTATAGCACGAGTTTATGACTTTTATGTCATGGAAAACTGATCATAGTCTTTTCCCCTCTTACTTTGTGAAAAATAAATTTCTTTTATCGGACTCAAGCTATTCACCACAAGTAAAAGAGATCATTGTCAATATTAGGTATACCAATACTAGGATTTTAAAGATATGTATGGAATATAAGTAACTTTCTTTGTGTTAATTGGCTCAATAAAAGCAACATAAGTGGATCTTATTATTTAAAAATACCTTGAAAATAATGCTGTTAGTAATTCCAACAACCATTCCTATAGGTTAACAATTTGTCCATAATTTTAACATATATCTATATATCTTAAACGTTAAAAGGAAAATAAGTGATTGTCCTTGCACTCTGTGTTTACATATATAGGAATTTAAGGTTATATTTATGCCTGTGTTCTGTATCTATACCTATCAATTTAAAATAAATGTGTATATGCACATATTTTATATATACATATAAAATGTTTCATGTACTAGTGGGGAATTTTTTGCTCAAGGTAACAAAAAAGAGATGCAGACAGAGAATTCGAGGAATCAGGGCAAATCAGAAAATACTTTTGGAACTGTCAGATACAGCAACAACAAGACTTTGGATGCTATTGTAGACATTTGAAAAGAAACAAATGAACCTAGAATTGGACAGGAGCAGGGGTAGTTTGGGCTTTACAAACTTGATGATTCTTTATGTGAAAGAATCAATCAAAAATAGAAAAGGAGAAAGGATATTCATGGCAGAAAGAAAAACATGAATTTTGATGAGGAGGTCTGCAAGAGCAAGGGAGAATCTTAGGCTTGAACATGATTGAGTAATGCATGACTGTCTGGAGATGGGAAGTGGATGAGAGTAGAGAGAGATGGAGGAATATAAAATGAATCTCTATATTTCACTGAGAAATTTGATTTTAAGATTGAAGTTAAATTTGAGAAAGTACAAACTGTCATAAATGAAGAGGATATAGAAGAAAGGCTTGTTGAATAGAATGACACATAGATATAAACAACAGAAAATTAAACCTTAGACACTGACATAAAATTTCCAACCATATGTCTGCCCTTACACTTTTTCTTTAATATTGGTTGACCCAAAGGCAAAGAAAAAGGAAAAAGAAAATGACAAAAAAATAATCATTCCCCAGATTAGATTAATATAATCTACATAGTATAACAGAAATAATCTCACTAGTTATAAAATGTAATGAGGCCCAATTTAGAAATATAATTTATAGCTTGAACCTAAATCATTAAGTAGCTAGAAATAGTCTAGAGAATAAGTGACTATTTTCTTTAAATGCGCTATCATGGCAGCCTAATATATAACATACATCATCAAGAAAAAAATAAACATCATTTAAAAATAATAAAGCAACATGTGCTAGAATAATTCCTTTTTTGTGAAGACACTGAGGAGAGCAAGTTTGTACATATGTAAATATGTATATATATGTATGTATATGAGTACATATATGTAGATATGTATATTTGAATATATATGTGTGTATATGTATATATATGTATGACTCAATAAACTTCAGACCACTTTAGTAGTTACAGTAAGCATGTGTTTATGTGTGTGGTTTGTGTGGTGTGTATGTGAGTATGGGTGCATATGAGTGAGAGTATGTGTGCTCACATTTACATATGTGGCAGTTTGAGGATGAAATTGACTGTCTTCCTTTATCACACTTTTCCTTAGTCCCTTGGAATAAGGTCTCTCACTGAACCACTTGCTATTTAAGACAGGTTGGATAGCTATTCCGTGAGCCCCCAGGATCCTCCTGTCTCTACTTCCCAAAACTTGGGTTCCAGTCATGTTCAGTCAAGCCCAGATTTTTATGCTCAGGATTGAAACTCAGGTCCACATGCTTGCACAATAAGCACTTTTGCTCACTGAGCCATCTTCCCATACCCAAGCAGGTATAAGTTTTATTGAAAATATATAAATTAAAAATCACACGGGAATAGAATTGAACTTAATTAAAAGTGAGAATAACACTACTTTAAAAATGGAAACTCAAAGAGTATTCATTTAAAAAGTCATAAGTTTTAACATTTTCCTGACAAAGCAAAAAAATAAATTAAAAAGCTAAAATAAGTGAATAAAATTCTCAAAATTCAGAACTTTTGAAGCTATAATTCACAATATGGACACTGAATTAAAAAAAGAAACATTCATTTTTAAACTATTTAATATATACATTCTATCACTGTGCAGTAATATTTATAGAAAATGAAACAAAATTAGCAAAATAATATGATCTGAATAGTAGTATAAAAGAACAAATTTTAAAGCATTCCAAAGTCCTCAAAAAATGAAGAGGCCATGCTAAATATTTAGTCTTATAGAAAATAAAAGGCCAAGAATTATACTTCCTAAAAGGGCAGAGCTGAGTGATCAATAACTAGCACAGGTACTAGACATGCATAAATACAGGTGCGTATATGCAACCACATTGCTATATATAGACATCTTCTCACAGTAATCTAATCTCAAGGAAATTCATGTGATAATACATAATTTCATAAAATAAATGTTTTAGTAATTCCTTAAGTGACATCTAGTGAAAAAAATTATGGGGTTATCTCAGAAATGAAATGATAACTGAATTTTAAGAATTCCGTGACTATAAAGACATCTCTACAACATGACAAACATTGTCTTAAACTAACAAAAATGAACCTTTTGAAGAGGTGGAAAGCAACAAGCAGTAACGTCTTCATGGAAATTCACCTCACTTCACCAGACTGTAAATTGATTGAGCTCTAGATTTCCTGTTGTATCTTTTCTGAAATACGCTCAAGGATGGATTCATGACTACACTCTAGAAGAGGGCCTATGAATTTATCATGCATTTCAGTGTCTCCAAGGTCAAGGCAGCAGAAACACCAACTCCCTGGCAACACAGTATTCTGCCCCTACATTGATGCATTAGATATCAAAATGCAAACACTTTCACATCACAGAAAATTAAGAAGGAAACAGATGGTGTCACTTCAATTGACCTTGGCATAACACCCTGTGAAATGATGGAAAGATATTCATGCCTTCTGGTAACCTTTGTCTTATAAACTTCCCCAACGTAATTTACTCCTTGAATTACTCTGCAGTTTGTGCTAATCAATCATTTTGGGCATTACAATCTGAAACTATAAAAGAAAGAACACACCTTGTTTTTATCTTATTTAAAGAATATAGAAAGAGGAAGGGGGAAGATTGTGCATGCTTGTTCAAGTCCTCTGAGGAGATGCCAAGATAGGTTACTTATGTAAGAGATTAAATGGAGAAATGTCTGTGAAGAAATGATGGGTAAGGGTAGTCACAGTGTGATGCAAGTCTTGGACCAGTGGAGGACAGAAGCTGATGTAATGTTCTTGAAATAAATGGTTCTTCGAACGAGCCCTGTGTTATCCGGAGTTTTTCTTAGTATTGCCACCACTCAATTGTCAGTTGAGAGAAGCTCATGCTATGTGCTGCCTCCTTGGTAACGACATGGTAAATTTTAGAAGGCAGTGGCTGCAAGCATCTGTCTGTTAGGATCGCTGCAGTCAGAAATCTGAAAAACTCATTTTCATGGCTGCTGCAATACAGCTTTCAACTAAAAGGAAGCAAGGAGAATGTGTAGATAATATAACGGTATGCTTGTAAACACTGAGATATCAACAGCAAAATATTTATTATTTAAAGAAGAATTTAACATTCATCTGCAGGGATAGCGGTGTTCTAGAATTAAGTGTAAATTGCTTTGTGGGTAGGAACAGTACGTCTTATTGGGTGTGATGTAGCAAGGACGTTTATTCAGAATTCCATATATCCAGAATACTAATAACAGAACAGCTGTGATGTATAATCCTTTAAACTAGTGACAGCCTGTTCATCTTTCATGTGCTGTACTAACTAGGAATATACTAGAAATGAATTTTAATGGATTAAGTCATAACAAGATTAGAAAAGCATAGAAAGATGAAAATCAATATTTTAAAAATAAAGATGAAAAATGTAAATTGTTATGTTTCCTATGCACTAAATTAGTGCTCAATAATTCAGTAAATGAGTCATTTCAAAGGATTTGTGTTTAAATTATATTTAAAAATAACAGAAATTAGCAGCGTATAAATTTGTTTCTGAAATATGGGCCTGATTATATACCATACACACAGAAAGAACAAATGCAAGGCAAAAACCCATCAAGAGTTATTCATCAATTTGGAGGTTGAATTAGGAATAAGCATATATTTATCATTTATGTTTATACATTCTTTTAAAATTGTATATTATGCACAGAGTATATCAAAATAATTGATAAAAAATATTTTAATATATTCAAATATTATAGTAGAAACATGGCTATAAGCGATAACAGGTGTCAAGAATTTCTGCTATCTTTCCAAATATGAAATAAATATATCTGTGGCCTCAAGATTAAATAAGGCCATGGAAATAGAACAGAACATTGAGTTGAAAGGAGAAGCTTGATCTGACATGTCCAGGATGGGATTTTCTCCTTCCTTCCTTCCTTCCTTCCTTCCTTC
Source organism: Nannospalax galili (assembly GCF_000622305.1). NCBI lineage: Eukaryota > Metazoa > Chordata > Mammalia > Rodentia > Spalacidae > Nannospalax > Nannospalax galili. The sequence continues at coordinate 5,393,727 of NW_008359081.1, forward strand.
CTTCCTTCCTTCCTTCTTTCCTTCCTTCCTCCCTTCTTTCCTCCATCTCTCTCTCC
>NW_008359081.1:5393897-5404208 GCF_000622305.1 Nannospalax galili
TCTTTCTTCCTGTACTGGAGATTAGAACTAGCCCTTTGTGCATGCTAAGTTAATGCTCTACACAGAGCTATATCCTGACCTTCTTCACAGTAACTTATTTTGAGATAACGTTTTAGTAAGTTTCCTAGCCTGGTCTTTATTTCATTCTATAGTCCAGGCATGCTTTCAATGTATACTTCCCCTTCCTCAGCTTCTGAATATCTGAGACAGTAAGAAAGAACCCTACAGGACTTTTAAATGCTGATATAAATTTTCCCTTCTTCTTGTTCTTCTTGTTCTTGTTCTTCTTGTTCTTGTTCTTCTTGTTCTTGTTCTTCTTCTTCTTCTTCTTCTTCTTCTTCTTCTTCTTCTTCTTCTCCTTCTTCTTCTTTTCTTCTATGATGATCACAAATTTTGAAAATATAGCAGCTTTGTTGGCCTGAATCCTTCAAAATCTAACATTAGCAAAGCCTTTCTGATGTGTAAGTAACTTATAGCCTGATTAAACACAGGGTCTGTGTAAGCTATAGTATCTATAACCAAATCTAGCTCTTTATGACTGGCATGTCAAAAATAAATATGACAGTATTTTAGCTTTGGTAAAGTGGCTCATGAACAAAGTGAGCAGGAGGTTTTTTTTAGTGAACAGCCCCGGTCAAGTACTCAGTTTTAAAATTGATCTATTTTACCCTGAAAAACATAAGGTAAGTACCAACAGTTGGAAATGGCTAACTCACCTGTTTCAGCCTTCATTCCATCTTCTTTCTAAAGTTCTGACTCAATTTGAACCTCTTAATAGCACTAATCTTCCAATACCTGATAATCAAACTCTGTGGGATAAATTGGATCCTTGTTAGGGAACTGGTCCAGTAGTTTAAACAAGATCCACACCCAACAAGATGTCTCACCTCTATTTTCAATGTGCATACAGAAGATGAGGTGCTTACATATGAGGAATACATCCTTCTTTGCACAAATATATTGTCAGTTCATCTCCTTTACTAGAAAAAAATGATTTTCCAAGGATTCCAGATTATCTCTAACACTTATGATGTCACTTTCCCTCAAAAATTTATATATTTTGTGATAGTTTGCTGTTTTCTTGAATTTCATGTCTGAGAAAGAGGAAGTGAGCATAATAAATAATGACATCATAGAACTACATTTGAACTCCATTTGTTTATTAAGAATAGCTCTAGAAGCAATTAAATGATTCAATATTTTTTTGCAGCCAAGGATGTTCTTGCTCAATTATATGTGTGGATCTTTATGCTCACAATTGCTGCAATTGAAAATTGTGCTCATTGTTACCCAGAGAATCAAGATGCAGTCATGCTCCCATCAATGATTTAACTTAATTTTCCTTGAATGATGAAGTTCTGTTAAAGTAGACACTTGTTATTTCACTTTAGACGAATCTGAACTGCTGCTGACAGCCTTTTCAGAGGAATGCTTGGAGGAGTTAACATTCGTGTTGATTACCAACAGAAATTAATACCTGGAGTTGTGATAGAACAACTTGACGTCCTATGAGTCAGTGGGATAGAAAAGCTGCTGGAATTTAAGAGCATTTAGGAACTAGAATTTACTGAACATTGAAAACTAAATGACAAACCAGCATCATTGATTCTTCTCAACTGAGACTAACAAGCATCACCATTAAGGAATGGGAAAGCAAAACCACCCAAGAAATTCTTCATAAGCGGAATAACAATGACTGTAGGTATCTGGCTAGTATAGTTGAGTATGCTGCTCAAAAGAGAGGGCCCTGACTTCATCATAATGCAAGGTGCTATTTCTCATCACACTGAGAGAATATATAGAAAGGCTAGTAGCAAAAAGCTTTGGTCTGTTGCATATTATGTACCAAGTCTTTTAAGTCAAGTCATTAACACCCTGGCCCCATTTTTGTTAGTATTTTGGTGCAAGGCAAATAGGTAGGTAACTCTGGGTTCCTGTAGAAATGAAAAAGAAATTTTCTCTAACAGTTTTTTTCTACAAGAGTGGTTAAGAACGTCTTTTATTATAAGTGTAATATCCATGCTGCAAAGGAAGTTGTTATTCTGTAAGAAGTGGCCATTCATATTGTGTAGATCATCTCCAATTATCTGGATTTATTCAGTGCTGTGTTGAAAATAGAAATTGGTGTATTATCTGTAGTTATATCAAAAATTACTCAACATATTTAACTTCTGCTATACATTATTGAGCTTCAAGGGAGTGAAGATGTTATATATGGCTAAATAGACATCAGGACAAGTCTTTGAACAGAACTCACCTAGATTCTACAACTAAGTGTGGCAGATCCTGGAGTTTTAAACCAATGCTACTGTTTTATATTTTAAATTTAAAAATTATTGAGAATTTCATACATACATATAAGGTGTTTTGATCAAATCCACACCCACTCCCTCCCTCCAACACTTCCATAACACCACATTATTTTTTTTCAGACAACTTCTTCCTTCCTTCCTTCCTTCCTTCCTTCCTTCCTTCCTTCCTTCCTTCCTTCCTTTCCTTCCTTCCTTCCTTCCTTCCTTCCTTCCTCTCTCTCTCTTTCTCTCTCTCACTCTTTCTTTCTTTCTTTCTTTCTTTCTTTCTTTCTTTCTTTCTTTCTTTCTTTCTTCTTCTTTTTTTTATTTCATTTTTTCTGGGCTTTTTGCTACTCTAACATTCCCCCCTCTGAAGAGGTAACCTAAAATCTTTTAGAGATCAGATAAGAGCTCCCAAATACTTTTGACATTTTTGGTCTTGGAACAAAATATGTTGAAAAGAGGCCCAAGGACATTTTGACTTTTAGCCAAAAAACTGCCTACTCACTGAAGGGGTTCCCCAGTTGCCTCACCTTGCATCCCTGTTCAGCATGGAAGAAGGCAAAGTGGTCTGAACCTGGATTCCTTATCGGCATTTTGGGTGACCTCTTCAGAGGATGGTGTGATAAGAAGAAGAGGGAGGAAGTGGCTAGGCAGTTAGGGTAAAAAGGACAGCAATGCTATTGTTTAAGCTTGGAAGCATTTGCCACAGTAACCAACCATGACAGATAAAATTATGCACAAGATGAATATTTCTCTCCTTGTTGAAGATGTGTTTGGAAATATTTATCGGCCCAAGTACATACAGATCATTAAAGAGTTATTAATGATTGTGTCTCTTGTGCTGGAAAGAAATCCTGACCTAGAATTTCAACACAAAGCAGATCTAGAGAGACTGATCAAAGAAGCATTTTGTAAATAAAAAAAGGGTAACTGGCTAAGGGAACTGAAAAGCAAGATGATATGACGTTCTTTTACAATATTGTCCAAATGGGGGAAAAAAAGAAGCTGTAATTATTTGACATGGTTGTGATGAATTTGGTACTGCAAGAAGTCAAGCCAAGCAATGACAACTTGTGTTTGTTTAACTAGTGAGGACAATGCAGGAGATGCTCCTGAGAAGGTGCTATTGAGATGCATTTTTTTCAGCTGTGTGTGTTGTTGAAACTTAACTCAGGCAGTTATTAATGAATGGATGGATTATGTTGGCAAAGTGTATGCTTTTGGCAGACTTATTGGACTTTGAATGTCATCGCCAGTCTAATGGTTAAAAATTATTTTAATCAAGTGAAAACCAAGCTTTCACGATTATGCCAACTATAGTAATCATTGCTGAACAATATAGTTTATGAGTTGAAAGTTCTGTACTGCATGCTTTTTCATTAAATATTTTATCAAAATTCAGTGTCTTTGTTTCCTTCAATTGAATCTTCACCTTCCTACTATGAAAGTGAAGTTGAAAAATAACAAATTTAAAAAGAATTTCCAAATTCAATGAATTGGCTAGGAATCAAGAAGTAGTAGGACGGGTAACGTTTTAAAAGCTGCACTATTCCTCACCTAGCAGTAATCAGTCAATATTTTTGCAGCTAAGACTGGGGTCTTTTATTCATTTCCTTAGTTCTATGCTGGGTTTTTGTCTGCCTGAGTTCGCATGGGACTTTTGTATGCTGACACCATTGCCATAGAATCATTTGAGCAGTATCCCAGGAGCTTATAGGACTCTGTTTCCATATCCTAAAACACAGGACTCTAGTCAGGCTGACTAGACCTCAGTGGATGGACTTGCACTGGAAATGTTTGAAGACAATTACTTGACACAGTGGGCTTTAACAAGATGACAGAGCATATGGGTTCTAGTTGGGGGACTATGGGAGGGTGCTGGTAGGAACAGGGATATAAAGATGATTTAGATTGTTTGAAGTATTATTATGAAATACACAAAAATTCAGAAAAACAAAATTTAAAAAGTAACTTTTTGTATTCAAAATATGTACTTGATTTTAAGAAATTACATTATTTTTGATCTTTTTGAGACAGGCTCTTCCTGTAGCCCCAGGTGCCCTGGGACTCATTGTAGATTAAGGTGACTGTGGTCTCAGAGAGATATGCTTGCCTCTGCTTCCCCAGCTGTGGGATTCAAGGTGTGCGCTAACATGCCTAGCCAGAAACAACATTATTAATAACATAGTGTACAGAACTATTGGAAAGTTTTACCTTGTATATGTGAATGTGGTTTTGTATTTGTGTTAAGTGAAATTGTAGACTAAATATAATGTTACATATCTGTAGCTTATCAAATATCTTGCTTGAGATTCTGATAAATATAGGATTATGTTCAGAAGTATGTTAAATATAGGGATGTTAACCATGTAAAACTGAAATTAAAAGTCATGCAATTCCAATTCTGAGCAACAGATAAGCTGGTTGTAATCTTTTTGCTATAATCTTGTTAAAAATGAATACCATCAGTCTAATCATGAGAAAATATCAGATAAACCCCAAATGAAGTCATTCTGCCAAATGCCTGATCAATAATCTTGAAATAAGTAAGTTATGAAGGATAAAGAAAAAGCAAACAGCTGTTGTAAATTAGATATAACAGCAAAAAAACTGAGTTCTAGAAAAGAACAGAAAGTTTATAGGGAATCCTGATGAAAATGGAATGATTCTATAATTTAGTATTGTTAATTTCCTGATTTTCATGATTATAATTTTGTTATATAAGATGTTGTTATTAGAACATAGATGAGACTTCATACTATTTCAAAAATTTTGTTAATTAACATTATTTGTGTGCATGTTATCACAATAATAACAGAATACAAAATTAAATTTTATTGTCTTTTACGTTATACAGCTCTACATACATGTGCACTCCCCCATATACATATATTGTGGTTGTCTGAGGTACAAAGCAATATTTGGCTTCCAAAGTTTTGCAATTAGTAAAGGAGGATGAGAAAATTTAACAGTCTATAAGAAGGAATTAGTATAGAATGTCCCTTCAAGTTTGGACAATTATGGTAATAAAGGTAAGAATCCACACAGGGATCCACTACCAAATCAAAGCCTAATGAAAGAACAAGATGTAAATGTCTGTTAAAGATTACTCTTTAATTTTGGGGATGAAATTTGATACATTTACCTAAAAAGATGTATGGTTTCTCTACTGGTAGAAGATATGAAGATACTTTATACAAGAAAAGAGTGTGATCTAAGTATTCAGTGATCAGTGAGTCTACTTGTATATGACTGTTGTACTTTTGTTTATTTGTGATTTTTAAAAATTATTTATTTAACAATCACATACTTAGAAGAAGCATTTCATTACAACAGCATTGACATAATAAAAATTTCCAGAGCTAAGATGCATCTCTTTCAAAATTGGCTGTAAATTTTTAGGTTTACAGTTGAATTAATAGTTATACAATATTGTACTCAATATAAACCCTAGAAGACATACAATTAAATGAGGTTTTAACCTTTAAAAAAGATCTTCATTTCATTATTAAAATACACAGTTTCATACAGAAAATTTTATTTTCAATTCAGTTAACACTAAGATGATTACACATGTTTCTAATCTCTAGACATCTGATTATTACTAGTCACAGTCAGTTACTTTCTGAGCTCCTTGGCATCTGAGCATGAATATAAAGTCATCAGGTAGATTTCAGCTTTAATGTTTTTCACTTGTACTAATTATTAAGGCACAAATTTTTATGCTTTGAAGAATTATTATTATTATTTTTTGGCTGTAAATTTTTAGGTTTACAGTTGAATTATTAGTTATACAATATTGTACTCAGTATAAACCCTATAAGACATAAAATTAAATGAGGTTTTAACCTTTAAAAAAGATCTCTATTTCACTTTAAAATATACTGTTTCCTACATTTTAATAATACTAACACTTAGATGTTTGCACATATTGTAGGAGTAATATGGATCCCTCTGGTTTTCAAAACTTGCTAGGCATAATTTATCTCTCACATTGTCTCACCCCTCCATCATGGTTTTCCCACTTAAAGTGCCCCCATTTACCCCTTTCTCCCTTAACAATGCCCTTCTCCTGCCTCTCTTGAGCTCCTTCTTTCCCTTTATCCCCTAGGTTCCTTGTATACCTTTCCCTCCCTCCTCCCTTAAACTAACCCAATTATTATCCATATCTCCCTTACTAATACCTGTTTCCTATTGTTCTCTTTCAGGTTCTTTCTTTTCCTTTACTTCCCTGTTTCCTTTCCATTATCCTGGTTCCTGTAGTTATGTCTGGATACATACTCACTTATCAGGGTTTGGTTCTAGGATCCACATATGAGGGAGAACATATGTCGATTTTTTTTCTGAGTCTGTGTTACTTCACTTAGTATAACAGTTTCTAGTTCCATCCATTAACCTGCAAATTCATGATTTCATCTTTCTTTACTGCTGAGTAAAACTGCGGATCCTGGGCCATTCCGATACCTCTAAGGTTTTGTCCCAAAGACTGAGTAGGCCATCCTTTGGGCCAATCTTGTTGACTGATTATACTGATGTCTGCACCAGAATCAAGCAGGCCCCAGAAAGTTACTCCCTGGACTTTCAGTTGGGCCATAGGCCTGTCCTGCAAACCCAGAGCAAGCCAAGCTCCTGGTTCTCCGGAAGACCCAAATCCTCTGTGGCCTCTGATTCATTTCTGAGAAGGATATAAGGAATGGCAGCTGGGGAGAATGAGAAGCTGTGCAATTCGATCTCCAGGGCTAATAGCTGATATCCCCTTCGGGGAGGAAACCATAATTTTAATATTCCCTACATAATCAGAATCAATGACCCCTGGGTGGACAAGCAGCCCCTTCATAGTAGCTGAACTGCGACCTAAAAGTAAACCAACTGTATTTTTTGGTAAAGGCCCGTGACAGTCAGATGGAAGGGCCTGAGTTCCCATCTCAGGAGTTAGTATGAGTCGGGTGGTGGCACAGAGGTCTAGTCCTGCACTTCCTGGGGTGGCTCCTCTAGAGGCTTCCATAACCCCGTGCAACGTGGAACTTGTTGCATGACTGGCCATTTCTCCGGAGGACCCATTGTTTGTTGCATTGCCCCATATATTTGAGGGCCCTGAGAAGGTGGGCCCCTCGTGCCGTTTTTTGGCCGGGCACCAAGTTGCACCGGGCCAAGCGGCCTGACAACTATGTCGAATTTAGATTTGCAGTCTCCTGCCCAGTGGTTCCCCTTTTGACATCGAGGACAGAGATTAGGTTGACGTGGTGCAGGTGATGGGGCCCGCTTCTGATGACGTCCTCCTACTTGTGTTGAGGGACCATAATTTGGACATTCCCTCTTGAAATGCCCTACTTGACCACAGCTGAAACATCCCTCTCTAATTTGCTTTCACGATCCCTGTCCCAAATTCAACGGACCTCCTCTTAGTCCAGTTACAATAGCTGCAGCCAAAGCTTGCCCCTGGATTACTGTTTCATTAATATCTCTACAAACTTTTATCCAAACATCCAATGTTTTCTGTTTATAAGGCCGGATGGCATCCCTACATGGTTTGTTTGCCTGCTCATAGGCCAGCTGCTTGACTAAGGGCATCGCTGCATCCACGTTGGGGAACACCCGTGAGGCCGTCTCCACTAGCCTTGCCAAGAAATCTGAAAAAGGCTCATTAGGTCCCTGTAATACTTTAGACAGACTAGATCCAAGGTCTCCTGTCCCTGAGAGCATCTTCCATGCTTTAACCACCATCTCATTAATTTGATTGTAAACTTGTACAGGATACCCAGTCTGCTGGTTCACAAAGTTGCCTTGCCCCATTAGCATGTTAACACGCCATGCAGGTTGACCGTTTGCCGCATTAGTTGCAGCTTGTTCCACACAATATTCCAGGTAGGCAGCTTTCCAGTTAAGATATGCTCCCTCTGACAAGACTGCCCTACACAAATTTTGCCAATCGAAGGGCGTCATACAATTCCTTTGAAGACTCTCAACTTGTGTAATGGTATAGGCAGCCTGAGTCCCATATGTGGAGATGGACTCTTTCAGCCTCTGAATTATTTTCCAGTCTAGAGGTTCGTATATCCTCTGATTATTCTGATCCTGAAACACAGGGAATGCTCCCAGATAGGAAGTGACTTTTGCCCAAGTCTGAGCATTATAAGAACGGCCACTTCCCCAAAGAAGCGGCCCGCCACCCTTCTGGAAGTCAGGATAACCTGGCGGAGCAGAAGGCGAAGGTAGAGGGTCCTCGCGGTGATCACCTAAGTTTATCAGTCTGGGCCTCCTCTTTTCCTTACTACGGCCCCCCATCACTTCTAATCTCATGAAGAGAGATTCCAAGTCCCCTTCGCCTAGTTCCTCTTCCTCCCCAGAACAGCTCTTCTCCTCTACTTCCTCATTGCTAACAGAGCTTCCTTCAGCCTGTTGAGATATTTCCTCTTGTAACTCCTCTAGAGCCTGGGCCCTGTTCACGATATCCTCCTCAAACTTTCCAGAGGCGTCACCCAGGCAAGATTGCACTAGGGTCCAGATGGCCAGCGCACCGGGGGGAAGTACTCCTGGTGAATCGACCCTTTTGAGATCTTCACCAAGTTTGCCCCAGGAGGAGGAATTGATATATCCCTCCTCCAAAAACCATGGAGCGTGATGCGCCACCGCATCTAAGAACTTTTGTACAGTTTCATTTTTAAGCCTTATTCCCCGTTTCTTTAACAGCTTCAGTAAAGCTGTCTTTACTTTTTCTTTGGACAAAGTAGATCCCATGGTTCTCAGCTTCGCCACACTATTGTGGACTTTTCTCTCTCCGTCCCTCTACCTAGGGAACTTAACTATAGCTAGATCTCCGCTGCTATAAAGCGGACCTTCTCATATATTACCTTGCAGCTGCAGAAGAAAATTCCCCATAGGGGCCACCAAATGCCCCAAACCGTGATCCCGTCCAGCAGAATCGAGGAAGAATGACACGTACACCAAGGAAGGGTTCAAGAAGCTTCTCCTTATTGCGCACTTCCGAAGCATTTATATACAATCCCCAAGCCCATCCCTCACTCACTGTCCAATGAGTACACGTGCAGCAGGGTGGCACGCCTGCGACTCAGCAACTGATAGGTAGAGGCTCACTGATCATGCAGGCTGACACACTTGGTCAGTCTGAGGCGCATGCGTGATCAGTCTTAGTGCCCATGCACGAGGTGGGATAAAAAACTGGGAGCCACAGGGCTTGGATAAGTGCCAGGGCGCCATCTTGTAGGCTTCAGACGTGCCCATTTCCCACAACTCATATTTGGTCTTCAGTTTTATTCCATTGACCTATGGATCTATTTTTGTGCCAGTACCATGTTGTTTTTATGACTATAGCTCTGTAATACAGCTGAAAATCTATAGTAATCCCCCCAGAATTGCTCTTAGTGCTCAGGGCTTTGGCTATCCGAGGTCTTTTGTGCTTCCATATGAATCTTAGGATTGTTTTTTTCAATTCTGTGAAAAATGTCATGGGGGTTTTGATTGGCATTGCATTGAATCTATATATGACATTTGGTAGGACATTTTCACAATATTAATTCTTCCAATCCAAGACCAAGGGAGGTCCTTCCATCTTCTGATGTCTTCTTCAGTTTCTTTCTTTAAAGATGGAAAATTTTCATTGTAGAGGTCTTTAATGTCTTTGGTCAGGTTTACTCCAAGATATTTTAATTTTTTTGTAGCTATTGTGAATGGGAGTGTTTCCATGTGCTCTTTCTCTGATTGCATAGAAAGGTTATAGAATTTTGTAGGTTAATTTTTTACCCTGCTACATTACTGAAAGTGTTAATAATTTCTAAGAGTTTTTGAGTGGAATTTTTGGCGTCCCTTAGATATAATATCATATCTTCTGCAAAAAGGGATAATTTGATCTCTTCTTTTCCAATTATTACTCCTTTAATTTCCTGCTCCTGTCTTATTGCACTTGCAACAGTTTCAAGCACTATGTTTAAAAGGAGTGGAGATAGTGGGCAGCCTTGTCTGGTTCCTGATTTCAATGGGAATGCTTCCAGTTTTTCTG
>NW_008359081.1:5404240-5438736 GCF_000622305.1 Nannospalax galili
GGTTTGTTATATATGGCTTTAATTATGTTGAAGTATGTTCCCTCCAGTCCAATTCTCTCTAGGACTTTGAACATAAATGCGTGTTGAATTTTGTCAAAGGCCTTCTCTGCATCTATTGAGATGACCATGTGGTTCTTGTCTTTGAGCCCATTTATGTGATTTATGATGTTTATTGACCTACGTATATTGAACCATCCCTGCTTCTCTGGGATAAAGCCTATGTGATCATGGTGGATGATCTTTTTGATGTGTGTCTGTATGCGGTTTGCAAGTATCTTGTTGAGAATTTTTGCATCTATGTTCATTAAGGATATGGTTCTATAGTTTTCTTTTTTGGTTGTATCTTTACCTGGCTTTGGTGTTAGAGTGATGCTGGCTTCATAGAAGGAATTTGGAAGTTCTCCCTCCATTTCTATCTTTTTGAATAAATTAAGTAGTATTGGATGTAGATCTTTTTAAAAAGTCTGATAGAATTCTGCTTTAAAACCATCTGGTCCTGGGCTTTTTTTATTAGGGAGGTTTTGTATTACTGTTTCAATTTCTTTTGTGTTATGGGTCTGTTTAAGCTGTTAATCTCTTCTTAGTTTAGTTTTGGTAGTTTCTGTGCCTTTAGATATCCATCCATTTCTTTTAGGTTTGCAAATTTAGTAGCATATAGGTTTTTAAAGCATTCCCTTATAATGTTCTGTATCTTTCTGGTGTCTGTTGTGATGATTTCCCTTTCATCTCTGAATTGGTTGATTTGGTGGGCTCTTTCTTTCTTTTGCTTAACTGGGCTAGCGGTCTGTCAATCTTGTTTAATTTTTCAAAGAACCAGCTCTTAGATTCATTGATTCTTTGTATTGTTTCCTTTGTTTCAATTTCTTTAACTTCTGCCCTGATTTTTGTTATTTCTTCTTGTCTGCTGGGTTTGGGTTTCATTTGCTGTTGCTTTTCAAGTGCGTTGAGTTACAACATTAAGTCATTTATTTGTCTTCTTTCTGATTTTTTGATGTAGGCACTTAGAGCTATAAAGTTCCCTCTAAGGACTACTTTCCTTGTGTCCCAGACGTTTTGGTGTTTTGTCCTGTCTTTTTCATTTAATTCCAAGAATACTTTTATTTCTTTCTTAATTTCTCTTTTGACTCATTCATCATTCAGGAGTGTGTTGTTTAATCTCCATGTGTTCTTGTGGTGATTAGGGCTTCTTCCAGTGTTGATTGTAAGCTTTATTGTATTGTGGTCTGATAGAATGCATGGAATTATTTCAGTCTTTTTCTATTTGTTGAGGCTTGTTTTGCACCCCAGTATATGGTCGATTTTGGAGAAGGTTCCATGGGGTGCTGAGTAGAAAGTATGTCCTTTCGTGCTTCGGTGGAATACTCAGTAGATGTCTGTTAAGTCCATTTGATGTACAGTATTGTTTAATTCAGATGTCTCTCTGTTAACTCTCTGCCCTGTTGCCCTATCTAATTGAGACAGTGGGGTATTGAAGTCCCCTACTATTAATGAGTTGGGATTAATCTGGGTCTTAAAGTCCTGTAGTATTGATTTTATGAAGTTGGGTGCACCAGAGTTTGGTGAATATATCTTCATGATTGTAATATCTTCTTGATTTTTTGTTCCTTTGATCAGAATGAAGTGGCCCTCTTTATCTCTTCTGATTAGTTTTAGTTTAAAGTCTATTTTCTCAAATATTAGAATTGCTACACCTGCTTTTTCCTTAGTACCATTTGCTTGGTATGTATTTTCCCATCCTTTCACTTTAAGATAGTGTCTTTCCTGGAAAGTGAGAGGAGTTTCTTGCAGATCAAAAAAAGATAGGTTTTGGTTATTAATCCATTCACCTAGCCTGTGTTTTTTTACTGGTGAGTTAAGTCCATTAATATTTAAAGTTATTAATGAAAGATGAGTATTGAATCCTGTCATTTTTATTTCTGTTTACATTCTTTATGTAGCTGTACTTTTCCACAATTATACCTTCATTCAATTTCTTTCTGCAACCATTTGGGTATAGTCAGTCATTTCTTCAGCTCCCTGTGTTGCTTCCAGAACTCTCTGAAGGGCTGGTTTTGTGGACATGGATTCCTTCAGCCTATTTATGTCATGGAATATTGTTCCTTCCCCTTCGACTATAATAGACATTTTGGCTGGGTATATAATCTGGGTTGGCATCTGTGGTCATTTAAAACTGGGAATACTTTTGTCCAGGCTCCTCTGGCTTTCATAGTTTTCACTGAAAAGTCAGCTGTAATCCTAATGTGTTTTACTTTATATGTGACTTGTTTTTTCTCTTTTGCAGCTTTAAGTATTGTCTCTTTGTTTTGTATGTTTACGCGCCATGGTGAGTTTCTTTTCTGGTTCTGTGTGTTTGGTGTGCTATATGCTTCTTGTATTTGTATGGGTATGTATTTCTTTAATTTTGGGGAATTTTCTTCCATGATTCTGTTAAAGATCTGGTCCATGCTGTTATCTTGGGATTCTTCTCCTTCCTCTATGCCTATGATTCATAAGTTTGGTCTTTTTATGTTGTCACACAATTCCTGCATATTCCATTCTTGTGATTTCTTAAATTTTTCATAATCATTCCTTGAGTGGTCTAGTACATCCACTTTATCTTCCAGTCGATACTCTGTTTTCCATTTCATTCATCCTATTGGTGAGGCTTTCTCCTGTTGTTTCTAGTTGGCCTACTGAGTGTTTCACTTCTTTCTTCATTTCAGCCTGAGTATTATTCAGTATTTCTAACTCTTTTCTGAATTCATTCAGAAGTTTATCCCTATCTTCCTTCAGTTCTTTGATTTCTTTGTTTGTGTGTTCTTTAAACTCACCGAATTCTTTTATCATGTTTATAATTGTTCTTTTGAGTCCCATGTCCTGTGTTATCTCTGAGGGATTCTCACTGTACTCCTATAGAGGACTATTGGTACTTGGTGGGGATATGTTATTTTGTTTTTTCATGTTATTGTTGTTATTTTTCTCTGTGATTTTGACATGTGAATTTCTTTTGTAGTTTCTGATTCTTGTGTGAGATTCAAGCCTTCAAGTTACATCTGCTTCTTTTTTTGAACTTTATGTGTCTTTGTTGTTTATATTTTGGGCACGCAAGGCTGGTCCCTTTAAGCTTCCAGTTCTCTCTTTTGATTTTATAGTGTAGTGGCCAGATTGGTTTTGTCTTCAGGAGTTTCCACAGAGGCCCAATTCAGCTGAGGATCAGATGCTCTCAGGCTTTCTACTTAGGTCTGGATCCATCCAAGGATAGATTTTGGCCTCAGGTATTTGGGTGTTGGACTGGCCTGGGAGCCAGGGCCAGGAAAGATGCTGGTCTATGGCAGCTTGTGGCCGTGCCACCCAGAGATGCAAAGGAAGCTGGGTGTGGAGGCTGCCCCACGTCCCCCTTGGGACTGCACTGAGGAGCTGGGTTGTTCTGGATGCAAAGGACCAGGAAGAGGAAAAGTCAGCCCCAGCTTCCAGGAAAGAGGCTGGTGGGTTGTACAGACCCAGGGAGGCAGAAGGAGGTGAGGGTGGGGCTAGTCCCAGAAGCAGTGCTCCTGGGGACTGGAGAAGGAACTGAGTTGCTCTGGAGGCAAAAGATCAGGAAGAAGCAGTGGTGGTTCCCCAGGTATCTGGGACGCCAATTCAAGGAATGGGACAGGACCCAGGCTAGGAGGAGAGACCAGCAGGGAAGATGGGAGGGTGAGTGAGGCTGGGGGAGTCAAGGCTTGGAAGTCCCAATCAACTTACCCTGGAGAAAGAAGCCTGGCGATTGGAGACAAGCCTGTGGGTCGGGTTATCTGTGATTTTTGACAAATATTTGTGGGTCTTCCATTGGTGCATACAATAGGCCTGCACTTTCAGAACTTCCTGCTACTACATGAGTCTATGTGACAATATTTATTTGCCCAGTTATAAGTGAAGTAAATTTGTTAATATTAAGCACTCATATAATTGATTATGTGTGGCCCCATATAGACCCCTTTTCCTGATTTTTTCCTGATTCATGAAATTCCAAATGGTAGATGCTCTGTCAACATGGTTCTAAGAACAATTTCTGCAGAAATGTTTCTTAGACCAATTCACAATGATCCATATTAGATATAAAATATGAACTATGTATCAACTTTATGATCATAATGAGTATTATCATTATCATCTTCCGATAAAGGGGTTTTCTGTCATTGAAGAAAAATTGAATCCATCTTACTGAGATAAACTACATGTGAAACTGCTGAACATATTCTTGTTCTTCAAATCTTAAATATTTAGATCAGAATTTGTGTTTCTTACTTAAAGGGAGGCAAAATATGAAAGATATGAAAGGGTTTAGGATTCTACCTTATTGTTCATAAAAGCAAAGAACATAGTGTGGATTGGTTACTTAATAAAATTTTGATTAATTTATTTCTTGAAGCCTTAATATCAGTGAACGAATTCATAAAAAGTGGAACAAAATCACCCAAATTACTGAATGTTTCTTGGAAATGAACATTAGTGAATATGTTAATGCCAAAGTAAAGGTCTAATAATAATAGAATGTGAAATTTGTTTTATTCTTTTATTGATTATATAGCTAGGATTATATATGTATATATAGATATCTACGTATATATAAAGACATTCAGATAGATAGACGATAGATAGATAGATAGATAAATAGATAGACAGATAAATAGGCGGGACACAGGCAATACTGTCTAAGAGGGAAGCTCTGAATCATTTCCTTTTTCAAAAAAGTTTAAAAAAATATGCTATAGTCATAAGAAACTCAGCTATCAAAATTATTTATTAAATGTCAAAATGTGAAAGCATAGTCAAAAGAAAATGTTTGTACTTATTTTTGTAATTAGTAGATTATTTTACTTTTATTACGTAGCATATATTTGTGGTAAAATTGAGCAAAGTAGGCCATTTACTATGTCTAGATGGGCAATGAAATATTGCTTCTGAAAAAAGAGGACAATTGCACACACATAAGACAGATCCACTAAATGCCACATTATGAAGATAATTTTCAAATTTCTTCTAGGATCACTTTCACTGAAAAGTTTTGTTATGACAGTCTTTGAACACATAGGGCTGTAATTTTATCATGTTTCCTGATAATTTTCATTTTTGTCCATTTTTACATATTGATGAACAATAATATCATGTAAAAATTAAATTATCATAATACTGTCTCTACAGAAAATCTTGTTTCAAAGTAAGATACAACCTATAATTGATTTAGTTAAATTAGATAGCTGTTTCAGTTTAAGAACAATTGCTTTCCCTCAGCTTGTCTTTTCTGCTTTATTTTTCTTTCCATGTTTCTGAGAGAAAAAATATTTGTTTAATAAAATACATTTTTGAATATAAAATATTAAAAACTATAGAGGTATAACATTTAAATCCTATCCATATTAAGCTTATGCAAGGAAGAGCAAATTTCAATCACATGGTATATCCTTGGTGGTTCATACATGACAGTACTTCAAACACAATTCAGTAAGATTTAAAACATGTGAAGTGCACATAAAACATCAACACATATTTGTACTATGTGTTTCTAAATAATATTTATTTACTTTATTTTACGTAGGAGTGATTTGTCTATATGTATAAGTGCACTGGTGTTGTTCATTTCCCACAGAGGTGGGAATTGGGCATGAGATCCCTTAAAACTGGAGTTACAGATTGCTGCTAGCTGCCATGGGTGCTGGGAACCACATTCTGCAAGAGCAGCCAGTGCTCTTAACTACTCAGTCATCTTTCCAGCCCCATCTTTCTGTAATCAAAATTTCTTCTGATAAAAATTCTATGATGGTAGCTTTTTAAAGTTTGTTTATGTTGAATTTTTGCATATTTCATACAGAACATATCAACCCCTCTTAATCATCTTTATACCCCTGGCCCCACTGGCAACCTCCCATAGCCCCCTCCCCCAACTGGAGCCCATATATTCTGTTATCCTTGTTAAGGCCCACTGTGTCAAGTCAGTGTCCCCAGACATTCCCCAGAGCAAGTCCATTCACTGAGGTCTAATCAGCCTATTTAGAGTCCCTTGTTTTAGGAAGATCAGTTCTTCTTCACTTAACAGCAATCAGTTGCCCATATTTATTCAGATAAAATTTGGAGACTGTAAGATCCAGGGAGGAGGTGCAGGACCATATGGAAACAGAGTCCTACAAGCTCCTGGGAATGTGCTTATATGATTCTACGGTGATGGTGTATGATGACAGCATTTAAATAATCAAAGAAAAATAACTAAGAAAAGTAAAACCTCATGCATGCTCTTTTGGTTTTGAATAAACATCGGAAGATAAGACATGGAAGAGTGCATAACATATTTTATAGAAAAGGACTGTTAATGGCATGTAGTTATATTTTAAATACCCATAAAAGTGCTCAATAATACCTACAATTTTATTATTACATAATATTTACTGCTTTTAAAATGCATGGAATCTAGCTTGTTAGTATTTTGTAATAAAGTAGATGTGCACTAACAATTTACTGAAGTTAAGTGAATTTTTATTAAAATTTCACTGAATACATATGAGTTTTCTCTTTTATTAATATTTATGTTCCTCACTAAGTTATATTTTATAAGTACATCAATTATGTTTCCCTAAAATATAACTTAAGGAAATATTTAACTTTTATTAGAGATTAAGTGCAAGCACTTTGTGACTCTGTAGAAAAATAATCCTGAAAAAAGTTAATATTTTTTCCATCTCCTTTTAGCTCCACACATGAATGTTGATGTATACAGTGTTATCAATATTGTATATATACAACTCAGTTGCTGACAAAAATTTTGTTGTCAATGCAAAGCTGGATTTCATTAAGTATATTTCAGCAATTTTATGTCTGGGGAATTTCAGTCTTTTCAGTTTAGCTTCATTTGTGCAACAGCGAGTTTGAATTACTAACCAAACTCTGAAGTGCCTTTTATGCAGGATAAGAGAGAAGTACCAATGACCATGACCTTTCGGACTTCATAGTGGAATTGGCATATGGCAGGTGTTTGTAGCAATAAACCACAACACATTCAGCCCAGTTTTCATCTTGGAGACATTTCTAGGTCCTGGGGAGCATAGGTAAGAGAAAAAGAATGCCTTTTGACCTTGAGAAACTTTCGGTGTCTGTTTGAGGATGTTAGATTCTTTAATTCAAACAAAGATTTTGAAAACCAACATGATTTTTTTCCAACTTTGGACTATCAGGGTGCTCATATCCTCATTTTTGCAAACTCCTTTCAATTTATCTTACCAGTAATCCCTGTTGTCTATGATATCCTTCTTAATGGATTGCAAACTTCATACAGGAGCATATTATGAGACATCCCCCTATGAATTTATGTGGTTGGTGCAATACAGGCCTTTTCAAATTACAGTGAAGATCAACAGACACGGTAAGTTGACTTTTAAATTCTCTTCTGCAGTAAGAAATTGTAATTCTAGTTCACCTCCTCTATCCTTTGTCTTTCCCTCAATTCCTGGAAGGGTATGGAATCCTTGGAAAAAAAAAACACAAATAGGCAAAGATGACATAACGCAAGGCTTTGCATTTATGATACTTAGGATTGTAAACATATGCAAAATAATGGTGGATTAGTCTAGTACTCTTACTTTTTTTAGGTTAAAGTACCTAAATCTCTTATAGTAGTTAAGCAAATTGATTTTCTTTTCCTTTCTAGTAGATCGAAGAGTATAACCGTGTGGTGAGTGATTCTTCTGACAACTTCTGAAGGCTTGATCCTTATTAATAAAGCATGAGACTTAGGCAGAGGGGAAAAAAGGAAGATGAGGCCCGTCAGAGGTGGAACTTGTGTTTATTGAAAGTTGATGACAAGGGGAAGTTGCAGTTCATATGTCTGCAGTGCACTGCAGCCACCACCTTCTAACACAGCTTGCATGATTTCCAAGCATAGAGTTGTAAGGAGCACCACAAAATGCTTGATCTGGCAATAAGTCAAAAGTGAATTTTAAGAGAACTTCTCTAATTAATATTTTCAATAAGAAAACTAAGACAGTGAAACATTATTTTTATTTTTTTCCTATTTCTTGAGTATTTCATACATAAGTACTGTATTTTAATCATTTCCACGTCTCCATCTTCCTCCTATTTCTTAAAGGTTAGAAGTAGGCATACTTATTGAATATTAAAAAGAGATGGCAGTAGCCATAAACATTCATGCTGGTGATTTTTACAATGGGAGAATAGTGTTCATGTAGCTTTATTACCTCATACAAATATAATCCACATTATTCTTCATTACAAACATTTGTATTTACACTTTTTCCTGAAATTCAGTCAAATATTTGGTGATGGTTAAAGGACAAACAGAAGGCAAGGTATCACTTTCTCCTTTACCTATAAATGTTATTTCCCTCACACCCTTTGTTCATAAATTACTAGTAGTCAAATATAATCAGATATGTCCATTTTGTATAACTGATGTTCTCTATAATTCGGCTTCTGTGTTCATTGATGATTTAGTTTATTATTTGGAAGGTAATGACCTGGCACTTTGTATTCCATAGAGAAACTTTAACATAACAATTGTTTGGATGCTCATAATTATCCATGAACCTAAATGCAAATTTTTATAGGAAAGACTATAATTGCTTGCCAAATTTAGTTCAATAACTCTGTAGAACAATTTCGTGTAGAAAGATGAATATACTCACTGAACATTGCATTTCCTAGTAATAGTGCATATTAATACTCATGAAATTTCCTCTGTTAATTATATTGATTACTGGTTCAAAATATTCATTCTTCCTTTTGGTGTTTTACAATTATGACTTGCTTTGATGCTTGCAGTAACTGGAAATGGGTGTACGCCCTCCATATTAACTTAAAAAAACATCGTGCATCCTTTTCTCTATTTATTGATAATTTTATTCCCGATTTTGTCTGCTTAAATCAAACCATCTCAGTGTTAAGACAAAAACAAGAGAAAACTTCCCATCAACTTCTATAAAAATTAAATTAAACATCTTATAATTAAATAATTTTACTCATTCACTCAGTGAAATGTTAGACATACTTGAACCAAGGAAAACACTAGAAATATCATCAAATAGTAAATATCTATAATTAAATCTGAAGTCAACATATAAAATATTATTCAACTCATGTATTTTAAATAATATCACATCTTGCATTTTTTACTACACTTATTGATTTTTGTGCATTTCATGCAATGCATCATAATCATATTTGAACGCCTCCACTATCTTGCCCACCATAGCCCCTCTGCCAGATTTCCTGCATTCTATCATATATATTAAGGTCTATCAAGTTAAGTTTGTGTCTCCAGATGTCCCTTAGTGTGAATTCATCCTCTAAAGCCTGGTCAGCCTATTTAGTGTCATTCCCTAAAAGAAGACCAACTCTCCCTCACCCAGTGGCAATCTGTCGCCAATAGTTTCTAAACTAAGGATGGGACTTCTAACCTACTTCCCCTTTTTATGATGGGTTTTAGTTTGATTTGTGCTTGCATGCATCTTGTGTATGTTGTCACCATTGCTGTAAGTTCATATGAGAAAATTCCTAGCTTCCTGGAAAATTCTATTTTCTTGTAGTCATCCATCACCCCTGTCTTACAGTTTTTCTTCCCCTTCTTCCTCAATGGTCCCTGAGCTCTGGGTGGCAGAAGTTTACTATAAGAGTTCTATCATAAAACTGGTACTCTGAAGTCTCTTATATCTGTACTTTGTGCAGTAGTGGCTTTCTGTCTTAAACATCACCTGTTGCATGAGGAAACTTCGCTGGTGAGAGCTGAGAGATACATTAATATTCTGTCTGCTCCTGTTCTGTCATGTTCCCTGAGCCTTACATGTAGAGGTTCCATTGTTGATGGGTCACTTAGGGATGAGCATCTCACAAACACATGTCTGCTTTTGACCAGTTGAAGAATGCTGTATTAGCCTCTATCTGTTGCAAAAAGTAGTTTCTTTGATGAGTTACGAGAGGTGTAATTGTCTGTGAATAAAAGGATCCATATTTAGCATATAGGAAGAAATTGTGTTTGCCGAAGGATGTGACAGATGTGTATTTTTCTCTAGGTTCTATGCCCTCTCCAGCCATGTGTATTTAGCTGTCTTTACAGTACCACACATGAGGACCCTCCCACAGAGTGCATTTTACATCCACATAGATAGTCTTTGATTATTTCCAAGATAAAAGTGCCACTTCTGCACCAATAAATATAGTTTGCTGCACCAGTCCACACTGCATATTTTAAACATGCATATGACATTTCATTTCTTCATGGTGGTAAAAATAGAAGAGAAAATGAGTCAAGGTAACCAAATGGATAATAACTTACATAAAAAAGAAAATCAATAAAATCTTTTACAGGAAAATAATCGTCAAATTAGTAAATAAACAGCTTGATAGTTTATGTCATTTAGAAACAATTTCCATATGCATAACATTTTCAATGTACATATTTTAATTACATACATATGTATAATTACATAATATTTAATAATATAAAATGCATTACAATTGTAATTTATCAATAGAAGTTTCAATTTCCTATAGATTTGCCTCTTCAGAAAGTAAATTAGAAACAAAATATTAGGATATACATATAATCTTTAATAATTCATTTCTTTAAAAAATTTTATATAGTGCATAAATTATTTCCAGGATTCATTATCCTATTGTTTCATTTAAATTTCTACTCTGATAATTTTATATATGAATACAATGTGCTTTGAATAAATCCTCCTCTACTATCCCCTCCAACTTTCCCATATCCCCCAACCACTTCCTTCTCAACTTCACGCATTCCTTTAAACCCATTGAATAAACTAATTATAGAATTTTTACTCATTGTGTGTTTTACCCACCACTATCCTTTTACTGAGGATATGTAACATCTTTCTACATTATTTTTGAGAAAAAGTACATGATAAAAATCTTTAAACATACCCAGTTACAAAAAAATAAAATAAACCCACAGACAATTTTTTCACAGGAAGCCACTGTAAGGGTCTTATAAACTTTGCAGAAACTAATCCAATGAAATATCTTTATTTTCTAAAGAGTTTTACTTAATGGAACTCTATATATACTGCTGCTGCTGCTGATGTGTGTGTGTGTGTGTGTGTGCGTGTGTGTGTGTGTGCACGCATTCTAGTTAGTTTTAAAAATTTTTTAGAATATCTATCATGTATTTCAGTATCCTGCTATAAAAATAGGAAACACATTTGTTTTAATAATGCATATTGTAATTTTGGATGACAAATTTTAAGCTATGTCTTAAATAAACTTATGTGTATTTTTGAATTTTTCTATTTATTTATCCATGAAATGAATGTCTTAGTATGTTTTGATAATGTTTCTAGACTTGACTTCCTTAGAAAGTTCATGATCTAGGTAAAATTATTAAGTAGTTTAAGATATCTTATTTTTAATCTAGCTCATTTCAAATACTGTATACCATCATATACCTGATCTGATAAATCACTATTTAAGATATGCTAAATTATCACATTTTGAAAATCTTGTTCTGTTCAAATGATCTTTCCTTCTTTGATCTGTCTAGGTTTCATTCACTGAAACTAATGCAGTGTAATGTTTCAAGTTATTCATTATTCCTTTCTATTTTTTGACATGGAATGAAAATATATTACAAAAATATGTTGATTTATTATAGGGGTCATATAAAATTTCTAGATTACCTTGGTGGCAGGAGCTATTTACATGAGTTAGTCTTCAATGCTAAAGTAACATTTGGCTTCTAAGGAACATTAGTCTTTAATTGCACTCGAAGAACTTTCAAGTTCTACATATTTCATAATGTTAATGTACCATTTCCTTATTATTTGTGAGAAAATTTTAGTTCAACAAGGCACTATTAAATCTATGCGATATCTGGATAGTTAATATTAATTAGTAAATGGAAGTCCTTTGGTAATATTAAGTTATTGTTCTGTTTTTCTCTTTATAATTTTGTTTATTATAATTTGACAGTACATACATATAATTTACTTTCATCATATATTTTCCCGTTATCATCTTATATACACTTACTCTTGCCACAAAATTCTTTTAACCCAACAATTATTTCCTACTACTCTCACATTTTCTTCTGTGTTCTGAAATATTTATCTTTTATTTTTTCATTAACGTATATGCATGTGTGTCTGTGTGGGGTATGTGTAAACAAATGCAGTTCCCTATAGGAACCAGAAGAGTATGGCAGATCACTTGGACCTGGAGTTACAGGCTGTTATCCTATGTGGGTGCTGGATGCAGAACTCAGATCCTCTGCAAGAGCTGGATGTCTTATTATTCAGTTATCCATCGAAACAGCCCTTCATGTGTTTCTTGCCATTAAGTGCTACAATTCTACACAGAGTTCAGTATTGTGCTAAACACTGTATAGTTCAGGAACCTAAAAATGTTACTATCTCACCCTTTACTGGAAGAGCTTTCTGAACTCCGTTTTCAGAAATATTTTATTCAGTTTACAGTTTTAAATAATCTATTCATGTTGATTTTCTTCTGTCTTTGAGTATATGAATATATTACCTCCAAATCAAGCATTTCCTACTTCCACTTCCTTTTCTTTCCTTCCATTCTTTCTCAATACTAGCATATGCCACTACAATAACAATGCAAAATAGTGGTTACGATAAGAAAATCACATAGTACTTTTCCTAAATCAAGCAAAATAACATTTAGCATTTCACAATTAAACATAGATTTGATTCTTATGTTTATAAGAGGTATGGAATTAGTGTATCTTATTCTCATTAATATATCTTATTCTTCTAAATTAAGATTTTTATAATTTTTATGAAATTTATTTGGACACCTGCAGAGGAAATTGCCAGGGGTTTGAACCAGTGACCCCTGGGCAATGATGATTGGGGATGAGTAAGCACGCCATTAGCCAGCCCACGCTGCCCCCAATACCGGGAACACTCAGGCACAATGGGAAGCCTAGTCAAGCAGGGACTCATTTATTGCAGGTGTTACAAAGCTTATAAAGGCAGTTGGAAATCCCCCCTCCCCCACAAGGGTGTATCTGAAGGACAGTCAAGTGCTGATCATGCGCTCCTCTACAGTGGGGAAGTATTCTTCAGACTTTCAAACCAAGCCAGGCCACGCCCCCAGTAACTTCCTTTCGGACCTATGCAAGGTGAGGCCTTTAGGTCCCCACAGGAAATCATATCTAATGTACCTATTCATTAATTAATGTAATGAGATAGATAAGTAAATACCTTAATTATGTTGAATATTGGAACTAGGTAAGTGAAAGTTCTAATAGTTTTATAAGAGCTATATAGATAGTAGCTATATCAATTATGGATTGGTAAAGGAACTTTGGAACTTTGACATTCTTTATGCTCACTACACTTTAAATATATTTGTGTTGATGCTGACTGTAGGTTTATTAGCAATTTTCACTGAACCACTAAGTTTTGGTACCTCTGTTATACATTCTTGGAAAGTATTAATATCATCTGTGAAACTATAATTTCTCTATAGTCTGCTTCTAAACAATAACGTTTTATAATTAAGATTATCTTAAAATATTTCTGTAATCCGTGATGTCTGGTTCTTTCCAATATTTGAGTGAGAAATTCTTGTAGCTTAAAACTATTATTTCTCTAACTTTAATTTCAATATCCATATATTTCTACTTTGTATCTACCATTAAATTGGTTTATATGTGGCATCTTTCCCTCAAATAATCTGTTTTATGTTTGCCTATTAGATCTATTTCCTTTAAAATTAACTAGACATTTGTGTCCTTTTGCTTTCCTGTTGTTCTGTTGCACGATGGAGCTTCATTGATGAGAACTGAAAGATGCATTAGTGTTGTCGCCATCCCTTGTTCTATGTTTCCTGAGCTTTAGGTGTAGAGGTCGCATCCTAGATATGCCACTTAGACTTGGGCAGTTCACAGACAATCTCCGTGTGTGACCAGTTTGGAGCTCTGTAACTATCTCAATCTCTTGAAAAAGAATCTTCTTTGATGGGTGTGACTGGGATACTTCTCTATAAACTTAAGAATCCATATTTTGCACATAGTAAGATGTTGCATTTGTCTAGGGATGGAGTTTTCTCTAAGATCTATGACCTCTCCAACTATGTGTATTTGGATAGGTATACAGTAACACACACGAGTTTCCTCCCATTGAGTGGGCATCTGTCAGACCTTCTGATAATTCAAATATACTTTTAGAACACTGAAAATTTCTGTAGACATATTGTATTCATGCTGATAGATAATGTTGTCTTATAACTGTTAGACATTGATGACCTATAATTTTTATTTCTTTATTTGCACAAATGCAAGTGTTCAAAAGTTATGCACATGTGTGTTTGGATCCTAATTCATAGTACTTTCCTTATATTATTAAGTTGCTACCACTTTATTATGATGGGAAAAGATAATATGGCATTCTTATGTTTAATATTTGGAAAATTATTATAGAATATTATCCATAAGTTTTACTTAATATTTAATCAATTTTGTAGAGTTTTAATGTAGGACAAGTTCAAATGAACAAATGATATTTAATTTTGAGATTTAAATGTTGTTATACTTCTATTTGGGCCATTATGTATACAGGATATGATACATGACAGGTGAAGATGTTTAGGAATATTTCATTCGTTCATTTTTGTTCTTGTGCATGTAGATTTAACCTTCTCTCTCTCTCTCTTTCTCTCTCTCTCTCTCTCTCTCTCTCTCTCTCAGAAGTGCATGTATCTGCATATCCTTGACCAATTGACCATGGCATATCTTTCTCAATGGATTTTCTATCTTAGTTTTAGAGACAGGGTCTCTCATGAACTGGATACCACCATTTTGGCTACACTGGCCAGTCAATGAGTCTTCAGGTTATGCCTGTCTTCACCATGCAATACTGAGGTTACAGATATAGTCCACAATGCCTGAATTTTATGTAGTTTGTAGGGATCAGATATTGTCCCATTGAGTATCTTAATGAAGTTTCCTTTTTAAAAGTGTTTTTTTATAATGCTAATTTGTTTTCTTTTAATCTCATTTCTCTTCTTTAAAATCTAATGTATATACATATTTTGTCTCATCACAGAGGAACGATTTTTTAAAATATTGTGTTTACTGTAATTTTTTGGAGCTGTGTTTTTATTGTGTATAAACTTTTTATGTATCTTAACATTTCTTTATTCTGCCTTTTTTCATAAGTATATTTTTGTTGATTTTTTGAGAATGGCATACAATATATTTTGATCATATATAGACCCTCTTTCTTGTAACACCCCCACTGGATTTCATGTATCCTCTCATATATATTAAAGCTTATCAAGTCAAGGTTTTGTCCCCAAATATCCTTCACTGTACATCCATCCATTGGGGTCTGGTTAACCAATGTAATGTAACACCCTTAAAGAAAACTGATTCTCCCTCTCCCAGAAATTATATTGGTTGCTACTAGTTCTTCAGCTAAGGTTGGGGATTCTTCCCTACTTCCCTACTTCTAAACTGGAATTTTGTATGAGTTGGACTTATGTTGGTCATGTGCGTTCTGTTACCTTTGCTGTGAGTTCATGTGAGTAGCATTCTATGTGTCTGGAAAACTTTGTTTCCTTGTGGACATACACCACCTCTGGCTCTTATGATCTTTGCATCCCCTCTTCTGCAATGGTCCCTGAATCTTGGGTGGCAGAAGTTTGATATAGGTGTCCTCCTATTCAGGAATAAGTACTCTGCATTCTCTTATTTTCTGCACTTTGACCAGCTTTGCTGGTGAGAGTTGGAGAGATGCATTAATATTCTCTCTGCCACCTGTTATGCTTTTCTAAAACGAGTTTTGAAGTCCTGACCTTGAAGCTCTTGCAGAATTCTTCCCTATCTTGTGTTTAATCCCCAACACTGGAAAACATGTTGGATTTCTATTTTCAGTGTTTCACAATGTTCAAATTGTTATTATTTATAATATGCATTTTTTAAACACACTTCATCTAAATGGAACAGCAGTGACTCTAGTTAATTTTGTTTTGTTAATTTGTAAAATTAGCACACAAGAAATGTGTCTCATTATCGATTTTTCAAACATACTTTTTTTAGATAGGTTGGCCTGGAATTTGATATGTAGATAAAGCTGTCCTTAAATTCATAGATATTCACCTGCCTCTGCCTTTCAATTGCTGAAATTAAAGCCCTACACCACGAGCTGGTGATGCACTTTATTCTTAATTATGTTCCTCCCCCACTCCTCTTCCTTTGCCCTCCCAACCCCCCATTTTAATAAAATTACTCCCCTTTTGCTTCTATGTCATAAATCTTTGCTGCTTTCCTTCCCCCATCACTTAAGATCTGCTCTTCCTTTCTCATCTTCCCTTTCTGGTTTCACAACCTTCACAACATGTGTCTAGATAAGTTTGCATGTGGATATGTATATATGTGCATAAATGAAAACCAAGGTTCTTGATTTGAGAAACAATATTATGCACCTGACTTATTTTACTTGATGTATTGATTTCCAGTCCATCCATTTTCCTGCAAATATTATGACTCTGTTTTTCTTCACAGCTGAATAACTTTTTTTCTTTATCCATTCTTATGTAGATAAACATCTAGTCCTCTAATTTGTTTAAGAAAAATAAAATTACAACTAATAGGAAGACCTGAAAGAAGAGAATGACAGGTCTTATTCTATGATAAGTGTGATTATCAGTCTTAATTGTCAACTTCACAGAATCTAGTTTCTCCTGGGAAATGGACCTTCAGGAATACTTATCTGGGATTATCTTAGTTATTTTAGTTGATGTGGGAAGGCTCATCTTAACTGGGGGTGCAGACTATTCACTGCTAGCGGATCTTCTTGTATTAGTTACTTTTCTATTGCTGTGATAAAACACTGTGACCAAGGAAACTTATAAAAGGAAGTGTCTATTTGAGTTTAGGATTCCAGGTTCCAGAGGAGTGCTCACATCTCCAAGGAGAACAGGAAGCAGGGGTTGACTGGAAATTCACAAAGCTTAAGATCTCTCAAAACCCTCCCCCAGTGAAGAGCTTACTCCAGGAAGGTCAAACCTTCCAAAACCTGCCAAAATAGCACTGCCAACTGGGGTCAAAATGTCCAAGTACTTGGAGCCTATGGGGGACATTCTCATTCAAACCACCACACTTGGACTGTATGAAATAGAGGGTGTGAATTGACAAATAACTTGCTTTCATTGTTCTGGTTTTTTGTTGTAGATGCAATGTGACCAGCTGCATTAAGTTCCTGCCACCTTGAATTCTCTGTCTTGATGGACAGACCCTACCTTGAACTGTCAGCTAAAATAAACCAGTAAGTTACTTTTGTGAGGGTATTATATTATAGCAGCAGGAATGGACACTAAGACAATAAACAACATAGATCTGACCTTCATGTGAAAGTTTTACCACTAATAAAATGCTGTCTTCAAAAAACACAACATAGCTTCAATCCACTGGTCATTAAGTGGCTGTAGTTCTTGATTTCAGAGGCATGCCATCTGATAATGTTGTGTGCCAGCACATAATAAATGACACAGAGTCGCCCTGTGATATCTGGGGTCCTACAAATTAGTTCTAAATTATTTCTTTGCATGCATGTGAGGAACACATTATTTTACTCAAGTACAGAAAAATACAACCAAGACTTTATAGTAAAAAATTCATGACATCTAATTGTCAGAATGTACATAAGCTATAAGTAAGCTAAGACTGAAAAAACTAAAATTGTTTTAGCTTTCTAAACTGAACTGCAGAAAATACATGAGACTCAAGTATTATGTCCATTGTATACATTCCAACTAAGCTTTTCTTAAATACTGTGAGGGAGAAGGCCACATGGGATGAATTGAGGAAGTAAGCATCATAGAATTAAAGACACTTGAATGTTGACAGTATATTACAGTATATTTCACCTACCTGTTGAAAGAATAAATCTCGATGAATCTAGAACATTGATAATTTTCCTCCAATCATTCTTCATCTAAACAAGATTAGAAATTACAATAGCCTTATCATTACCAGTTATTATTTTATTCTCAGCCACAACACAAATTTGCTTCCTTAATCATGGCATGCATATCTTGTTCTCTGATCATCACTTTCCCCTGACATTTCTTGCCAACCCTTGATTAACCTTTCTGTGCTCCAAGGCATCATTGTTTTATGAATAGATGACCAATAAATAGGATACCAACTTATGAACAACTCTGTATATAGATGACTTAGTCTAAGTTTTGTTCTAACTTATTAGATATTTGGTGGATGTTTTCTTATTTCACTGATAGTTTTTAAATTTAATTTTCTTGATATTAAATAAACAATTAGACTCATTATAGATGATTTTGTATTTGAAAAAACTTTTTAAAGAAAATGTGCCTAGTAATTTCAATTATTTCATCAGGAAATAAGGGACTTTTGGGTCTGGAGACATGGCTCAGGAGTTAAAAGCACAAGATACTCTTGCAGCTGGGTTCAATTCCCAGCACCCACTTGTTGGCTAACAACTGTCAGTAAGTCCAATTCCAGGGGAATTGGAAGCTCTCTTCTGACCCCTGTGGGCACTGCATCACATGGGTACACTTACACACATTCAAGCAGTGCACTCATGCACATAAAATAAAAAACTAAATAAAGTGTTTATTAAAAAGAAATAAGGGGCCTAGAAACCTAATATCATAGAATATGACTCAAAAAATCTTTAAAAGTAAATTAATTTGAAAGAGCTTTATTTTGTAGATTGGGGAAGTGATAGAAAAGCATTTATTTGCTGTAGTTTATGTTTTGTTAATTTTTATTAAATTTTTGCATATTTCATATAAAACATCTTAATCATCTTTTAACCCCCTTCCCCATTGGCACCCTCCCATAGCCTCCCCAGTGGAACTCACATATTCTTTCAATAGAGTTAAGGCCTATTGTGTCAAGTTAGTGTTCCCAGACACCGCACAATGAACATTCATCCACTGTGGTCTACTCAGCCTATCTAGAGTCCATCCCTTTAAGAAAATCAGCTCTTCCTCATCCAGCAGTAACCAGCTGCCAATAATTCTTTGACCAGGATTGGGGCGTTCATCCCAGTTCCACAGTTCTGTGCTGGGTTAAAGTGTTTGTGCAACAGTTTGTTAACTGGTACTTCAGAACAGCAAAAACCACTACTTTCAAGTTAGGAACAAAACCATTTCTAATATTTGTGCCGAGTAGTCTATTTGAAGCCAAAGTATTTGAGCCTCTAGATTTTGAAAAAAAAAATAGATGAACCAACTAGCAACTGTTCTACCCTTCAGTAGAACTGTTCAGTATAACTGTTACAGTTCTGAAAGATTGTTGTGACCAGAAATTCATAAATATTACTTATTTATAAGATGGTTTACTGTCCAGAGACCATAGTGGTAAAACAGATGCTATGATCAAATGTTTCCTAAATTTCTCTAAACAAATCTGTTTGTACCAGTGTGAACTTCAGAGTGACATTATTTTCTCTGAATATTTTTGCACCAAAAATTAGTAATGAGTAATGTGAAAGGGTACATGAAAACCAGAACCTGTTATTGTGGACCTAGTATTTCTAAAAATATAATTTTCAATCATGTATTTCCTTAATGCCTGAAATAACCACAAAAAATTATTAAAGAAGCCATACCTGGTCTTAAAATAATAACATATCCATGCTTTTTTGATTACATGACCAAGGGTATCCCACAAAGAAATTAGAATAGAACATATATAGGCAATGTTGATAAAATGGACACTTAATAGGAATGCTCGAGATAGAAATTTTACCTTAGTTCAGAAGATGTGCAGAAACTGATTTCCCTTAACACTATAAGTAAGTGTTAATATCTCCCATGTTACTCCATTATAGTGTTCATTCTCCAACTACTTTCAGCCTACGGGCAGTGGAGGCAGAATTAAAGAGCAATCACCATATAAAAAGAACTTAATGTAGTTTACAACTCTTATTTATATCATCTTACTAAATGCTGAAATGCTTCATTCAATAGAGTATAACATAGGCTATTTTTATAAGTCTTGCTTATAAAACTGCAATCACAGTGCAATTAAAATACCACTGCAATTAAAGTGTATGTAATGGAACATTCAGAAATGTACATGACTTTCCTTTATAACCACCAAGGGATACATTTCATATTGAATTCTCTCAACTTATAAGATTCGTTCCGCTAACAAGGGAACTTCTTTAGTCACACAATAGCTTTATATGCACATATAGACACTTCTTTCATGAGGTGCTACATGCTTATAAACATTCAAATGAAAATTTCATGGAGCTATGTACTGAAATTTGAATTATTATATGAGTGTTAAATTTATTTTGGGGTTCTTTTATATTGTTTCTTATATTTTAGTTTTTTTAAATGATAAGGAAAAGTGACCAGAACTCTAGGACCAGAAATTCTACTGTCTGCTGTATGTAAATTGCTTTAATTGAGTCCCCAAACTTATTTGCAAAACAATTATCTTTTTCAGTTACACTGGGGAGGAGAATTAGGCCCAAAGAGATACTCACTTATACTTAGTAAGTTTTAGGTTTTGGATTCAAACATGGCTGTGTCTAGTATTAAGAACAGTCTCAAATATGAAATTAAATCACCTACCATTGTTTTCACTACAAATATGTATACTTAATATATTTGTAAATATTTCTGGTTATTAAGTAGTCACTGTCTGAAAAAAATCTGTATGTATTTTGAGTATATTTTATTTAAATATACATAAACACTTACAGATGGTCTAGCGGTGCTTATTTTACCTTAGTTATTTTGACGTGCTGTGATTAAACCTAGGGTCTCATGAATACTACACTAGACCTTTATAACTCCTAGTCTTCAAGTCCTTATTTTAAAAAAAAGAGTTACCAAGATAGGGCACTGAAGTGACTAAAGCGTTGAGCTTATATTCTTAGAGCACCTAAGAATCTCATTTCTTTCAATAAAGCTGTTTATATATTTCCAAGAGTAAGTACTTTAATAACTACATAAATATTTTAGGTTGAAAATGTTAATCATGGATATTTTGAAATGTTTGATTAAGCAATATTTTTTTAGCTAAAATAAAAATATATAGAATGGATCTGACCGGAGAGAAGGCTCAGAGAATCAAAGCACATGCTGCTCTTGCAGAGGATCAGATTTTGTTTACCAACACCTACATGTGTCTCATAGTGGTCTCTAACTCAAGTTTCAGGGGAGCCAATACCTGCCTCTGGCTTCCACAGGTACCGGGCACATACATAATTCATGAATGTACATGTGGACAAACACTCATACACATAAAATTAATAAGAAACCTTCTTTTAAAATAAGAAATCTGGCTTTAAGGCTGGGGAGATGACTCAGTTGGTAAAGCAACTTGCTTAGCAGACATAAGGAACTGCATTTGGATCCTCTTAACTAATGCAAAGCTGGATATGGCACATATGTAATCTCAGTAGCGGGATGGATGGCAAAGACAGGAGGATCTCACAAAAGCTTGCAGGTCAGCTAGCCTAGCATACGCAGCAATACACAGTAGGAGGCTGTGTCTCAAACCAGATGGGAGGAGAGAAGCAACACTTGAGCTTGTCCTCTGATCATCACACACATTATATATATTACTAGTATGTACTGTCATACATGCACATGCACACACACACACACACACACAAAAAAAAAAGCAGGATTGAGCAACTACTTACATACCACATTGGTCAATGAATGTTCAAGTGTTATTAGGCATTCTTAGTTGACCTTCCAAATGATTTCATAATTTCTTCATCTATTAATCAAACCTAATTTATAGGGTTTTGGAGATTAAACAAAATCATTCATGTAAAACACTTTGAACAATCCATTAAGTAGTTACTTTTAAGGGATACCCTTGCTGCTGTCACCAACATAGATATCATATCCTCATTCACTGAAGTCCAAGGAACTGTAGGAAAAACATTAAAGGTACACTGCATTCGATGAAGAGTGGCAAGAAATTTATTTTTGATTTAAAAAATCTGTCCTTTTTAATCTTTTTGAGGACTGTGATAGACTTCCCCTAAGACAGATCCCACGATTCCCACACTTTTGTATTTCATGTCTTGTGTAATTTCTTCAATTGAATGTGGACAGGAACAATGATTTGCTCTAACCAAAGAATCTGGCAAACATGAAAGACCTTTGTAGATGAGATTGGGAATCTCAGTTCATTTGTATTAATGAATTGTAATTCTGATGGAAATTAAGCAGAGTGAGTCGGACTTGATTAGTTTCAATCTCTTTTAAATGGGATCGAAGTCTTCACTAAGCAAGGTTGGTAAATATACGTTCAGGTTGGTAGAGCCCTTGAGGCTACCAGTTATGAACTGAAGGTAACCTCAAGCCGATGGAAAAACCTGAGGTATTTAGTCATACAAGTACAAGAAAATTAATTCTGCCTGCAAACTTCATTAGTTTAGAAGAAGATATTCTGCCAAGGAGCCTCTAAATTAGTGTATACCCTGGATAACATGTTAATTCATGACTCATGGAAAATTTGAGATTATAAGTATGCACTACACTTTAATATTAAGGTTTGTTGTTGGTGGTATTGATTACAAAGTATGGAATCATATAACATATAGTATATATGGTGATATGTGCTGGTTTCATGCACTCTTCCCTGTAACATAATGGAAATGCAGGCTAGAACAGAAAAATAAGACACTAATATGGGCAGGGTGGAATAAACTTTTGGTTCAATTGATAGTTAATAAAACTTCCAGGAAAACAGTACCTTAAATTTGTAGACATTTATTTTCCTAGGTAAAGTGCCCAAACATGTTACTTCTGTTCATGTTGTACTAACTTTCTCTGAAATTTCCAAACTTACTAGTTCCTTACAGATGAACAAAATACCTTCACATGTTGCCATCTTAATAATAATAACACTGAGTGACACAAACATTTTTATATAAATGGCCTAATGGACAAGAATAAAACATGTAAAATTGTCAAGTTCAAGTGGCATTGTTTGAACTAGAGTTTATCCTTGTTGTTGGAAACATCACACTTATAGAAAGTGCTTAAGTGGGTCAAGATTGCTTTTTAATCCAAAGGGACTGTGATTCTAGGAGAGCAAATGCCTTGTCCAGCAAAGCATGGACAATAATTAAAACTCAGGCCATTTGCAAGAGGCCAGGAGTTATTTTCTGTGATGACATTTTACTTCTGAGAGAGAAACACATTGGCTATTAACAAGCCATTAACGTTTGCTAAAACTTGCATCTTTTCTTAGCAGAAAATCCCTGATGAAAGAGGTGCAAACGAAGTTGAAAGGAAATATCATAGCTATGAAGTCGCTGTGTAGTTTGTATAATACCTACAAGATTTAAGAAATAGCAGGCTTTAGGGTAAAAAGACCCCAAAGAAAAGTATCCAGGTTCTTGGCTAAAAGTCAAAATGTCCGTGGGCCTCTTAGTAACATACTGTGTTCCAAAGGCCAAAAATATCAAAAGTATTTGGGAGCTCTTTTCTAATCCCTAAAACAGAAATCACCAACAGTCCATAAAATCATAGAGATTTAAAACAGTACTAAATGATGAATGGATCACTAAAGAAATAAAAAGG
This sequence comes from Nannospalax galili, assembly GCF_000622305.1. Lineage (NCBI taxonomy): Eukaryota > Metazoa > Chordata > Mammalia > Rodentia > Spalacidae > Nannospalax > Nannospalax galili. The sequence goes on from NW_008359081.1 coordinate 5,427,800, forward strand.
AAACAAAATTTCCTAGAATTGCAGGGCAGATGCACATTTGAACTCCGAGCAATTGTGTCAGCATCCACAAGACCTACTCAACTTATACAAAACAAAATCTCAGCATGGAGGTGGAGATGTAGTCACAAAGTCCCACCCATCATTGAAGATTTTTTGGAATTCGATTACTTCTAGGAAAGAAAGTTTCAATTTTCTTTAAGAGTATGACGCCCCCTGGTAGGTAGACCACACTTCAGGATAGGCTAGACTTGATGGGAAAAATAAAAAGAATAAGATGTTGGGTGGGCAGGGAGGTGGGGATGGATCTGAAAGTAGCTGAGGGAGGGGAATAAGAAGATCAAAATACACTGTATGAAATTTCCAGAGAATTAATTAAAAAATCTAATCCTAGAATTAGGTCCGGAAAGATATCCCATCATTTTAGAACCCTGTCTGCTGTTGCAAAGGTCAGGGGTTTGGCTCCCAGAACCGGCACACTAACTAACAACCACCAATAATTCCAATATTAGGGGATTTGACACCCTCTTCTGGCCTCCGGAGGAATTGTTGGCACATGACACACTTACGTACATGTAGGCAAAACACTCATACACATAAAATAAAAAACAAATAAATAAAAGGATTTTTAAAGAAAATCCTAGAACTGAATGCGAATGAAAATACAACACATGGACATCTATGAAATGCAATCAATTCAGTGTGAAAGTTTATAGCACTAAAGGCCTAAATCAAAAAATCATAGAAATCCCCAAGAAATAAGTTAATGATGGACATTAAGACCTTGGATAAACAAGGAAAAGAACAATCCAAAGCATTATATGGGGAAAAATAATCAAATCAGAGTAACAATTAATGAAATAGTAATAAAAATACAAAGAAACAATGGAATAAAAAGTTGGTTCTTTCAAAAGATTAAACAAATTGAAAAACATGTAGCCAAATTAACTAAAAGAAAGAGAAGATACAAATTAATAAAATTAGAGCTGAATGGCAGGATAAAACAGGGGTTAGGTAAAAAAGGAGAGAGGTAGATCTGGGAAGGTTAAGTGGGTGGATGAGTGGGCACATAGAGGAGGGAGGATGGGGATGAATAACTAACACTAATAACATTTTTCAAAAGTCATAGGGAAATCTACTCTCAAGGCTTCCTAAAATATAGGCATATAAGATAATGCCTCTCACACAACATGGCTTGTCATATAAAATAACCAATGCCAAGTATGGGTTGTCTCTTTTCTAGTTGTTGGTCAGTGTTGTTTCATAGATACCCAAACATTACATGCTATTGCCATTGCTCTTGGTTACACGCCAGAACTTGATGGTAAGACCCTATCCCTAAAGATACCACATTCTTGAAAGAGAAGAAATGGAGCAATCAAACTTGTGCCAACCTGGAAGCTTCATCCATACTGGATAGCTTTCAGAGTGCTAGAAGGTGTAAATCACACTTTTCTTTAATCAACAATCCTACATAACTGTATACACTGTGAGCTGTAATAATGACTGGCTTTGCAAGACATGCCCACCGGTACAAAAGTGGCACAAATATTCTGGGACTAAATAACCATTTTTTTATTGGATTCAAAGCCGACTAAATAAGGTGGAACTCCTGCCTGGTTACATACCTTGCCCTAAGAACCCTTAGCTAGGTATATCATTGGCCCTTGGGGAATACCAACTACTGTTTGTAAATGTATACAGTATTAAACTCCCACTAAGTTCGTGCCTTTATATCTATAGGTAAGTACTTATCTCAACCCTCATCAAAGAAGCTTTATTTTTCAGTAAAGGCTCTTTTTAAAATATCATGTACAACACGTGTATGAATTTTTTGACCTGTATATATGTAAGGGCACCTGTGCATGCCATTCCTGTGGAGGCCCGAAGATGTACTCTCCTTTCTCATTCCTTTCTTTCTTTCTTTCTTTCTTTCTTTCTTTCTTTCTTTCTTTCTTTCTTTCTATCTTTCTTTCTCTTTCTATCTTTCTTTCTATCTTTCTTTCTACGTTATTTCCTCTCTCTCTCTCTCTCTCTCTCTCTCTCTCTCTCTCTCTCTCTGTATTCTGGGGTCTTTTGCTACTCTAACATTCCCACATATGAAGAGCTATCCAGCATTCTGAAAGCTATCCAGTATGGATGAAACTTCCTTGTAGGCACCAGTTTGATTTCTCCAGTTCTTCTGTTTCAAGAATGTGGTGTCTTCAGGGATAGAGTCTTACCATCAAGTTCTGGTGTGTAACCAAGAGCAATGACAGTAGCTTGTTACCTCTTTCTGTAATTTGGTTTTGTTTTGTCTTCCTGAAAGACTGTTCCTCTGATCAGTATTAAGTTACGTACTTTATGTCTCCTAATTATATTTGGATTGGTGCTTAATTTTTTGAATATTAGAATGACAACTCCTGCTTGTTTCGTGGTATCATTTGCTTGGAATATTTCTGCCCATCCTGTCACTCTAAGGTAGTTTCTATCTTTGGTGGTGAGGTGTATTTCCTGGAGGTAGCAGAGTGATGGATCCTGTTTTTAAATCCAGTCTTCTAGTCAGTTTCCTTGGATTAGAAAGTTGAGACAATTGATGTTCAAAGTTATTACAGAAAGATGTATGTTGATTCTTGCCATTTTGTTGATATTTTAGGTGTTTGTTTTATTAAACTTCCTTTGTTTAATCACTGACCTAATATTTTTCATTTTTATTCACTGTCTTTTATTGAATATGCTTATCCCTTTATTTACTACAATGCATTCCATCTAGCATCCTCTGTGGTCTGTTTATAGTGTCCCGTAGTTCCTGTATATTCTTTTCATAGTTTCTTATTATTTTGTTTGACAGAATGATCCAATCTATCTACTTTGTCTGCAATTCTTGATATTCTCTCTTCCACTTAATCTCTTCTATTCATGAGTCTTGTACTGAGTATTTTACTTGACTTACTGAATTTCTCATTTTAATTTTTATTTCTTTTGGATTTTTTTCAGACATTCTATCTCATTATTAAATTCTATTTTTATCTTGAATTTTTTCCTAATTTAGTCAACTTATTATGCTTTTATCTTTTTCATTTAGGTATTTATAGTCTCCTTTGCATTTCTTCAATATATTTTAATTGCTATTTTGAATTCATTGTCTTATGTGCCATCTAAGTTGCTTTCAGGAAATATTATTGGGAGAAGACATATTTTGATATTTCATGCTCTTTGAGTTTTTGGCATGTGATCTAGGCATCTGTAGTTATGTTCTTGGTGGTGTCTTTTGGTAAAAATATCTACCCACCTTTGTTGACTGGTAATTAGATCTATGCTGTTACTCCTATTTGTCAGGTTCAGGATCATATGACTGATGCTTAAAATTCAATCTTGGGGACCCTCAGGACTGATGTGAACTGGGGGTATCAAAGTTGTCCTGGCTTAGCTAGGGCTACATGCAGCTTGGGAGCACAGGAACAAAACCTCCATGGAACTGTCAGAAATTAGGTGCACATCCTCACAGGTCTGTGGGAGGTTTTCAGGCTTTGTAAGTTCCTCAAGCAGCACAGCCTCATTTTATTTTATTTAATTTGTGTGTGTGTGTGTGTGTGTGTCCATCTGTGTGTGTGTGTGTGTGTGTGTGTGTGTGTGGTGTACATACGGATACACATATGAGTGTGGGTGTCCTTGGAGACCAGAGTCATCAGGTGCCCTGGAGCTGGAGTTACAGGCATTTTTGAGCTACACGACATGAGAGCTGGGGACCAAATTCAGATCCTTTGCAAGATAAGTCCTCATTTATAAACACTCAGATGTCTCTCCAGCCACAGTATATCTTTTTGAAGAAGTAAATAAAATGAAATAAAAACATCAAGAATAATATCATTATGATATTACTTGACTTATTTTAGTATGTCCTCAATTGAGGCTTGTTGTTTCTAAATTTTTCATTTACATAAATTTATGATTTGCTTCTTTGTTAAAGGTATTCCCTTTTCATTTGGTCTCATGTCCAATAAGAATGGATTTCTCACACTGCCTTGCATGCCTCATGTATATGAAGTATACCATACCTTTGAAAACCTCACACTGAGATTATGTTAAAAGAAAGAGATTACAATGAGGGGAACATATCAATTGCATGAATCTATATCTCAAAATTTAAAAGAAAAGATTAACTTTTCATGTTGAAAAGGGATAAGTAAATGTAAGCATGATATTTTGAGAGGGAGATGGATAAGCAAGAGAAACCAGTAGTGCTAGCTAAGTGGAAGAGTGTATCTTGTTCTTAGCTGATTTTTCTAGTTTGTTTCTCCATTGTTATGACAAAGCATTCTGACCAATACCAACTTGGTTAGGAAAGAGTTTATTTTGTCTTACATCTCCTGGGTCACAGTTCATCTGGAAGCCCACATAAAGAATTCAGGGCAGGAACCTGGAGGCAAGAGCTGAAACGCAGGCCGAGGAAGAACACTGTTTAGTGGCTTGCTCCCCTGGCCTCTGCTTAACCTGCTTTCTTATACAACATAGGCCTACCTTCCCAAGGATAGCACTACCCACAGTGAACTGAACCCTCCCACAACACTCAATAATCAAGAGGATGCCCTACAAGCATGGCCACAGTTCAGTCAAATGGAGACAATTCACCAATTGAGGCTTCCTCTACCCAGGTTGTCAAGTTGACAACTAAAGTTACCCAGCACGTTCATACTCAAAATAAGTTTCTGGAATGGGCATATCCCACCTGTATTTATCGAGCTTTTGAACAATCAGAGCTCAGGAGTTTCTAAGTAGGAAAGAAACCTAAAGAGTTTTGGCAAATTGAAATGGCAAGCAAGAGATGGGCAACTGTGAACTCCTGGTGATATATAATATAGTAGTTTAGGATTCTGAATATCCATCAGTGTCTTGGCGGGAAGCAAATCAATTACTACATTATTTCTAATACTTTCACATTTTAGGTTCGAATTAAGAGATTTGGTGCTTAATGTTTGATTTTTATACTCAGCAGAAAGTATATTTTCAGATACAGCACCACTTCAACTATTTTTCTTTCCTTTAAAATAGCCTATAATAGCTAAAATACACATTCTATAAACAGTAGGATGCTAAGTCATCAGCAAAAATCTATGAGCTACTCTTGAGATGAAGAAGACAAGTTATTCTCTGTGATTCAGTCCACATTGCAGTCTACTTTGCTCCTGTCTTCCCATTGATAAACTCAAAGATTCAGCCCTGTCATTAAAAGGAAGTGAAATTCCTGAATGCTTCTAATATCCCTGTTCCTGCAACCTCAATATGTTTGTATGCTGACAGTGATGAGGAAGTAATGTTCTAACACTTGTGTTTGCATATCTCCTTACAAGTCCTTCATAAATTGACTTTATTCCAACTTCAGGATAGGAGACTATTGGCACTAAGTTTCTTGTGGTCTCAAGCACAAATGAAATTAAAATAGCTCCATTTAACATCCTGCTTTCACATTCTTCATATTATGAATGATTTATTCACAAAGAAATCAAAATAGACAAATAAAAACTCTGAAAAATTATAATTCAATTATCAGATATAATATTTTTAATGCTACAGTTATTGAATATGCAGAAAAGGTTGTAATAGGATCAAGAGAGAGGTCATGGAAAGAATAATGGGAAATGTTAAAAAATAAAAGATTGGGTGGCACTTCATTTTCAAAGTGTTAATCACTGATTTTTAAAGCATAATTTTTATATTATTAATTCTAACACCTATAAAATTTACACTAAAGAGGATTTTGTTGTGCTGTGGTATCAAGGAGAATTACTCATGTAGTAATTTAATTTCCTCTCAGATTGAAGCTCATTTCAACAAGGTCATTATTCTCATTCACCAACACAGACCTATCTTGATTATAAACTAATATATTTTCAAAATATTCTTTATTTCACTTGTAATTGCTGGCTTTCATCTATGAACTTCATGTATTGAATTTGTGCATTGTAACAGGGGACAGAAATACTCAACTTCTTCACAATAAATGAAGATATTGAGCTTAATTTAAATTAGACCTAGAAATAAATTTTAGGAAATTATAACTATTATTTAGCATCAAATAGTATTAAAATAACTTAAAGCCTATTTTAGCAAATATTCATAATTTCCACATAAATAAAAATGGCTTTATTAACTCTGAGATGCAATAAAATATCTCTATTTTAATAGAAAATCTGCTAACTTCTTTTAGTTAAAATAAGGAACTTGCTAAACACAGTCTCCATGATAGAAAATTTATACTTAAAATGCTATTCCATAATTCAAGTAAAAAATAAAGGTAGGCCTTTGCATTCAATGGGTAGATGGGTAGATAATTTTAGGGTTCTCTACAAGGTAGAAAAGAACAGTATTTATTAGATCTTATACCAAACAGCACATTTTACCATACATTTCATGATGAATTCAATTGTTTTATCAGTTTAAACCGCAGTTACTTCTCTAAATAAAAAATAAGACATACAGGTAATCTTCCTGTAATTTTGTGGATTACTTTGATAAAATTGCAATGTGAATTAGAAAGTACTAAACAGGACTGAGAAGATGATTGTGTGAACAAACTGCTTTTGCCATATGAGAGTGAGGGCCAAGCTTGGGTTGTTAGACTATAAAGGCTTGAAAAGCATGATGGCCTTTAATCTCAGCACTCAAGAGGCAGAGAGCAAAGATCCCTGAGACAAGTTGGCTAGCTAAACTAAGCAGAATCAGCAAGCGCCAGGTTCATCAAGAGTCCCTAATTCAATAAATGGAAATCAGAGGTGATAAAGCAATCAACTTTAGGCAACCACATGGATGCCTATAAACTTATACATGCAACTTCATACACACACACACACACACATGCACACACACATGCACTAATTCATATGCACACATACACATACTCACCCCCACACATACAATCACACCATCACACCACACACATGCAAAAACTCCATTTAAAAAAAAAGGAAGAAAGAGTACATGAAGTCCTTAGAAAAAAATGATGGGGAGATAAAGGAGGAATTGAATATGAGGGACTGGGCATGGATTTGATCAAAATACCTTATATGCATGTATTAAATTCTCAATAAAATTTTTAAATAAGTAAATAAATAAAGAGATTAATATTGCTTAATAATGCCTAGCTATTTTTTATAAAACCAGAGGGAACCATATTAATCAAACAACCTACTGACAACTTATACACACAACTAGCTCAAGTAATATATGTCTAGGCAAGTTTATCTGAGAATTTTTCTTCTTTGCCCAAGATTTATCAACATAGCACATGATAATTAAAAGTAACAGACTGGTGGAACTAACCTTCTTGGATGTTTAACAGCCATACTTTGAGGCCTATTTTAATTTAGTCAGATGGACATAAAGAACAGTTTTTACTCCTTGCCCTCCTTGGTCTACTAAGTTCCAGATGACTATGAGCATCTCTCAAAGTATCTTGTAACTGTGGTGAGTCACCTGTCCTGTTGAACAAGGAGACCATGGAGACCCCACCAAATGGACTTGAACCAGTATCCAGTCTACAAAGAGGAGGCTCAACACAGAAGAAACATTTCCTCCATGCTTCCAAGTGAACCCAGTCATTGCCAAGTAGGACCTTTGACTTATCTTCACATAGATGGAACTGATAAAAGAAAGGAGGCAGGGGCTCCTTCTAAGCCCATGTGACCCCCGAGGAACAGATCTTCAAATGACCTTAAGAGTAAAAATTAATTGGTTTATCTGGGCCAACTCTATGGTCTTAAACTCCCAAAAGGAAAGTATAACCAAAGATTAAAAGGATCAATATGATTCTTTAAGAGTCCATGTGTAGAGCTAAAGGCTACATAACAATAAACAATGACAGACAGGAGATACCTTCCTTTGAGTTGTTGGCCAGGGTGGCCCAAGAGACTCCCAGGCAGTAACCCCGCATAGAACTGTGAACATGAACAGCAGACCCCAATCTTATCTAAAGGAATATTGGCAACTGAATGCTGCTAGATGAGGAAGAGCTGATCTTCCTAAAACAAGGAACTCTAGATAGGCTGACTAGATTCAGCAGATGGACAAGCATTGGGGAATGGGTGAGGGCGCTGACAACACAGTGGATGGTAACAGGGATGACAGACTATATGGACTCCAGTGGGGGTGGGAAGCCTTTGGGACATGGGTGTATGGATGAATAAGATTGTTTGGGTTGTTCTGTATGAAATACACACAAAATAATCAACAAATAAAAAATGAGCTATATTTGAGGAAGAAGCATAAAAATTTGCTTCATGTTAATTAATAGATATGAAAAACATTACCATTGAAATCTACCTGATGACTATATCCATGCTCAGGTGCCAATGATCTCAGAAAATAACTAAATGTGAGTAATAATAATCAGATACATAGAGATTAGAGAGGCATGTGCAAACATCTATGTGTTAGTATCATTCAAAATGAGTTTTTCTGTATGAAAAAGTATATTTTAAAATAAAATGGAGATCTCTTTTAAAGGTTAAAAACTCATTAAATTTTATGTCTTATAAGATTTATACTGAGTTCAAGATTGTATAACTGTATTAATTGAACTGTGAGCCTAAAAATTTACAGCCAATTTTGAAAGAGATGCATCTTTGCTCTGGAAATTGTTATTGAATATCTTAATGCTGCAATGAAATGCTTCTTATAATCATGTGGCTATTAAATAAATAATTTTTAAAAAGGAAAGCTTATCAAGAGGATGTGACAGCAAGTTCTTCAAGTCCAGCCTAGACTACATAATAAGTTAGAGTCTAGAGTGAGCTATAGTGAGCTACAGTGAGGTATAGTGTGACACAGTCTCACACATATAATTTATAAACAAAATAGAAAGACTTAAAGCTCTTTGTATGATGGAAATATGATTGAATGGAAGCTTCTCTCTGTGCTTACATTACTGCATGGTTAAAAATTCATTTTGTCTTTATTATCCAGGACAAAAGACAGCAAGTAATGGCAAGGAAGTAGAGACAAAGGAATTTACACACTCTTGGTGAGAATGCAAATTCTATACATTATCCAGAAATCCAAGTACTGGATATTTATCAAAGGAAATAAGTATGCCAAAAAATTTACATGCCCATATTTATTATAGAACTACAGTAGTCCAGAAATTGAATCATGGGGCTGTAGAGATGGCTCAGGGGTTAAGAGCACTGGCTGCTCTTGCATAGGCTGCTCTTATAGATGACCCAATTTCAATTCCAAGCAACCTAATGGAAGCTAACAACCATCTGTAACTCTGGTTCCAGGGGAATCTGACACCGTTTTCTGACCTCCGCAGGCATTGTATGACACAGGTGCACTTACACACATGCAGGCAATACACTCATACACATAAAATAAAAACAATAAATATAATATTTATAAAAATATCCATGAGTGAGTATTTCCCCCAAAGATTTTGATTTAAATGATCTGTAGTGTAGCTTGGGAGATGAGCTTTTCCTATATGCCCCCAGTAATTTGAGTGCATAGTCAAGGCTGAGAATTACTGAGCTAAAGGTGCTACTTGTGACTTTCAGACCCTCAGTCACAGTAGCCAAACCAAGATCAGGCTGTGATGGCTGAAGGGAGGAAGCCGAGTTACCTGCTGGCATGCACTGAGATAATGGTCCCCAAACTTTGTTCACCTTGCTGGGTATTTGGAGAGGAAACTCAAGTAGCTGGTGACTTCCCCACTCAGTAGCTTTCTGTCTGCACCTTCTGTGGGTGTCTCTCCCTGTATTTCTGCTAAAGGCCAGCTCATAGAAAATGCCCACAAGTGTCTTCTGTATTTATAAGTATGTTCTTGTACAGACTGCCATGAAATCCCTAATGCTTGTGTGTGGGGGGGAGTTCTTGTTTGTCTGTCTGTTTTCAATAAATTTCCACATTCCCTATGTTCAACCATTTTCAACATAAATAGTTGAGTATTGTCTAAGGAGAGGACCCCGAGTTTTAGAAAATTTATTCCAAGCCACGATATTGCACATCTAACCAACTAAGGACTTAACAGTTTTACAAGGTTAGTAAAGTATAGCTCAAGATTAATGACCACCAATATTTGATGCCTTTCTGCTCAGGGATGAGTAGCGGAAGGTCAGTCTGGCTAAAGCAGAACTCAAAAAGTTGAGTGGTGTCTCTAAATCATGATGTGTCAAGCTGGAAAGAAGAGATTCAGAACTGTATTCTTGAAGAGTGGTGTTTCTTGAAGAGTAGAGAGTTTCAGCTGGGGCAATAAGTGTGAGGGCTGGGTTCTGAGGCAGGAGCTGAGGTGTGAGTCTAAACAGGATGTTGGGATACCAGTTTTGCAAAGGGGATAGAGACAGAAGGAAGTTTGGAGAGATGCTGGTAAGATGCCCCTCTGCACCTCTATTTATAGGTCAAACAGAGACCACAATGACATGTATAATTGCGACTGTCCATGGAAGAGTGGTAAATTATTATTATTGCCTCCTGAACTTATGGATAGTTCAGCTAGTGAGAGTCATGCTTTTACCAAACAGCAGACTCTTTGAAGCTACCATGAGGTTTTATCCATGGATGCTGGACATTCTGGAATCTTCTCCAGCCTTGCCTTAGTTCCTGCTTCCCAGCACAGACTTGGCTTTCCCCCTTGTGGTGTGCCTTCCTCTAAAGAGGCCCCTCACTTCCCTGACCAGGGCTCATGACACAGGACTGCTGTCTTACATGGTGACTTTGTTTGGGACTTTTTATACCCTCAAGTCTGTTGAAAAAACCAGGAGTTAGCAAACACCTTTGAGAAAAATAAACTAATTTACAATAAATGGACAAATGAATTGAAGAAATAGTTCTCCAAAAAATACAGGTAAACAATAAATACATGAAAGGTATTTGATTCCTTAGCTGTCAGGGAAATGTAAAACAAAACCATACTGAGGTTCCATCTAACTCTAGTCAGATGACTAGATAGGCTTTTTTTTTTTTTTTTT
>NW_008359081.1:5439997-5440641 GCF_000622305.1 Nannospalax galili
AGGTTATTATCAACTACACACAAATTTACTGTGATGGAAATAAAGACATTGAATAAGAGCTCCTAGATTATGCTGAGGAAAAGAAAGAAGAATAATGTTAACATATCATTTCTTTATATGAAAAATTGTCTTCTTAAATTGGTATCAATTAGAGATAGCTTAAGTTAACAAAGAAGAGCATTACACACACACACACACACACACACACAAGCACACACACGCACACACACACTGTTGTGAAGGTACCAGCAATGTCCCTAGCAAAACCTTCAGTCATTCTTCATCAGTTAATTCATCATAAGCAAGAAATTGTGTTCCTACTTGGCAAGAGATGGACAAGTGTCATGAACCTATGATTTTTTAAATCTCTCTATCACAATTCCAGAAATCCTGACACGTGCCACTACTGTGATCTCAAAGTTGTTTAAGTGATGCTATCAGACGTCTGTACCCAAGAGGACGTATCTAAAATAATTTTCCAAGAATATCTGAAATTATACAACTTTGTTAACAAAAGTGCTGTTGGTCTATGATTGACTCTACTTGCTTTAAGGGAAGTAAAGTTAAAAAAGAAAACCCAACAATTTGCAAAATACGTAAAATGTCTGTGGTTAAATTATTACTAATTATTTTTAATATTAAAT
>NW_008359081.1:5440813-5450037 GCF_000622305.1 Nannospalax galili
TTTTTAATATTAAATATAAGAATTCACTATGAAAATAATGTGATTTAGTAGGATAGTAGTTTGTGTTGTGAAAATTCAATAAAAGTAGTAGAAATAATTTTAGAAAAGCTAATTCTAACAACGTTTAGATTTAAAAGAAAAATTGATATCTAATTTATGACAGAGGATGAGCATAATTTGTACAGTCAGAAAACAATTAAGACATAACATATTATAATTGTGATAGAATATATCATGGCTATATGAAATATTAATTGAGAATAAAAATAGCATAGAGTAAGTAAGGAAATTCTGTCAAAATAAGAAAAGGTCTTAAATATTACTCTATTAATAAAAATTGGGAGTCTTGAGCTCTATACCTGAGACTCCCTATAGTCCCAACATCTTAACTCTCAGACTTCCTTATGTCACAGGGATCCTATCCCAACCAGGTTATGCTTGTTGTCCAGTCTTGACAGAGTCAGTCACTCGTTGCTATCTCAACTCTCAGTCTAGCCTGGGTCTCTAGGATCCTTCACTGCACCAGACTGTGATGCTGTGCTTAATCTCTGAGATTCATAAACATCCAGCAATCTTAGCTCTCAGACTTTCGCAAGTCAGGAGGATCCTATCCCTTCCTGAATCTGCATATGCCTCCAGTATTGTGGGGACGACTTTCTCTCTACCATCTCAAGTTTCAGCTCAGCCTACGTTTCTGGGATTATTCCTTGCCTCAGACTTGTGGTTCTGAGCTCCATCACTGAAACCTTCCTGTGTCCTGAAATCTGAGCTCTGTGTGTCCCAGACTTGTTAGATCCCATTTAAACTATCATCCCAACCTGTTTACCCAATAGCCTTCATCCCACCCTGCTACTCCAGGACCCTGTGGATGCAATCCTGGAATCTCAGCTTCAAAGTCACACCTGTCTCTAGCTGAACTGAAATTACTTCTTTAGCCCATTTCAGATCAGCATATAGTGCCCTCAACACTGAACACAAACCACTAATATGTTGTACAATAACCTAACAAGTTGGGGGACCAAAAAAGATATAAACAAACATTCAACAAAGTTGAGATCACTTACCCATACCAAGAAACACCACCACAAAGACTGAAGTTCCTAGGTCTTTCTCCATGGTGAATTCCAGGACAGCTGAGGCTACAGGGAGACCCTGTCTCAAAAAGATAAAAAAACAAAACAAAACAAACAAGAACATAAACAACAAGAATAATCAAGATAATAAAGGACTGGAGAATTTCACAACCTTATCATAACCTTATCATAATATTTCATGAGAATGACAACCTAGTATATGCACAAGACAATGATTTCAAGAGAGAAATTTTGAATATGTTCAAGGATCATAAAGAGGATATGAAAACAAAACCTGAACAATGACTGTCAGAATTCAAACAGTTGAATGAAATAAACAATTCAAAACATGAAGGTAATATTAAATAAAAATGTAGAATCAAGGCTGGAGAGATGGCTCCGTGGTTAAGAGCACTGGTTGATCTTGCAGAGGACCCAGGTTGGATTCCCAGTACCCACACAGCAGCTAACAACCTTCATTAACTCTAGGTCCTGGGGAGTTGGATTCCCTCTTCTGATCTCCACAGGCATTGCAGGAGACAGGTGCACTTATATAAATGCAAGCAATACACTCATATACATAAAGTTTAAAAATAGTTAATAAAGATTTTAAAAGGATAGACTCTCTGAAGAAAAGCCAATCTGTAATAAAATTTGAAATAAAAAAATCCAGAAACTCAAAAAAAAAAAAAAAACTATGGGAAAGAAGCAAAAAGGAAGTGGAGGAAATGAGACAGAGAGTAACAGATGTTGAAGACAAGCTTGGGGAAAATGATTGCTCAATCAAAAGAAAATATAATATCTAAAATAACCTAAGATGGGGCTGAAGAGAAAGCTCAGCAGTTGAGAACACTGGTTATTCTTGCAGAAGGCCTGGGTTCGAATTCCAGTGCCCACATAGCAGTTAACGACTGCGTGTACCTCCAGTTCCGGGGATCTGACAGCCTCTTCTCACCTCGTGGGCATTACACGACATGGGTGCACTTAGCTACATTCAGGCAATACACTCATACACATTAAATAAATAAATAAATAAATAAATAAAAATAATATAAAATAACAGAGACAGAAACAGCAGCTCATTAAACGAGTGGTGGGAGTCTCCTAACCTATAAATCAGAGGCATAGAAGGAGAAAAAAACCCAGGTCAAAGGCACAAAAAAATATTTTAACAAAAGCATAGAATGAAATTTCCAAAATGAGAGGAAAGAGATACCTATCAAGTTAGAAGAGTCATGCAGAATACCAAGTAGACAGAACCAGTGAGAAAAAAAAACTCCCCATGAAATATAACAGTCAAAATATGAAAAATACACAACAAAAAATATATTGAAAACTGTGAGAGAAAAAGATGAAGTCACACACAGAAGCGGGTCTGTTTCAATAACAGCTGGGTTTTTACTGGATACTATGAAAGCAAGAATGGCAATATCTAGCAATACCCAGCAAAACTAACATTTGTAATTCAAGGTGAAAGCAAAAATTCCATAATAAAAACAGATTTATGAATTTCTGTCCAAAAAAACAGTTCTACAGGGAATACATAATGGCTTGTGGCTGCCTCTTGGGCCCTTAGAAACTGTGAAATTTGGCACACAAAGGGTTAACCAACTTCCTTGGACTCAGTCAACAGAAAGGAATGTCTACATTTGCTCCCTTTCAGGATGCTGGGAGGGGGAGTATACCTGAACCAGGAATACTGAAAACAGGCTGGAGAGATGATAGCGCAGCTGCCCTAAGCTAAGGCTAACTACTCTCACTTTGTATACGTATTCTTCATGTCTTAAGGAAGTCTGTCATGCATTTTTATCCTTGAGCAAGTCACTCCTACCCTGATCATGTCTAGTCATCTCCTGACTAATGCGATAATGAAATTCCTGTGTTTTTTGCAGTACTTAAGCAATAATCAAGTGTTAGGTTTGTATGAATTTTTTACACTTAGCTATCCTAATAAAAACTTCTCAAGGGCCATGAGAGGCACTCCTTAGCAGCATAGTGTGGTGTCACCTAATTTCAATTTAAGTTCCTTGGCACCATTTACTTCAAAGCTGCCACAGTGCCCAACCAGACAAAAACTAAAACAACCAAACAAAAACCAAACAGAGATATCCTGGAGTTAAAGGTAACCATAAATCAAATGTAATTTAGAGAACTCTAAACAACATTCCAACCAACCATCAAAGAATATACTTTCTGATCGGCAGTCCATGAAACTTTCTCCAAAATTGACCATATATGAATGTCAAAGCAAGTCTCCACAAATTTACAAAAAATGAAATATCATATTCTATATGACCACAAAGGAACATAGCTAGTTATCAAGAATAACATTTTGAATATGGACATAAATACATGGAATCTAACTGAAATTGACTCACAATTTCTGGAAACAACTAAAAATTGGATCATGGAAAAATCAAGAAGGAAATTTAAAAATTCCTAGAATTGAATGAAAATGAAAACTTAGCATACCAAAACATTTGGGTCACAATGAAGGTAATCATAAGAGAAAATTTTATAGCCTTACACCAGAAAATCATAAACACCTTATACTAATAAATTAGTGATGCTTCTGAAAGCCTTGGAAAACCAAGAACAAACAACATATAAAAGATTATAAAAAGGAGATAAATAAAATCAAAGCAGAAATTAATGAAATAAAAAGAAAGTAAACAATACAAAGAATCAGATGGTTCTTTGAATTGGTTAATACCATTGACAAATCATTAGCCAAAATAAGTAAAAAAAATGAGAGATTACTCAAATTCACAACATCAGAGAAGAAACTGGAAACATTACAACAAACCTAGAGTAAATTCAGAAAATCATAGACATTTTTAAAAAAGCTATATAGAAGTAGACTAGAAAATCTAAAAAAGATATTCGCAGTCTAAACATCTAAGTCGAGATAACATAAATGCTTTAAACAGACCTACCTATAAAAATCAATGGGATAGGTACAGTAACTAATAATGTCCCAAATAAAAAGTCCAGTACAAGAAAAGTACTCTGCATAATTCTACCAAACCTTCAAAGAACTAATACCAACATTCCTTAAATTATTACTTAAAAATATATTAGGCAGGAACATGCTTAAATTATTTCTCTGAAGCCACTATTTCGCCAATACCCAAACCTGGAAAACATGCCAAAATAAATAAATTTATAGACCAATCTCTTTAATGAATATGGATACAAAAATTCTCAATAAAATACTAACAAAGATAATGCAAATGCACATAGAAAAATATTATATACCTTGATCAATTTGGCCTCATCCAAGAGATCCAGGGATCATTCAATATATGTAAATCAATAAAAGTAATCCACCACAGAAAGAGACAGAAGGATAGAAACCACATGATCATATCATTACATGCAGAAAAAACCTTAGAATAGCCTACCATCCATTCATAATAAAAGTCATGGAGTACAACATCCTGTTCCCATCTCCTCTCCTGGGGCCTTGGCCCCTTCCTCTGATGCTGCAGGAGAGAACCTGACTAGCAGGGTAAGCCAGGTGTGTACCCATCCCCCTGCTTTGGGAGCAGCCTCAGTCCCACTGGTGAAGAGCTGTATCTTTGCTAGTTAGCAATAACCAAGCCATCCTATTCCTATCTGGTCTTCTTCAGCCTTTGCACTTTCCTACTGTGGCTACTGGAGAATGCCTGGGCTAGCTGGGTGATGTAGACAGATCTAGTTGTGCCAGGTCACTGGGTCACCACCCTTCTGCATTGGGATGAACCTCAGTCCTCCTGCTCCAAAGTGCACATATTTTCTGCTAGCTAGTCATAACCAGCCAACCATGACTCCATTGGCCCCCCCTTGAACCTAAGCTCCTTCCTGCTGAGACTTTCAGACAAAGCCTGAGTTACGGGGTGAGTTAGCCAGATCCTGCTATGCCAGATCACCATTCCCCTGCTTTGGGAACATTTCTAATCACGGGGCTCCAGGTTACACAGCTTCTCTGCTTGGCTTGTTAGAACTTGCTCAACTGTTTCCCATCATCCTTACTTGGTTCTAGGCTCCCTTGCCCTCCTGGAGAGCTCTTGACTAGACTTACTGGATCCATCTAATACTTCCAATAAAAATCCGAAAGAGTAAAACTGAAGTACAATCTAATTATTCATACTTGATCAGAAAGCAATCAAGTGACATCAACAATATAAATTGAAACAAGCTTCAACTCAAAAACTGCAGACTTGAGGTTCATATCATTCCCAGAAGCAAAAAAAAAAAAAAAAATCCACATGACGAGTGCACAATGAAAACGTACAGATAATTTGAACAAACAATAATATGTCAGCAACAAACACCACCAATTATGTAGATGTGTTCCATGGTGAGAACTACCTAGCAGAACAACAGTACACAAAATGTATAAGAAAAATCATAAAATTATCAAAGAATTCAATGAATTTAAAGAATATACGAACAACACAAAGAATTGAAAGTATGTAGGTATAAAGTCCTGAATGAAGCTCAAGAAAACACAAATATGTGGATGAAAGAAGTGATAAAGATAATAATAATCACAAACACACAAGTGTATTACAATCTCTTCTTGCAAAGTAGTGTGATGGCAGGTGTGAGCAATTATTTGTGGCAACACTTTGAATTTTATGGGTACATCATGAAAAGATAAATAGCAATAGGCTAATATAGTAGGTACTTAATCAATGCCTGCTTCTTTCTTTGTGCTCTTAGCTGAGCTATGGACTTAAAATAATTTAATCAGTTATATGATTTAGTCAATTGTTTTTTACCAACCCACGATTCTTATTATATTACTCTGTAAAGTCATTCAGAATGATGATATTTTTTAGCGGAATACATCCTGATGTGATTTAAGTACTAAGACATCATTAGTGGTCAGGTTTAAAGTTTCTGTAACTCCATGTAGAAGAATTTAAGTGTTTTATGAACTAATACAACTTTCCAAAGCATTAACTTGACATTTCATAAAATTAGTTTCTATTGTCATTTAATTTTCTATTCTATTGCTTGCTCAAATCTGATGGAGATAGAGTTTAAATCAGGATCACTAAAGTCATTCTTTTCTATTCTTCTTCCCATGGTATCCTGGTGTATCTCACACCCATTGTTTCATTTTTGGATTTCAGAAGAAAGGAAATCCATCTCCTATACACAATATAAAATATCATTTTCTGGTTTAAATGCTCTCACATTGCCTTAGATAAATAAGGATCTCCCACGGTTATTTCTTATAGAAATAAAATAAAATAAACAAACCACATAGCAGCTCTTTTTTTGATAATCATAATTTTTCTAGAATTCAGTTTTTAAAAATCACAATACACAGTTTCCACTGATAAGGTCCTGTGATTAGATCATAACTGTGATAGACATGCATTGGTATACTCCTGTAGGAGTCCAAGTATCTTCATATATCCATCTTTGCATTTCCAGTTTAGTGTTTGCTGATGGTTATTGTGGTAATAGATATTTGCTTTTAAAGTTTCTATGTAAGAATGATTAATAATTTTAATGCATATGTCCCACTGCCAAATCTATCAGAATATCTATTTTTTAATTTAATTTAATTTAATTTATTTTACATGAATGAGTGTATTGCCTGTATGTACATAAGTGCCTCTGTGTCATGCAATGCCCTTGGAAGTCAGAGGAGAGCATTGGATTCCTCTGGAACTGGAGTTACTGTCGGTTCTTAGCCACCACATGGGTGCTTGGAATTGAACCCTGGTTTTCTGCATGAGCAGGCAGTGATCTTAACCACTGAGCCATCTCTCTACCCCTTCATCATAATATGTTAAAGAATATAAGTAATGGATTTATAGTTTCCTTGAAGAGGAGAAAAAATATAGGTCATAATTCAGTTGGAACATATAAAACTAGAGCAATCACACCATAGTCTGAGTTAAAAGGAAAATTAACCGTGTCTCATTTACTTCTCAGCATATCTATGATTTGTCCATATATCTATCTAACTATCATATATTTATTTAGTGAAATAGCTGTTAGAGGAATTTAGTATGGTATGTGTTTTACATATAACTAAGTCATTAAATGAACACTTATCTGTGTTTAACGTTAGAAAATCAATATATATTTCGACTTTCTGAAAGTGTTTGCAGAGTAGTTGTCATAAGCATGCAGTAAGACTGGTCAACAAAGGAAATAACAGTCTGAACAATGGGAATATTAAACCAGAAAAAATAGCACCTGAGCTTTCAAAATTAACCTGATGCCTCTTGGGATTTTTAATGTCTAAAGGAAATGTGTTGGGACTCAGGTTTGCTTTGCTTAGTGGGGGATCTACTAACTTGGGGGCAGAGGGTCTGATCAGCGAGAGAGTCAGAAACTCTGGGACCTGTGTCTTCCCAACAGGACAATTTATTTTAAAATTCACATGGTTTTTATACATCACAAGGAACTAGCAGTCACGTGGGATATGGCAGTCACATACAAAGATTTAGGGTACAAAGAAACAGGACATTTAGTCTGTTAGTTGGCGCCAGAAGGATTCTTAAACTTTTACTCAAGGTTATCAATGCCCATCCAGTAGTTTATTGGCCACAATGTTTTCTTTCTTAAAGCTAAAAGCATCATGAACTTTTAGCTTTTAGCTCAGGAGTAAACCTTTAACCTGGCCCAATCTCTTAGCCAGGGATAGCTGAGTTATTTGTTTAGGACAAGGAGATGAGCTAAGGGTTGTTGACCAAGACGCTTTTCCACAGAGCAGGGAGCCTGCACTTTCATGACTGGGCCGCTTTTCCTGCCAGTCTAGCAGAGTTCTGCATGACGGATTTTCAGAGTCACTGTTTTCAGTGCCCCTCCCTTTAGCAGAGAATGCAGCTTGGACCTATAAGTTTTAGGCTCACTTCACCCTAGGGCCTGGCATCCTGGTTTCCTACATATTACTGTTTCAATATCCTTATATGTTATGGGTCTGTTTAAACTGTGGGCAAATGAACATTTGAAATATTCTATTATTAGCATTTAATATCGATCCTGATTACGTTTTAAAAAATAAAATTGTGCTAACAATTTTGATTCTAGAATATTAAATATCTGGGGGACAGCAAGATGACTCCATGGGTAAAGCTACTTGGTGACCTGATTTCAAACTTCACAATGTACATGGTGGAAAGAGAGAATCAGTTGCTGAAAGTTGTCTCCTGATCACCCAACATGTGTCTTCACTCATATACCAGCCCACACACATATGAATGTGTGCACGTTCACACACACACACACACACACACACACACACAAATAAATAAATAAGGAAAAAAGAAATTTTCAAACATCTGATTACAGTTATCTAAATTATCCATGGCTAATGCTGAAAGCATGAAATCATGGTGTCGCCAGAATTCTCTCAGGGTCTCTTGTGCGATCAGACAAACCATTTAACATAATTTTATATGAATTTATTATGGTTTTTGGCCTTGCTTAGGGAGGGAGTAAATGGGGGCCTTACAAAGAACGCACACCGGCACCCAGCTCTGTGTGGCTCACTGTTTCAGATCGCTTCAACCAGCCCTCAGTCTCCGTTAACTTTTGCCCACACATCTTGGGCCAGCATTCTCACCCCAGGCTGGTATATGTCCTCTCTCAACCGCCTGGGCCAACTTTTTCTCCAAGCCTGCCTCCCTGAGTTCCTGGCAGCTCAAAGGCTTCCCTCCCAAGGTGGCGCAGAAAACCCCTCCCCAATCAATTCTCCAGAGTAGACCCTGTCCCTTGGAGGAAACAGGCAGTTTGGGAGACACATGGTAAAACACATACTAACAAAAACAATAGAAGTTCCTAGAAACGCGTTATTTATCATGTTATAAGCAGGACATCATCAGGGTATTTGAAAAACATGAGAATATTTTTAGATGTAATTCTAAAGCACGTGTAAACTTCCCAACATTTCCCACATTTCAAACTTGCTTTATTGTTAAAGGAGAAAGATGGTGTTTGTGGGGGAGGGAGATGGTGTAGGGAATCAAATAGATAGGAACCCAAAGGGCATTCATTGAGGATGGTCTTCAAATGATTCTTTATAGATTTCAAAAACAAAGTAATATAGATTTGTGAAGTTGTTAGAAGCTTCTCTACATGCAGGCCTCATTGGAGTATATTATGCTGGTTAATTTACAATTATGCAGGTTTATGTATACA
>NW_008359081.1:5450828-5465469 GCF_000622305.1 Nannospalax galili
TAATTTACAAGGTTTATGTATACAAAGGTTTTGGCTCAGATAATAGATTTTCAGAGCATAAAAATATGTTCATCAAGCAAAATTGGGTTTATATTCACAAACCTGAGTGTTAACTTTGTATAAATTTACAATCAATAATTGTAAAATTAAAAACAACCAAGACGTCAACATATATATACCAGTGTTATTCTGTAGTAGAGTATGTGTGTTAATATGACTAGCATATTTTCTCCCTTTACATAGTAGATTTTCAGAGCATAAAAATATGTTCATCAAGCAAAATTGGGTTTATATTCACAAACCTGAGTGTTAACTTTGTATAAATTTACAATCAATAATTGTAAAATTAAAAACAACCAAGACGTCAACATATATATACCAGTGTTATTCTGTAGTAGAGTATGTGTGTTAATATGACTAGCATATTTTCTCCCTTTACATAGTCTATATTGAGAAACAAATGCATATTGAAAATATTTTTACTAGAACATGGAATAAAAGAGAAGACATAATGTTAAATCATGTTCCTTAAGCATAAGGCACCTTTAGTACTCTTCCAAATATTGGAACTAACATAAATATAGCCAAGAATTACTATGCTAAACATTTCTTACAGAGTTCTACACACATTTCCTATTTAAACTATTTTTATTATTTTCACTGTTTTTTGTCATAGTTTTGCTTCTGTCGATTCGATTAAATATCATGACATAAAACACCTTATAAGAAATAGGTTTATTTCACCTTAAAGATGAAAGTTCATCACTGAGGTTTAGTTAATGCAGGAACTTCAAAGAGCTAGTCATATCTAGAGTAAAGAGCAAAAAGAAATAATTGCTATGCTAACTTGTTTGTTTGTGCTTAGCTCAATTTCTCCTCTCTTGTATACCCCCCTCTGCCTGTGATATGCTGACACCCAAAGTGGGCTAGGTCTTCGCACATCACTTGAGACAATTCCGCCACTGACATGGAAGATTCCTCATTGAGATGCCCTTCTCATGTGATTCTAGGTTGTGTCAAGTTGACAGAGCTGTATCTAAACATAAAACTAATAAACCTCACATATAAATTAGAACTTTCACTCCAGTCCTAAGTAGAGAGAAAAAATAAACATGATTCTTCATACTAAGTAACATATCTACAGTGGAGTCTCTACACCTAAGGCTCATGAAACCTATCAGAGTGGTGGTTAGAAAGAATACTAATTTATCCCTCAAATCTTACCAGACAAGCTTCCTCACAAAACAGAATGCAACACACACAGAAAGCCACAACTGACCAAGGTGTAGAGAATAAGAGAATGCAGAGTAGGTGTCCCTGCATAGGATTCCTATATTAAACCTCATCCATCTATGGCTCAGGGACCATTACGAAAGAGGGAAAGGAAAGACTTTAAGAGCCAGGGTTGGTTCATGAACATAAAAACAGAGGTTGTAAAGGCTCTGGAAACTTGCTCATATGAACTTGCAACAATGGTGATAACATGCACAAAACACATGGTAGCTCAATCAGAAAACATCCAGCCTAGACTTGGAGAAACGGGGAGCAGGCCCCAACCTTTGCTGAGGAACTACTGGCAACTGATTACTGCAGGGTGAGGGAGAGATCTTATTTAAGGGAGTAACTCTTGATAGGCTGACTAGACTCCAGTGGATGAACTTGCACCAAGGGACATCTACGTACAAATGCTTGACCAGATAGGTCTTAATATATATGACAGTAAGCATGAAATCCAACGTTGGTGGAGGTATGGGGAGCTTCGGGTAGGGGAGGAGAGTCTAAGTTTGATTGAGATCAACTACATGAAATGCACAAAAACTCGATAAAATTAAGCACAAATAATGAATATTAAAATTGCAAAAAAATAAAATAAGCATGATTCTTAAGACTAGGGAGTACACTAATACTTAAAATACAGCCTTATAGGCTAATACTATATATAGCCTTACTGTGGTTTCTTCTGAACTTACTTTATAGATTAAATTTCTTAGCAGGAATCACAGCTTTCATGTCCATTGTAAGGCCTTTAGTAACTCAATTAAAGTGAACCTTGGAATGGCTGGATATATGTATTCATGACTTGACTCACATTGAGGTGTTACTAACCTGGAGGTAAAGTGCTCCTTTAAGTCCATCTATGCTAAGTCAATCTTTCCTTTGCAAGAAAAAAAAACTTGGGACTCTCATACAGATTGGCAGGAGAATCATTACCATTAATTGTGAGCATTCCTGATTTAAATAAGAGTGTAAATAGAAATATTTTTAAAACTAAAACTGTTATTGTACCTTTACAGTTGAAGCTAAATGTCACTTTAAGAATTTAAACTATTATGATTTTTCTTTCTATAAGTAAATGATAAACATAAATATAAGGAGTTTCTGGGGTTTGTTTCTTGAAAATAATAATGATAAATTTGATAATACTGCAGAGGTCATGTAATTTTTGCATGTAATGGCAATCATGTATTTGTTGGCACTCATGAACATGAATTGAAAGAATGAATTGAAATGGATATAATATTTTTATTTATTATTCATCAAGTTATCAAATTAGATGCTATAGTTTACAGTAAGCAACTTTAGCCTATCATTTTTGACAATCTAAAAATTTGATTATATGTCAAGCAAATGCAATATGAGTGTGCCTTCCAGAAATGTTCTAAATAAGTAGAAATAGCTGTTTCTGTAGCTTTCCTAATTTAACCAAGTTTTTTTGGGGGATGGAAAGTTATTAGAGTTGAGATATGTATCATAACTCAAAGTAAAAGTAACTGAATATAACCTTATCAGCCTACCTCACAATCAAATTTCACTTACTACTCCCAGCTTTGCCGTTATAATTCAATCATTTTGACAATCTAGTGGTCTCCTTTTCATAGCTTGAAAATTAAGACATGATGTCTTTTTGAGGCTTTATATTTTTGCTTTTCCTGATTGGTCATCTAAACCTAGATCGCTATATGTTTACAGCCATCTGAAAGATTAACAAGACTAGAAGACTTTCTAATATGGTTCACTTATATTGCTGCCTTTTTAGTGGTGGTAATTGGAAGGGGAACTTGTTTCTTTTCTTTAGAGCCACTTGAGTATTATAACATTGAGCATAGCCTTTCCTAAACTGTACCATTCAAGACAAAGTTAGCAAGAGGCAGGGGAAGGGGGAAATCTATGCTTTACAAGACTTCACCTTGGAAGTTACACAGCAACTATTTAATTATTTTCTGAATTTTAGAAATGACCATTTAATAACATCTCACATTAAAAAAGATGAAATTAGACTCCACATGTTTTTTTTTAATTTTTATTCAGGTTTAATAATTTCATACAATGGTTCTTAATCAAATGTGGACCCCCTCCCCCAACCATGCCCCTCATCCCACCATCGAACTTCATGCATTCTGCCATACATGTTGAGTCCTATCCAGTCAAGCATTTGTACCCAGATGTCCTTCAGTGCAAATTGATCCACTAGAGTCTAGTCAGTCCATCCAGAGTTCGTAAGCAAGGCATAATCCCAGTAAACATCAGTCTCCAATAGTTCTTAGTTTAGGGCTGGCCAGCCTGTTACCCATTTCTCTCCTCCCATCTGGGTCCATGTTTAATTGAGTTGGCATGGATTCTGTGCTTGACGACACCAGTTTGAAAAGGAAAAAAAATGAGTTGTACTAATATTTATTTGAATGTTTCCTTAACTCCATCAAATGTGTTTTCCATATTCTCTTGAATTTTCATATAATCTTATTGTACCTGCTATTTTAAGTCTTCTGAAGAGATTTTCTTTCCAATTTTGTAATGGAGCTATTAACAAGATGATAAACCATAGTTTGCATAAGATTATACAACTATGCAGTGGAGATACTTGCATGAATTGCATTAATTCTACCATAAAAATCAAGTTATAGAATCAGTTGAGGTGCCCATTAAAGGAAGAATGATCCAAAAAAATGTAGAACCTATATAAAAATGAGGTATTGTCCATCTACAAAGAAAAGTGAACTTATGCCTTTTGCAGAAAAATAGAATTGGACATAATCATGTTAGGCAATATAGAAAAGAAAGCAAAACTCACACAAACATCAGTTTTTTTTTTCTTATAGACACAATTGATATTTTATTTTCAAAGACATGATAATAGAAAGTAGACTATTGGAAAAGAAGAAAGGGAAAAGAAGTAGACAGAAGGGGACAGAAAGTTAAAAGCATTATAGAAATACACTTTGTACATGTTTGAAAATGTCATATTCAAATGCATTATTTGCTTTAATGAACACATACTAATGGAATATACATCCCAATAACCTAAACAAAATGTGTATTTAAATTAAAAATTAAAATTCTGTCATGGTTCAATTTTAATTATGCTTTAAATAATATGAAAGGAAATAAATTTTCTCTAACAAAGTTTTTATATCCCTTCTGTGTGCAAATAACTTAACAACCAAATGAATTTAATGATCCAATTGAATTGAGTAAACATTACTCCATCTATTCTAAAGTTTTAAAATTATTTTCCTGATTACACAATTTCATAGTATATTTTTATCATATATTTTCTTCCCCCTCAAGCCTCTCCCCATTACTCCCCTGATTTCATGTTCTCCAATTTAATTTATTAAGTAATTAATTTATATAATTTTGGTTTTGTAAGGCCTATCAATTCCAACCAATACCTCCTAAGTTCTCCTAGGTATGGGTCTATGACCTGGTCAACATACAGCTGTCACACAGTAAAAAAAACTTATTCTCCTTCCAATATCCATCAGTTATCAATATATTTTCAGCTAGTGCCGTGGCTTCCTGAAAACACTCCCATTGATGCTGGGACTCTTGATGGCTTGTGTTTGTGCAATGATTGTGCCTCCTGTCATAAGTGCTATGGATTCATATGTGTAACTACTCTGTGGTGTCCAAACAACATAGTTTTCTTTTTCTCATCCACCATCTCTGACTCTTGCAGTCTTTACATTTCCTCTTTTGCAATTATCTCTGAACCAAGGAGAAAGTACATTTTATGTGTCCATTTTAGGTCCAATCATTGGCAATTTTTTTTTACTACATGTGGGCTACTTATCTACTTTTGGATCTCTGTATTAATCTCCATCAGCTGCAAGAACTTTCTCTGGTGAGAGCTGAGAGATGATGAGTTAGTTTGACAATATGTCTATTTTAGCACAATGATAGCAGTTTGTTCTCCAATATATCCTGTGATTTGTCTAGGCACAGGTTCTTGACTTTAAAATAGTTTCAGGTCTGAACACCCTTTGTGAAACAGATTTTAAATCCAATGAGAAAGTGATTGGTTTCCCCAATAATATTTGTGCCACTATTTCATCAGTGGTCATATTTTCCCAAGTTACTTGGCAATGTAGCTCACAGGGTTCATAGTTGGATAAGGTTTATCATTTTCTCTGTAAGGAACATGCATAGCACCTTCTAGTACTATGAAAGCTAGTCAGTACCAGATGGATTTCTTCATATTAGGTCTACATCTCTGATATGTAATGATATCATTAGGATTTTAGTATCCAGTTCTGGAGGTATTAATTTTTGAGGATCTATGAGATCTCTCTGGCCAACAACTCCTAAAGAGGAATTCTGTCCTTGTAATTAGGCTTTTCAGTTTCTAGTCTATTAAAGTCATTGACCCCCTATTTATAGGGTAAATATCTTTAATCAATTTCACAGTCTATATATATAGAGAGAGAAAGCTTACACAGTAGGTTTCCATATGACTCTTTCAAAAAGCCTTCATTGTTAGTTATCCCTTCTCTTATTCCGTCTCCTGCTCCAGCATTCTGTCCTTGTAATTAGGCTTTTCAGTTTCTAGTCTATTAAAGTCATTGACCCCCTATTTATAGGGTAAATATCTTTAATCAATTTCACAGTCTATATATATAGAGAGAGAAAGCTTACACAGTAGGTTTCCATATGACTCTTTCAAAAAGCCTTCATTGTTAGTTATCCCTTCTCTTATTCCGTCTCCTGCTCCAGCCTCCCATTCCCCAACCCATTAAACAAGTCCTATCTGTTATTCCCCTTTTTCCATTTATTTCTCTGCATTCTATTTTCCCATTATCACCCCCCCCCGCCCGATACATTGTTCATCTCCTAATTTTTAAGGATTTTTCAGATAAGAAACACCTATTAAAAGTTTGAAAGTTAGGGTCAACTTATGACAGAAAGCATGCAGTGTTTATATTTCTGGGTTTGTATTACATCACTTATAATGATTCTTTCCAGGTCCATACATTTACCTACAAATTTTATTATTTCATTTTTAAAAACAGATTATTATATCATTGTGTAAATGTGTCATACTTTCATACATCAGTCATACATCAATTGATGGGCATCTAGGTTATTTCCATTTCATAGCTATTTTGAATAGGGCAGCAATGAACAGGATGAAGAGGTATCTCTATAATAGGACAGTGTCCATTGGGTATATGCCCAAGAGTGGTATAGATGACTTGTATGGAAGACCTATTTTTTAGCTTGCAATCTCAACATTAACTTTCATGGTGGCTGCACCAGTTTGCACACCAACAAACAGTGAATAAATGTTCTTTTCCACACATCCTCAGTAGCATTTGAAAAAAAATATTTTTGTAGGTCTTAGCCATTCTGAGTGAGGTAAGATGAAATTTTAAATATATTTTAATTTACATTTCTGTGATGCCCAAATATGTTAAACATTTTATAGTATTTTTCTGCCATTTGTGTTTTATCATTTGAGAAAACTCTATTTTGTTCCTTGCCCTATATTTAAATAGGATGCTTGTTTTGATGTTTTGTTTCTTGCATTTCTGTGTATGCTAGATACATTTGTCAGATGTATTTCTGGGAAAGATATCTTCCCTTTCTTTAGGCTGCCTTTTTAGTTTCATTACATCCCATTTGTCAATTGTTGGTGTTCATGCCTGTGCTGTCTGGGCCCTATTCATAATGTTCTTTCCTGTGCCTATAAGTGTCAGTCCATTCCCTACTTTATCCTTTATCACATTCAAGAGTTCAGGTCTAATGTTGAGGTCCTTGATTCATTTGGAGATGAAGTTTGTGTATGGTGAAAGATAGAAATCTAGATTCATTTTTGTACATGTTGTTTTCCAGTTTTAACAGCACAATATTTTGAACATGTTCTTTTCCCAATGTGTACTTGGGCCACATTGTAAAAAAATCAGACTTAAATCTGGGTTCTCAGTTCCATTTCTTTGATAAATATGGGTTTTGGTATGCCAGTACCATGTTATTTTTATTATTAAAGCTCTGTAGTATAATTTGAAAAAAATAGTGATATCTTCAGCATTTCTTGTACTGTTCACGATTGTTTTGGCTATCTTGGTGTGTGTGTGTGTGCTTCCATATGATAATTTGAGATTATGTCTTTCGATTTCTGAAAATGATTGTCTTAGAATTTTAATGAAGATTACTTTGTACCTGTAGATTGCTTTTGGCAGAAATACCATTTACATAGTATTAATACTATGGATCCATATGTTTGAGAAGTATACCATTTTCTGGTACTTTCTTCAATGTCTTCAGTGCCTTATAATTTATTCTTCAAGTCTATCACTTTCTTGGTTAGATTTACGCAACATATTTTATGTTTTGAGGTGCTCTGGGAATGGGATTGTTTCCCTAATTTTTTCTCAACATATTTATTGTTAGCATATAGGAAGGCTTGTGATTATTGGGTGCTAAATTCCTGTCCTAGTACTTAGTTCAAGGTGTCTATCAGCTCTAGGAATTTCCCAATGGAGTTTTTACAATCTTTTATATATAGAATCATATCTGTGAATAAGGATACTCTGAATTCTTTGTTTCCAAAATTACGCCCTTTATCTCCCCATTTGTCATACTGCTCCATATCTATACCAATACAGAGTAGACATTCTTGTATTCTTGATGATTTTAGTGAGAATCCTTTCAGGTTTTCTCCACTTAGTATGCTGTTGGCTGCAAGCTTCTGATATATTGTCTTTATTAATTTGAGACAAGCTCCCTGAATCCTTAGATTTTTCAGGGCTTTTATTATGGATGGATGCTGTATTTTATCAAAGGTCTTTTGTGTATCTAATGGGATGGTAATGCTTTTATCTGTCATTGAGTCTAATTTGTGATGAATTATGTTCATTGATTTACATATGTTGAACCATTCCTGCATCTATTGGATAAAGCTGAATTGGTCATGGCTGATAATATTTTTGGTGTATTTTTGCATTATGTTTGAGAGAATTTAACTGAGAATTTTGCATCAATGTTCATCAGAGGGATTTCCCTATGATTTCCTTTTCTTGATTGTGTCTTTATCTGATTTTCTGATCAGAATAATACTGGCTTCAAAGAAAATTATATAGTGTTTCTCCCTTTTATATTTTATTAAATAAATTGATGAGTATTGGCATTCATTTGTACTTGAAAATTTGGTGGAATTTGGCACTGTATCTATCTGCTCATGGGCTCTTTTTAGCTGGGAATTCTAAAATTACTATATCTAACCCATTGGTTTTTATGAGTCTGTTTATATTATTTATGTCATTTTGATATAACTTTGGTATGGCATAGCTCTCTCAAAATGTATCCATCACTCTTAGATTTTCTAGTTTAGTTGTATATAAATTTTTAAATAAGTACTTAGATTTTTCTCAATTTCCTCTTTATCTGCTCTAATACTTTTATCCATATATTTTGTGTTTATTATTTGAGTCTCTTTCTCTGTTTCTGTCTCCCTCTCTCTCTCTCACCCTCTCTCTCTTTCTTTTGGTGAATTTGGCTAGTGGTTTGTCAATCTCGTAAATATTTTCGAAGAACCAACTTTTAATTTCATTGATTCTTTGTACTGTTTTCTTTATTTGTGGTTTGATTATTTTGTGTTCAATTTTATTGATATTATCCTTTCTATTGTCTGTAGATGTTGTTTGTTCTTGGTTTTCCAATGTTCATTCAGTTGTCTATAGGAGACATTGCAAATTTTCTGATGTGTGCTTTGTGCAATAAAATTTCCTCTTAGGAATTCTTTAATTGTGTCCCATAGATTTTGGGTTTACTTTCATTTTCATTCAATTCTAGGAATATTTATTTTATTTTATTTTTTGCAATATATATTTTGGTTGATTTTTGTCTATTTCATACAACACATTTTAATCACATTTAGAACACCTCCCCTATCTGTAGCCCACAACACCCCCCACTGAATTTCATGCATTCTGTCTGTGTCTTCAGGTGTCCCTTCATGTGAGACTATCCAATGGAGGTTGTTTAGCCTATCTAGGATCACTCCTTTAAAGAAGACCAAGTCTTCATCACCCAGCAGTGATCAACTGTGTTAGTTCCTCAGCTGATGTTGGCGACTGCTGCCCATTTCCCCCGCACTATGGTGGATATTTTTTCTGGTTTGAGTTTACATGGGTTTTGTGCATGTTCATCAGGGCAACTTCTCAGCCACCTGTAAAACTCTTTTTCTTCTCATTGTCAACCACTACTGGCTCTTACAGTCTTTATGTCTCCAGTTCCACAAGGGTCACTGAACCTAGGAGGCAAGGTTTTACACAGGAGTCCTATGAAGGAACATGCACTCTTCAGTCACCTAGTCTCTGCATTTTGGCCAGTTGAGGTTTTCTGTGTTAATAACTCTCTGTAGCATGAGGAAGCTTGTTCATGAGAGTTGAGAGATGCATTATTGTTTGCTTTACCTCCTGTGTTTCTATGACCTATGAGTCTTAGGTGTCGAGATTCCATTGTAGATGTGTCAATTAAGGAGGGATATCCACAGACACTTATTCTCTGAGCTTGAACAGTGGTGGAACTCTGTGATTCTCTTTATCTGTTGTGAAAAGATACTTCTTTGATAAGTGGTGACAAATATTCTTGTCAACAAATATAAGGAAGCATATTTATTTATCATACAGTAAGAAATTAACATTTCTCTAGACATGTAACAAAAGGAGTATTTTTCTCTGGAACCTAAGATCTCTCAAGTCATGTGTATTTGGCTATATTTAAAATACCACACTTGAGTTCCCTCCAATTCAGTGGGTTTTACGTACAATTGGATAGCTCTTAATTACCTGCAAATTAAAAGTACCACTTGTACAGTGACAGCTCGCTGTGCCGGTCATTGTTGTGGGTATGTAGCTTTACAGATGTGTTAGACCATGGACTGATTTTCTCACTTAGAAGCTGGCATAGAGTTCTCTGATATTATGAGAACTAATCTTCAATGAGTAGGTTTCCAGGTCAATTCCAGCTCCATTGCCTCAGGCTATGTGTCTGAAGTATGTCTTGTGTTCAACAGTAGGGTCATACCTTCAAGGCAAATAAGGGCTCTGTCAATAGCCTGTGTTATGCTGGGAGTCTGTTGGACTAACTACCCTGACCAAAAATTCAAAAGAAGTTTTCTATTGTATGGTACTGTATTTCTGTCATACAGTCCTTAGCTATACACATGAAGTCCTATGCATAACATTGTTTTTGTATTATTCAGTAGATTTTAGAACTAATAAATTTCCCTCTGATTTCTCATATCTCTTAAGCATTATTTATCTGTTCTCTCTCTCTCTCTCTCTCTCTCTCTCTCTCTCTCTCTCTCTGTCTAACATTCCCTCCTCCTCTGGTTAAGGAAAACCCATTTTCCCCTTGATAATAAGACAGGTATATGTCTCTTATTCTCCACATCTCTTGAGCTCCTTCCCTTTTGCCTTCATTGTTACTTGTATAATCCTCCCTCCATCCTTTCCCAATTAAATACCCCCATTTTACCCATTGACCCCTTGAAAATTATTGTGTCCTAATAGCCTCCATATCCCCATGGTTCCTTTCCATTTTCTTTTTTTTTTCCATTACATCAGGAAAATAACCGAAATGAAAGGATTTGGAGCTAAGATCCAAAAATGAGAGAGAACATATGTCACTTCCTTTCCTGAGTCTGTATTACCTTATTAATTATGACAGTTTCTAGTTCCATCCATTTACCCACAAATTTCATGATTTTATTTTTCTTTACTGCTGGGTAAAATGCCATTTGTAAATGTACCATATTTAACAGTCCATTCATAAATCAACCATATGATCCAATTATAAAACTCCTAGGTATATATAATGAATCCTACTGCAGAGATACTTGTGCAGTCATTTTTGGAGTATATTTAAAAATAATTTATGAATGGGGATGGAGAGATGGCTCAGCAGTTAAGAGCACTGATTGCTCTTCCAGAGGACCATGGTTCTATTTCCAGCACTCACATGGCAGCTACAAACCTTTCTTAACTCCAGCTCCATGGGAATCCAAAGCTCTCTTCTGACACCGTGGCATTGCATGACACAAATGCACTCACATACATGCAGGCAATACACTCATACACATAAAAGAAAAAAAAAATAGAATATTTTTTTTAATTTATTGAGAATTTCATACAGGCATATAAGCAAATAAGGTGTTTTGATCAAATCTATGTCAGCTCCCTCCCCTCCAACTCCTCCCATATTTTCCAACCTCCTTTTTCTGATAACTTCACGTACTCTTCTTTTTTTTTAAATGGGGTTTTTTCCTACTCTAAACTCCCCCCCCCCTTGTGGTCGCTGGCTGTGGCTGCTCTCCTCCGGCTATGGCCACTCTCCTGCTCTCTTAGTTCCTCAGATCAGTCATCTGGTCTGGACCCCAGGGCTGGTGAGAAGTCTGCGCCAGCATCGCCGCATTCAGGTGCAGGAGATCAGGTTCAGTGACACAGATCTGTTTTATTGCAAGAAAGTACAGGCTTATATAAGGGTAATAGTCCAATCACAACAAAGCATATGACATCCCTTATTAGCATGGCAGATTAGTATCCTATTACACTCTAGCAGGCCAGATGTCCCATTAGAAGCAATGCATTCCAGCATGATAGGTATGTAAGGCAAAAGGCAAAATCAGTCACAAGATTTTCCACAACACCCTCTGAAGAGGTAACCCTAACATCTTTTAAGGATTATATAAGAGCTCCCAAATACTTTTGGGATTTTTGGCCTTTGGAATGAAGTATGTTGCTAAGAGGCCCAAGGACATTTTGACTTTTAGCCAAGAAACTGGCTGCTTTTCTTTGGGGTCTTTTTATACTAATTGCAAGGCCAATTCCTACCTCCTATTTTATCACACCATCCTCTTCAGAGGTTACCCAGCTTGGGGATAGGGAATTGGGACACAGACCACTCTGAGTCCTTCCACACTGAACAGCGATGCAGGGTGAGGCAATTGGTGTACTTTTTCAGTGGGTCTATCTAAAAGGCTCCCAAATTGCATAACTATTATCTGTAGGGGGAACAGAAAGTCCTTGGCTGATGAATAGGAAATATGAAGGAGAAGTAAAGGCAAGAGTAATTAGCATTACAAGTTCTAGATACGTAAGTAGAAAAAAACTCAGAACAGGGCAAATTTCAAATGCTCATATGAGAGTCCATTGGAATTTCTTGACAAGAGCTTCCAAAAGCACCCCTCTATTGGGTTCCTCCTCATTTTTCTTTTGTCTACCAAGGCTGGACTCTAGAGTGATGGATTCAGGATTGTTTTTAGGCATTTTGGTAGCTGTTGGAGTGGTTAGAATCAGTGTCGGTTCCCTCTCAAATGCTTCTAGATAGGGGAAGAAAACAAGTCTGGCCATCATCATTTTAGAATAATAGCAGGTTGTCTCTCTTAGCTACAGGTGATCACTAAAGTATTGCAGACCAAAATTTGAAATCTTACATCTGAGAAGCACTTTCTGATTCAGAAAAAAAAATCATCAGTGAGAAATAATTTCCTAAATAACATGGTATATGGACTTAAGCCTGATGTCTGGGAAGTGTAATCCCTTGAACTCTTAAAGAAATGTACTGGTGACTTTACTCTTTGGTTATACTTTCCTTTTGGGTGCTTAAGATGATACAGTTGGCCCAAATAAATCAATTTATTTTTATACTTAAGGTCATTTGAAGATCTGTTCCTCAGGGGTCACATGGGCTTGGGAGGAGCCCCTGGCTCCTTTCTTTTACCAGTTTCAACTATGTGAAAACAAGTCAAAGGTTCTACCTGACCATGAGTGGCTTCACGTGGAAGACTGGAGGAAATGTTTCCTCTGTGTGGACCCTCCTCTTTTTAGACTGTACACTGCTTCAAGTCCATCTGGTGGGGCCTCCATGTCCTCCATGAACAAGAGGACAGGTGACTCACCA
Organism: Nannospalax galili; assembly: GCF_000622305.1. Lineage (NCBI taxonomy): Eukaryota > Metazoa > Chordata > Mammalia > Rodentia > Spalacidae > Nannospalax > Nannospalax galili. Next base: position 5,464,011 of record NW_008359081.1, read on the forward strand.
CAGTACAGGACATTTTAAAAGATGTTCCATAGTCCCCTGGAACTTAGTTGACCTTGGAGGGCAAGGGGCAAAAACTGTCCTTTAAGTCTCTCTGACCAGAGTAATATAGGCCTCAAATTATGGCTGTGAAACATCCAATAAGGTTAGTTCTACCAGTCTGGTACTTTTAATTACCTTGTGCTATGTAGATAAAGCTTGGGTAAGTAAAACCAAATGTTTTCAGATAAACCTCGACTACATGTATATTTTGGTCCTTAAATGAGCAGAGTAAACTATGATCTTAGAAATTTTAAGCTTATGTATATGTAATTTTTGTCTCATCCTTTATATATCATAACATACCTACACAGACCTTCATCACTTGCTTAGGCTTTCTTGTTTTGTTCTGTTTTGGAAAATATCTCCATTCCCATATCCTTTTAACATCTTTTACATTCTCACTTTCTTTTTTTAATAAATATGAGATATAATAACATTAACAAATAAATTCTCTGTCTCTTGTGAAAATTCTTTTCCTACGGATACTAAGCAATGCTTATTCCATTTTAAGGTTCTAGTGTCAAACCAATGTTCGATTAAAGTTTTACTGGAGAACCAATGAATTTATTGAGCTTATTTACTGAGATAACTGTGGGGTTGCTGAGGTGTATGAATGACCTGTGGGTATGCACACTGGAAAGCCTTTACACAGCATGGGTCAAGCTTTCTCTTCCTAGCCTTCCCCAGACTGTATAATTTAACCATCCCCAAATCCAGGAGACCATGTGTGATTGGGCCCAAATTAGATACAGTTGCCTGGGAAGAGTGGCTGGATACTCCGGTGAGGGTCCAATGACCCTGCTTGCCCCTACTTTAATGAAGGAGAACAACAGACAACAATCCCAATTTTAACGATGTTTAGCAATCAGGCACTGCTGAAGTAGTGATGATGCTATTTATTTCATGCTATAGAGACTGGTGTACAGTATCATCTAATTAAAAGGAGATGGAATTTTAAAGGATGTCGTGCTAGGATCCACAAATGAGAGAGAACATACGTCTTTTATTTTTCTGAGCCTGTGTTACTTCACTAAGTGTAACAGTTTCTAGATCCATCCATTTCCATGCAAATTTCATGATTTCATCTTTCTTTAGTGCTGAGTAAAATTCTATCATATATATGAACCACATTTTCATTATCCACTCATCAATTGAGGGACACTTAAGTTGCTTCCATCTCTTAGCTATTGTGAAAAGATCAGCAACAAACATGGTTGTACAAGTGTCTCTATAATAGGATGAGTCCTTTGGGTTTTTGCCAAGGAATGGTATAACAGGATCATACGGTAGGTTCATTTTTAGTTTGTTTTGTTTTGTTTTGTTTTTAAATAAATAATTTGTTGAGAATTTCATACATGCATATAAGGTGTTTTGATCAAATCCATGCCCACTCCCTCCCCTCCAACTCCTCCCATATCTC
>NW_008359081.1:5465532-5475736 GCF_000622305.1 Nannospalax galili
ACATTCCACCCTCTGAAGAGGTAACCCTAAAATCTTTTAAGGATTAGATACAAGCTTCCAAATACTTTTGACGTGTTTGGCTTCTGGAACAGAGTATGTTGCTAAGAGGCCCAAGGACATTTTGACTTTTAGCCAAGAAACTCACCACTTTTCTTTGTGGTCTTTTTACCCTAACTGCCTAGCCAATTCTTAACTTCTGTTCTTATCACACCATCCTCTGAAGAGGTTACCCAAATTGCCAGTAGGGAATCGGGGACGCAGACCTCTCTGGCTTCTTCCATGCAAAACAGGTACACAGGGTAAGGAAATTTGGAGTACCCCGTCAGTGGGTCTATCTAAAAGACTCACAAATTGCTTACCTCTTATCTCTAAAGGGAGAAGAAAGTCTTTGAATCCTGAATAGAGATGTGAAGGATAAGTAAAGGCAAGAGTAATAAGCATTACAAGTTCTAGACAAGGAACTAGAAAAAAGTCAGAACAGGGCAATTTTCAAATGTTCATATGAGGAGTCCATTGAAATTTCTTGAGAAGGACTTCCAAATGCATCCCTCTATTGGGTTCCTCCTCATTTTTATTTTGTCTTCCAAGGCTGGACTCTACAGTTCCCTAATAATTAGTGATGTTGCGCATCTATTCCCATCTCTGTTGTCCATTTGTATGTCTTCTTTGGTGATACATTTATTCTAGTCTGTTCTAGATTGCTTTCCATTTCTGTGATAAAACACTGAAAAACACCACAAACTTCTGGAGTAAAGGGTCAATTTAATCTGAAACCTCCAAATGACAGTCCATAATTGAGGGAAGTCAGGGGAAGAACTCAAGGCAAGAATCTGGTGGCAAGAGTTGAAGCAGAGACCACTGAGAAATGCAGTTACTGACATGCTGACACTGGCTAATGCTCACTAACCTTTCTTACACAGCATAGACCTACCTTCCCAGTGATGACACCTCCCATAGTGGGCCAGACCCTTCTATATCAATTAAAAAGCCAAGATCATGCCCCACAGACATGCCCCAAGCCCAATGTGATGGAAGAAATTCCTCATCTGAGGTTCTCTCTTCCTAGGTTTCTCCAATATATGTCAAGTTGAGGAAAAGTTACCAGCAAAATTGATTACTTGTCAACTTGATATGCAAACACATCACTATTAAATCTTTCATTTCTTATTTATCCCCAATATTTTGTTAATATCATAATGTAAAATACAGCAAAACCTTAAAAATCCCATTGCCTTTAAAAAATCCCAACAATTTAAGGCCAGGCTTGATGGTCCATGCCTTCAATCCCAGCACTTGGGAGGCTGATGCAAGTGGATCACTATGAGTTCATGGCCAGTCTGGGTTACATAGTGTGTTACCGGCCAACTGGGACTACAGGGAGACTGTATTTCAAAAAGAAAAATAAATCCAACAATTTAACAGTACAAGTTCCTTTAACTTTCAAAGTCTTTTAACTGTGAATTCCTGGAAAATCAACAAAGAAGTTAAAAGCTTCTTCTAAAAGTGAAGAACCAGGAGATGCAAACAGTCACAGTTAAGCAAACAGAAAGTATAGTAGTATAGCTCCACCTCTTTTAAGTCAATGGCCCATATCTGGGATTCACTCAGGATATTCTGGGATCCAAAGGCCTAGGGTATTCTCATTTTTCCAGCAACGCTATTCAAAGCACACGGTTTATCTCATATTCTTGAGCCAACTCCAGTGTAGACCTAACTCTCTCCTTGGTGGTCATCCCATGGTCCTGATACCTCCAATACCATGGGATCTCCAATGCAACTAAGAATGTACCTTTAGCAATGGCTTCTCATAGCCTCACACAGAAACAAGTTTCAGCTATTCTCTGTGATCACTTCAATCCTGGAATTTCCATGGCAACTGAGTCTACACCTTCACCAGTGGCCTCTCCTGGCCTCTCAAGGTGTCAAGACCCAGCTTCTCTCTGTGAACCCTTCAATTCTGCTGTTATGTCACCAAAATGGAATCACATAGGAATGTGACCAAGTCCAGCTTCCTGCTTAAAAATGCTAAGCAAGTGTTCTATCACCAAATTAAAACCTCTTCTTGCCTTTCCACACATTCTTATTACAAAATATCACAGCAACAATCCTAATAGTCCTTGAGGAACTCTCAAATTCCCTTTGAAACATCCGAAGCCAGTCTTCTCTTATCTGCATTTCTTGCAATGTTATTATCCTCCAAGTTATCACAGAATAGCCATTAAACTGTGAGTACTCAATGGCTTTTCTCTGTGTTTTCTTGTAGGAAGTTTATTATTTCAGATTTTACATTTTAAGCATTTGATTTATTTTCAGTTTATTTTTTGTTATGGTTTAAGTGGCTACTTTCATTCTTTTGCATTGGAATATATAACTTATTTAGGAACACTCAGTGAAGTGCTTCTTGTTTCTCTGTTCATGTATTAGTTGATCATTTATGAATAGATTTTTCTAGACAGTACTGTTTTCCAGTGCTCGGTTCTTATACAGTACAATATTTTTTTTATTTTTATATTTTTTTTACACCAGGAATTAGGACTTCTCCGATGTTTTTCTTGGTATTGCTTTGATATGAGGGACCTTTCCTGCTTTCACACAAACTTTGAAGTTTTCCCCTATTTCTGTTAAAAAATAATCTTTTGATATTTGATATGGGTTGTGTTGCTTTGGGTCATATGAAGTTTTGAAAAAATATTTATTTTTCTATCCATGAAATCTGTTGCTTTTCCTTAAAATGGTAAAATCAGAAATACCATATGATATGTCATTTCTTCTTTAAATATGTATCCAAATGAGATAATATCATCAGTGCACAAAGATGTTGGAACTTCCATATTCACACTCTACACAATAGTGAATGATGTGGAATCAGTCTAAGTGTCTGCTCATCAATAGATGAGTGAAAATGAAATTTCAGGAAGTGTTCGCATATGTGTTTACACATGGGCTTATCACAATTAAATTTTATTCTGCCTTTCAAAAGGATATCATATAATTTGCAACAACGTAATGACCTTGATAATTATACTTTATGTTAAGAAATCCAGACAAAGACATTCTAAAATACTGTGCTATCTTGCTGGCATATGGAATCTGAATAACTTCTATATATAGAAGCAAACTAGAGTGGAGGTTACCAGGTGTGGAGAGATGGAAGACATGGAGAGATGTCGGCCAATAGTATCTACTTTCAGTTATGATATAAATAATCTTGGGAGCTAAAGCATCCTCGATGCTACTAATAACCATAGTTAATGATTTTATAGTATATACCTGGAATATTCTCAGTGTGTATGTTTTGTTTCTAGTGCTGGTGCTTCAAATAAGGGCCTTGCACATGTTTAGCAAGTGCCCTACTTCTGAGCTATACCTTTAACACTGGGAATAGCACACATACACACACACAAACACACACACACAGACACACACATACACACACATGCAATTTGTGTAAAGATGAGTGTATTTGCTTCAGTGAAGTAATTATTTAAATATATATCTATATGTATCCAAAGTTTAAGTATGTTAAATGAATATTGAATCATTATGTGAGGCATATAGCCCTTTTCTGGGAATATATATGTGTATATACATATATATATATGAAGGAAATGAAATCAGTATCTCAAACAATAGCTTCACTTCTGTGTTTATGGTGGAATTATTCATAATAGGCAATATATGGAAACAAGCCAACAAGCGAATTATGGTGGTACATGATTCTAATCCCAGTACTCAGGATTCAGAATCAGGGTGATTGTGAGTTTGAGACTAGCATGAGCTATATAGCAAGTTAGAGCTTTGCTGAGTAAATAGCAATATTCTGTTTCAAATTCAGAAACAAAACAACCACAAAGTAAAAACAGAGAAACAACCCAAGTGACTATGAAAATGCTTACAGGATAGAGGAATGGAAGTATGAGGGAATTTTTTTTTTCAGTTACATAAAAGAAGGGAGTTTCAACATTACTGAAAATAAAGGTAAATCTTGATGGTATTATACTAAGGAAAACACGTGAAACACAGAAAGTGTATGATTTCATTTATATTTGAAATCCTAAACGTTAAAAGCATAGAAACAGAGAATAAAATAATGGTTACTGGGGGTGGAAGAGTTGAAAAATACTGATAATAGGGTGCAAAGATTCAGTTATAAGATGAGTGAGTTATAGAAATCTAATATACATTATAGCGATCGTTATTAGTAATAATGTGTGATTGAAATTTGCTAAGAATGCAAATCATGGCTGATATTTTTATCATAAAAATAATAATTGTGTAAGGATATGGGTATGTGAATTGCCTTTACTGTGGTTATAATTTTACAATTTTCCAGTATATCTAATCATCATATAATGTATCTTAAATATATACAATTTCATGTGTCAATTACTCTTCAAAAATTCTGAGTAGAAATTGGTGAAATCTAGAGAAATGAACACATCCAACAAGAACAGGAAGTTCTGAATTTGAAAATGTACTTGCTCTCCTTCCCAGGCTGTGACATGCTCAAATAAAAGTGCATCCTTTATTATTTGAATATATTTAGGACATAATAAAATGATTGGCATTATATTTCATCCTAATTACAAATATGGCTTTCATAATCATAGAAGCCTACCATTATTTAATTAATGAAAACGTCAATAACTGAAATCTGTTGACTTTTTGGTTGACATTTAATGTCATTAATATTGTTTTATTTTAATATGTGCAGTTTGGTATGTAGAATAAATTAAAATTTATTTTACATTTGAAACGAGTACAATTAGATACATGTAGTTATGTGTGAACACAACATTATCTACATATTTATCATTTTTTTCTAATCTTTCTGAGACAGGGCCTCTTTGAGGCTACAGCTGCCCTGGAAGTAACTATGTAGATCAGTCTGGGCTGGATCTCATAGAGATCTGCCAGCCTCTGCCACACGAGTGCTGGAATTAAAGTTGTGTGTCACCCTGGACAGTTTATATTTACCTACTTAAATGGTAAGAGGGATATATGATTGCTGTATATTTTGGAGTTATTAGGTACCAGCAGATATTCTACTTTCTCTGAAATCTGTTTTTTAAAGCAATAGTATTCCTGATAGACTACTTTATGATGACTAAGTAATCATACATGCAACTTTTAAAATAGTGCTTTTAGCTTTTAAAATCACAGTATTTATATTTATTGAAAATGTAACAAACTTAAAAGTATTTTTCTATATTATAATATGTGTAAACTTCATTTTTTTAAAATGGATTGTTATTGGTACCTGATTTACAAAAGTATTGTAATAGTTAATCTTGATTTTCAAATTGATGGAATTTATAATCACTATAGAAAAAAGTCTATAGGCACTTTGAAGGAGAGTCACAGTATGTATCTTCTTTAGGCTAATTATTTCATTAAATGTAAATTAATTTTTATTACCTCACAATATTTTAATACTGTCAAGAAAAAAATGCACTAACCATTATTATATAGGATAACAGGAAGCTAGCATGCCCAATAATAATACATAATGTATAGTCAATGAACACAGTGATGTCAAAATAAAAATGGCTCCAATCACTATGGATATCAGTATGGATATTACTCAAAAAAAAAAACAATCTACCATATGGCCCAGCTTTACCACTTCTCAATATTTACCTAAAATTCCAAGTCAAATATCTCAGAGGTAACTACATCGATGTTTATTACAGCATTATTTACAATATAGAAGTTGTTGAACCAAACTAGGTTTCCACAAACAAAAGAATAAAGAAAACAAAACCTGTTTTATGCAAGCAATATAATTATTTTTTGGCCATAAGGAAAAAGCTATTAGGGGAGGGGATACAAATGTTATTAAATTATATTATATGTAAAGATTCAATAAAATAGCAATGATTCAATAAAAATGGCTTTTTTGAAGAAAGAAGCTGCACCATTTGCAGAAAAAGGGATACAACTGGAGATAATCATATTAAGAAAAATTAAATCAGTCACATAAAGAAAAGTTTATTGTGTTATGGAGTTCAGGACCACCGGGAGAGATCACTCAGACTTAAGCGAATTGTAATTAGCCACATTTTTATTCTAACTCTGCGTAGTGACCACAGTGCCAAGGCCATGCACGGAACCCTTGGTAACTTTCTAAGTAGGGGAGGAAGTCTTTAAAGGTAAAAACCACATTGCTTCATTCTTGTTGAATGTATAGTTGCAAGGGTGACAGTTCCACTTCCCTCTGAGCCTAGTGACAAGCATGTACACAGAAGCCAAAGAAACAGCAATCACCCCATGACAGTCACAAGACAGAGGGGTGATTAGGGGGTCAGGGTTACAATTCATTGTTACAGAGTCAGAAAAATCTTGGCCTCTTCTAAGTATAGAGGTAACAGAGTCTGGGTGTCCACACTGCTCTTTATGGTTAGTCATTACCCAGACCAGGCCCCTGGGGGGAAAAGAGGGGGTTGTTGGAATTAAGTTCAACCTTATGTCTGACTTATCTGAGACAAAATGGAGGTGAGGGTCAAGATGGAGTCATCCACACTAGCACAATTGCATATGCTCTCTCATTTATAGGTTGTACACTTTGTAGATACTAAAAATCATGTATGGCTAAGCAAAGTTGTCTGAGGAGCAAAGTGTATTAATGGGACTGGAGAGGAATAGAAAAGGGACAGTCACAGTGTTTTGAGGAAATATGTTCAAAATTACATCACATACTTTTGTGACCACTGAACTCTGTAGCCCTGTATAATAATTTTTTAAACACTCGGAATTTATAGACATTTTCTTCCTTAGATTTACTGTACCCAGAACTTTTTAGTTAAATGAAATACAAATGTAACTCCTCTCTGCAGTTTGCACATATGCAACTTTTTAGTGCTTTTGATGGTTAAAATTAAACTAATATACATGTATTTTGATGGCAATTTTTTTTAAGTTTAGAAACAGGAAATTGCTCTTCAGTCTTAAGGCGGCTGCCAGTCTGTATCAAGAAGAAAGAGTGGTTAGCACTGTTGGCAATCTGCAAGTCAAAATCATCCAGTTGCATATGTGAGTCTCTTTCACTTGTAAGCATGGAGGCTCCCAGTTGTCATGGCTGACTGCCAACTGGTAGTCACTCAGCAAACTATAGACTGTCTCTTGTGAATTTGGACCCATTTTTTAAATAAATATGTTGTCTATGGAAGGAATCACAATTTGGTGACTATTATTCACTTCTGAGTCAAGCAGAAATAATATTTCAATTGCAGTGAATTTGTAAAGCTAATATTGAGGATGTGTAATAGCAGTAGCATCTAGCTTATAAACTATTCATAGCTTTCTCTGGGAAAAGATATATTTTGTTTTTTGAACTTTGAATTTTGAACATAAAAGAGGTAGGAGCTCTCTGGCACTGGGTTTTAAGGAGAAACTAAGGCAAATTAAATATAATACATAAAGGATCTTCAAGCTTTTATTTTCTAATATTCAACATCTTCTGTGAAGTACAGGACTAGATTTTCTAAGTATAACTAAGGTGTTAAACTGTTAGAACTATTGGTCATCTCTCAAAAATGAGAAATCCATAAAACTGTTGTCATACCTTCTATTCAAGTGTAAAGGGGTGCCTGGCATACACACTCTGGTAATTGGAAAATGCTTTAAAGGACAATAACAGTTCTTCATTCCCATACTTGACCAGGTTAATCTTGAACACATTAAGATTTGTCAAGTTAGAACTGAGTATGTAAGATATGCATAAAATGATAGCTAACTCCTCTCTGGGGGGAAAAACAGCTTGACTAGGATTCCATTCTTAAATGATGACCTAAAGAACAGAGATTTAATATATTTGGGTTTGTGGCCAAATTTTAAGAGATGATACGCCCCCTTCACAATCTCCACAAATCTCTGTGACAGTTCAATGTAAGTAGAGTGTATTTATTGAACTTGGTCCATTATTCAAATGAAGAATCCCACGTGACTATAATGTTATTTCTTTTATTCATGTTTCTTTCATTTATTCTGCCTTACAATTCTGGCCTGAAGATTTAGGGTAGCAAATGTGTCAAAGTAGTGCATCATCTCAGTATCCATAAGGGAAATAAGAAAAACAGAGCCTGTGATCATTAGTCAGGAAATGTAGGCAAGAAACAAACAATTCTAATAAAATGACTCACTAGCATGCAACAGGGTAAATAAATTTTCTGTGAAATACTAAGCTGATATTTTAGACTGTCACCAAAGTGACATTCATTAATGTGTCATTTAGCAGTTTATTGGGTGCCAAGTACATGCCAGTTGTAAGTAGTTCTCTCATTCATACAAAATGTACTTTGAATCATTTTCCAAGGATGGTAGCATTTACTAAACTCACCTTGTTCTTTTGCTGATCTATCTTTTATCCAAAGTGATCTACTGTCAAGGAGCTAATTGGTGAAGGGAAATGCAATACTATAGACAGCAAAATATTTATATAATATTCTTTTAGAATTACCAGTGCTGCTTTTATATTGTGAAGTCCCATTTTTTCCCAAAGACATATATCATATATTTATATATCATGTTCTTTATGTAGCATGACAATTTTATTGGATTCTTTTTAGTAGTAGAATTATATTGCTTTGCTTTCTAAGCTTGCTGAATTTGTTTTCTTACATATGATTTCTATTTTAATAACTTCCCTGTACTGAAACTTTCATTGCTGTCCTGATAAAAACACAAGACCCAGGTGTGGTGGCTCACACTTGTAATCCTGGCAGTTGGAAGGCTCAGTAAAGAGGATCACCAGTTCAGTATCAGCCTAGCTTGATAAGAAACTGTCTCAACAAAACCAAAACCCAAAGCAAACAAACAAAACTGAAAATTGAGCCAATCTAAGGGCCACATTGGAATCTTTATCTTAATTTTTTCCTGGGCCAGAGAGATTGTTCAGTTAAAATTACTGTCTGCTTGGGAATTGAGAGATGGCTCATCAGTTACGTGCACTGGCTGTTCTTGCTGACTCAGGTTCAAATCTCAGCACCCACATGGTGGCTAACAACCATCTTTAACTTCAGTTCCAGGGGTTCTTATGCCCTCCTCTGTCCTCTGTGGGCATTGCATGACATGCGTGCACTTGCATAAATGCATGCAAGGCACGTATTCGCATAAAATAAAAAATAAAGCAAAAAATGTTTAAAAAATCACTGGCTACTTTTGCAGAGGACTCAGGTTTGGCCCCCAGCACCCATATGGTGCCTAAAAAGCATTCTTAACTCCCATTCCAGGGGATGTGGCACACTCGACTTCTGTGGGCATTGCTTGACACAGGGGTGCACTTACATACTGCAGGCAATACACTCATACACATAAATTAAAATAAAATAAATATAATCATTTAAAATTTTTTTCTTACTAATATTAGAGATATTTCAGTATCAGGTAAAATAACTCTTAGTTTTAAACAAGGTGACTTGAGAGCCATCAAATACATACTGCGAACAAAATTGGAGGAGAAGGTATATATTTTCAGTTTGTCAGTAAGGGGAGAATTATGTTTTACTTGTAAAGATTTATTTTTTCATTTAAAATATGTATATTTTGTGCTTGCATGAGTTTACATATACCACATGTGTAAAATTTCCTGCAGAGGCCAGAAAAGGACATCATATTCCCTTAGAGGCAGTTGTAAGCTTCCAGTCATGGGTAATAGGAACCAAACCAACGTTTTCTGCTATAGCACCTAAACTAACCAGGGAACCATCTCTCCAGCCCATCTACTATCTATTACTGTTCATGAATTATTGCCTTAATGCCAAGAAAATAATTACTTAACTCACCTAACATCATTCTCCCTTTTAGTTTTTGATGTTCACTTTATAACATATCATTTCTGTTCATTTCTTACTTTTACTGTCAAAATTTGACAGTCTTGATTCTCAACTTTTTAAGATTATTATTATTACCACTATTTTTATATGTATTTTCTCTGAATTTTGTCAGCTTTATTTTCCCTTCTTCACTGGCAGAAAGAATGAACATGTGTACTACCTTGTATGCCAATATCATTGTGCGATAATCCATACTTACACTGTGTCAAATTAAAAACTTCATTTTTTTCCCCAGGATGGAATGTCATTATTTGAAAATATATTTCAAGTATCAAGAGCAAGTGGACTATTTTCCTTACATTTCACCAAATACACATAATTAAGCAAACAAAAATTTTGTACTTTTCCTACTACTTTTTTTTTTTTTTTTT
>NW_008359081.1:5475953-5480202 GCF_000622305.1 Nannospalax galili
TCCTATTTGCCTTTGTTTTGCAGCATTTGCCTTTCTGGTTTGTTGTTGTTGTTACATATCAATCACATATAAGAATTCATTCAAAAAACAAACAACCAAAAACTAAACATGAGCTGGAGAATTGGCACAGTGGTGAAAGGCTCAGTTTTAGCACAAAAACTCAAAGAAAAAAAAAAAAACTGTACGCAATATAAATTAAACTTCACATTTAAAATTAACAACATGTTGTTTCTTACTAGTTCATAAAACTAAAATTAAAGTTGAATATAAGCATTTTGGAAAGTAGCTATATTGTACTAAGCATAGATAGTTAAATATAATTAGTTTATATTAAACACAGTTTGCAAATTTACAGGAGTAATGATAATATGAACATCAATGCATGCATCCGTTATTTAATAAATACAATTAACTTTTTAGTTGTCTTTGGGACTTCCTGCCATACCTTCTAACTTCACACACAGCCACAAACATAAGTATAATATATATTATATGTATTCATTATTGTAAGTTATATGTTTAATATATTATGCCCTTTTAAAAGAGTATTAACATATGTAATAAATTACTAAAATATAGTGATTAGTTTTGCAGTTTTGAAGACTCTGTATATATAGAATCATAATTCTTCATGAATCTATAAGTTTATTCCTCCCTATTGCTTCAACAAAATAATTCCCTTTGTCATAATCACATAGTTTCTCTTCATGACAAGTATAACATAAATTATTAAAATAAAATGTAGTCAGGTGTTGTGGCACATATTTGGGTTTCGGCACTTAAGAGACAGAGAAGTAGGGGGATTATGAATTCTAGGCCAGCTTGAGGTATGAGTGACACCTTGCTTGAAAAATAAAAATAAGTCATAAATATACTGTATTCATAACACACAATATTTGAAAACATTATATAATAAATAAAATATAAGGACACAAAAAGTTGTTTTCTAATAGATTTTCATGAAATATGTTTTTGCATAAAAATTCAAAATTAGTACTGTGAGCCTAGGTCAATGTTATAGTAAATTCAAAGATACATTAGACCCTGGGTTTGAATCCCAGAACTGAAAAAAGTGCAAATCAAACTACATGTCAAATTTTAAAACCAAAATAGTGACTTTAATAAGTATCAGTGTATTGATTAAAATATCTCTAAAAATTTAAATTCTTTCAGTTCTTTTGACACTTCACTTGTCAATCATAATGTACCAATAAGACTGTTCACAATACAGTTTCCAAAAGAAAGCACTGATGGCATTATTCATGTATGTCAAATTTATAATCACGACTCGAAGTGAAGCAGAGGAAATTTTGCTCACCAATAGGTATTTTGTAGTTTCTGTAGAGTTTATTTTATTTTTATACTTTGTCTTTGATACTTAGGACTTGGAGGTGATGTTATTAAATCAAATGATTTAGATGCCTAGGATTCTGCCATACCTCTCATAATGCAGAGTCAGGGTCTGAAAACAGATTTATGGACCTCAAATGTCCATAAAGCCAAGGTTGAGAAACTCTAGTCTACACCAACATCCTACCATTTCTGCATTTCTGCCTTGCTGGTGTCTATAGCTGTCATCCAAAGAGCTTTTCCACCATCGTTTCTAATATCTCTTTTTCTGTTTGAGTTTTTTTTCTATCTCTAATTTTTTCCTGACTTTTTTCTTTTTTAATATCTTATTTATTATTTTTATTTTATGTGTATTGCCTGTACATATATGAGTGTATCCATGTCATGCAATGCCTGCAGAGGTCAGAAGAGGGCTTCAGATTCCCTGAAACTGGAGAAATGGGTGGTTCCTAGTCACCATGTGAGTGCTAGGAACTGAACCCAGGAACTGCAAACATGGGTGGTTCCTAGTCACCATGTGGGTGCTAGGAAGTAAACCCAGGTCCTTTGCAAGAGCAACCAGTGCTCTTACCCATTGAGCCAGGTCTCCAACCCCTATGCTAACTTTTTTCTATTGTTCTTTTTTCTTCTCTTTAAAAGAAACAGAGTCCATATAACGTTCAAGATGGCCTTGGAACTATGAACAGTCTTGCATTCACCTCTAGAGTGCTAGGATTACAAGCCTGTGCTACCATATCTGGATTCTTCTTTAGTGGGTCACATCTTTCAGTAAGGTTTTTCTTTTTAAGACTCAAGTCATCACCTGAAGCACTGCTTCTTGCCAGTCATATGTGGCTAGCACCTGCTCATCCTTTACATCTTAGCTTACATGCAAAGTTCATTTCTCTTAATCATGTGTTATATATCTTTAGAACACTTATTTTCCTTGGTTTCATATGTATTATTATTTTTTTTTCAATGTTTTTCTTCCCCACTAGACCATAAACTCCACAATGACAGGGATCATTTCAGCTTTACTATTTGCCACATCTTGCCTCAGTTCATACTAGTAAGCTGAATTAATGAATGAATTATTTAGTGGCATGGTCACAGTCCTAGAAGTTTTCCAAATAAAAAAGTTCAAGTTTCCTAATTCTAATAGTGCTTCAAATTTACACCAAATTTATTTTTATGATATCTTAAAAGTATGAATATACTTTTTATGATTTTATTTTAGATGATGGTTATTATCAACATAGTTTATGAACATTTTTATGCTACAATTCCCCACATTGACATGGGTTTACATTTATATTCACATATAAATGTAAATTGATTAATTTTTGTAACACAAACTTATATGGTATTGGTAGTTTGAAGCAAATGCTGATTTTGAAGAAAATATGATTTTGTATTAGGAGTTGATATTATGAAAGAAAGTGGTAAGAAGGCAGGGCTAGATAGAGAAAGCTGATCTTTGATGCTGTCTGGTAAAGCCTAGGCTAATCAAGTGAAGGATTTTGAAATGGATCAAGCTCATGAGTTTTTTAAGTGACTGAGAGGGCAGTGCTGGGTCACCTCTCACTAACTCATCAGTATGCATGAGGTGCTCTTATTAGATAATCCCATCAGGTAGCTCACAACAGCTGAAGCTGGCCTTGAAAGAGCTGCTATATACAGATAGCCTGCTTACTACCTTCCTATTTATTGGGAGCAAGCAGTGCTCACACTTACAAAGTAAATTTGATATTCTGAGCACCAAAGAGTTTTAACTCATTTTGTCTATCACCACCAAAACTATCAAAATAAGGGTAAACATGCTGGGAATGGTGGCACAGGCTTTTAATCCCACTGCTAGGGAGTCAGAGGGAGGTGGCTCTCTGTGAGTTCAAGGACAGCCTGGTCTACATAGTGAGTTCCAGGCCAACTGGGGAGACAGGGAGACCCTGTCTCTAAATGACCAATAAATAAATAAATAAATAAATAAATAAATAAATACAGAAATAAATACAGAAATAAATACAGAAATAAATAAATAAATAAGTGAGAAAAGAAAAAGAATGAGATTTAAAAAGAAGTAAGGCAGAGACAGAACATGAATTGTGTTCTCTTGTGCAGTTCCTCCAGTCCAACCCCCACCCCACAAAAGTTGCAATGTCATTACCATTATCCAAGACCTTAAAGATCAGATGACATCACAGAATAGCAAGGATTGTTTATTGAAAGAGGGCAGATGGGATGGGCAGCCTAGGGCATCTTAGCTCTGTTCTTTGTCAGTCCTTTAATCTCTCAGAGCTGTAGATCTCTAATAAGTTTTAGGCCACTGATGAGATCAAATACGTAGACATTAAGGAAAGTAAAATATTATGCTTAATTCTTCTAAATATTTACCTATGAAAACATAAATCTCTGTTAAAACGTGGTACTATGAGGCAACAATGAATTTTGGATAGGAGAAGGAAGAGGAGCATAAAGTCATATAAAATGCTCTTAAAAATGCCTGTTTTTTGTAAATTCTTAATTCAAATTCATAAATTTTATAGAAAATTAGTATGTTTTGGAAACATGAAATTAAGAAAAAGTGGTTAGTGATATGGTTCAGTGTGTAAAGTTGCCCACCACTAAGCCTCATGACCTGAGTTTGTTCCTTGGCACCCTCATGGTCTAGGGAGAGGGCCGACTTCTGCTGCTTGCCTTCTGCCCTCCACGTAAGTGCTTTGGCTTATACAACCAAAAATCCACTCCATAAACACATAATATATTGGTAATAAAAATAATTTAGAACTCTCCCAGCCTGCTCTCCTGCCCTCAGGCCTCTCTTGGGGTAAGTCTATCACGGAGCCCTCCATGCCTTGACTCCCCCGGCTTCATTCACCCTTCCATCTCCCCCGCTGTTCTCTACTCCTAGTTTGGGCCCTGC
>NW_008359081.1:5481837-5482058 GCF_000622305.1 Nannospalax galili
GGTAGCAATCTTAATATCTGACAAAATCAACTTTAAACTGAAACTAATCAAAAAAGACAAGGAGGGCTATTTCATTTTGATCAAATTAACAATCAATCAAGACGATATTATAATCATGAACATATATTCACCAAAATCTGGTGCACCCAACTTCATAAAAACAATACTACAGGACTTTAAGACCCAAATTAACCCCAACTCATTAATAGTAGGGGACTTCA
>NW_008359081.1:5484005-5486039 GCF_000622305.1 Nannospalax galili
CTGGATCTCCACTTGTAGAAGAATGAAACTAAACCCCTATCTTTCACCCTGCACAAAAGTCAATTCCAAATGGCTCAATAACCTCAATGTAAAGTCTGAAACTCTGAAACTCTTAGAAGAAAACGTTGGGAAAAACCTACAAGATATAGGCGTGGGAAAGGATTTTCTAAACCGGACATCAATTGCTGAGGAAACAAGGGCAAGAATTAACAAACATCAAAGGAGAGAACCAGGGAAGCGATCAGAAAAGCCAGAGAATGGGAGAAAATCTTCACCAGCGACACATTTGATAGAGGTTTAATTACCAAAATATATAACGAACTTAAAAAACAGAGAACCAAGACAAGAAGCAACCCAATTGAAAGATGGGCTAAGGAGCTGCACAGAAAGTTTTCAAAAGAAGAAGTAAAGATGGCTATGAAACATCTTAAAAGATGTTCAACATCACTAATAATCAGGGAAATGCAAATTAAAACCACTTTAAGATTTCACCTTACCCTAGTCAGACAGGCCAAGATCAAGAAAACAAATGATAACAAATGTTGGAGAGGATGTATGGAAAGGGGAACACTCATCCACTGCTGGTGGGGCTGCAAACTGGTTCAGCCCCTATGGAAAGCAGTGTGGAGAACTCTTAAAAACTACAAATGAACCTACCATTTGACCCAGTTATACCACTCCTTGGTATATACCAAAGAACTCATCCTATTGCACAGACACTTGTACATGCACGTTTGTTGCTGCTCTCTTCACAATAGCTAAGAGATGGAACCTAAGTGCCCCTCAACTGGCGAGTGGTTAACAAAAATGTGGTATATTTACACAATGGAGTTCTATTCAGCAGTAAAGAAAGGTGAAGTAATGAAATTTGCAGGTAAATGGATCGAACTAGAAACTGTTATACTAAGTGAAGTAACACAATCTCAGAAAGAAAAATCGACATATGTTCTCCCTCATATGTGGATCCTAGGATCAGACTCTGATAAATAAGTATACAACGAGACATAACTACAGTAACCAGAAACAGTGAGGTAAAGGAAAAGAAATAACCTGAAGGAGAAGAATAGTAGGTAACAGGCCTTAATAAGGGAGATATGGATAAAAATTGGGTTAGTCTAAGGGAGAGGGGAAGGAAGGGTATATGAGGAACCTAGGGGATAAGGAGAAAGAAGCAGTTCAACAGAGGTAGGATCATGGGAGCAAGGGTATTAGTAAGGAAGAAAGGGGGGGAAGTGGGGGCACCTTAAGTGGGAAAACCATGATAGAGGGGTGAGGCGATTCAAGAGAGAATCAATGCCTAGCTAGTCACGAAAACCACAGGGAACCATATCATTCCTACAATCTACTGACAAATTATACATCACAAATCAAGAAATATATCTCTAGATAAGATTTATTTGAGACCAACTGGTCATTACCCAAGATTTATCTGCAAGACACACAGTAATTAAAAATGCCAGAATGGTGGAACTAACCTTCTTGGATGTTTAACAGACATACCTTGAGATCTATACTAATTGGGTCAGAGGGACACAAAGGACACTTTTTGCTCCTTGCCCTCCTAGGTCGATTAGCTCCCAGGGACTATGAGCATCTCGCAAAATGTCCTGTAATGGTGGTGGGTCATCTGACCTCTTGATCAAGGAGGCCAAGGAGACCCCACCAGATGGAATTGGACCAGTATCCAGTCTATAAAGAGGAGTGTCAACATGGAGGAATCATTTCCTCCATGCTTCCAAGAGAAGCCAACAATGGTCGAGCAGGACCTTTGACTTATCTTCACATAGATGGAACTGGTAAAAGAAAGGAGCCAGGGGCTCCTCCCAAGCCCATGTGACCCCTGAGGAACAGATCCTCAAATGACCTCAAAAGTAAAAACAAATCAGTTTATCTGGTCCAACTGTATGTCCTTAAACACCCAAAAGGGAAGTATAACCAAAGATTAAAGGGGCCAATATAATTTCATAAGAGCAACATATATATATATCTAAAAGTTACTTGACAAACAGCAAAGCCAGACAGGCGATACCTTCA
>NW_008359081.1:5486499-5489706 GCF_000622305.1 Nannospalax galili
CTCATAAAAAATACCTAGAAACTTGCACCCACTTGTGAAAGAGATGTACTCTTGCTCTGGAGTATGTTGAATAGGTTAATGCTGTTGTGATGAAATGCTTCTTCTAATTAAAAAAAAATTTTATATATATATATTCTAGAAAGATGATGCTAACTGGAGTCACCTGCAAAGAGGGACCCTCCAACGAAGAGTTTTCTCCATCAGACTGGCCTGTTTGCTCGCCTCTGTGAGCATTCGCTTGATTACTAATTGCTGTAGGAGGGCCCAGCCTACAGTGGGTGGTGCCACCCCTGGGCAAGTGGACCTGGCCTGTACAGAGCAGCTGAGCAAGCCAGAAAGGGCAAACCAGCAAGCAGGCTTCCTCCTTGGTTTTCGCTTCAGTTTCTGCACTTCAGTTTCTGCCTCAAGGCTCCTGCTTTAGGTTCCTACCTTGACTTCCCTCAATGTTAGCCTATGACTTGGGAGTTTGTGGCCTGACCTCTGAGTTGTTAAGATGAAATTAAAGCCTTTTCTCCCCCCGAAAAAAGAATTTTAATTAAAAATAAAATAAAATATTGACTTTCAGATGAGTGAAAAAATTACATCTACTTAGCTTTGTGAATGATAACAGGAAGATATTGGCTCATGAAAGATTAATCAATAATGAAACTTATATAACTAAGTCTATAAAGTTTGTGTTTTGAGCAATAAATAATGTATTAAATTGTAATTTCATATCCTTTACTTCACAAATCCAGATACCTATCTGCTGAAAAATTTGCATAGAATTTACCACCATCAATTTTTTTTTAAATTTACTACTAGAAAGATGGTGAAGAAGAAAATAAAAGTATATTGTTGATGGTTATGTTATTCAGACTTGTCCCTGTAACAAAATATACAGTGATAACAATTAGTAAGGGACACTATTTGAGCTCATTGGTTGGGAGGTTTCAGCACATGATAGTGTAAAAGGCAAGGCAGAGCAGCTCACATCATGGAGGACAGAGAGCAGAGAGTGGAATAGTCTGAGTGACGCTTTCCATCCCCACTTTAGTGCCCTTGGAATCTGTCTATAAGATGGTGTCTCCTATATTCAGAGTGGATCTGTTTCTGTCCCTTAAATTAATTATTTGTATTTAAACCTTTACAGAAATACCCAGGGATCTGCTCTACCAATTTCTTAGGCACGTCTTGATCAAATTAATGAAAAGGAAATTAACCCTGATTTGACAAATTAGTAGTGCAACCATTCATCCATTACCAGCAAATTATTTTCATGTCAGTTTAAAATTCTTTATTAAAGAACTTAAAATTTAAATAAACAATTTCTTTAGCATAAAATATATGTTTAATATGAAGATATCCTGAGAATCCTCTTTGTATATAATTTCCTCAAACTGCAAATAATTGCAAGTTCATAGTTAGTGTAGAAGACAAATTTGTTTATCTTAGAATTGTAGGTTATATGGGGAAACTTAAACCTGAGAAGTCTGAAGTTATCAAAAATAAAGGCACTGACTCAATTCAAAGAAAATTTTCCTTCTGAATATAGGTCAATATAAAATTGCAGCACTCTCCCTCAAAAATATGCAGTCTTTACTGGTTACTTTTTGTCACCTTGAGACACCTGGGAAGAGGGAACCTCAGTTGAAGGATTTCCTCAGTCAAACTGGCCTGTTGGAATGTCTGTGGGACATTTTCTTAATTGTTAATTGATGTGGGATAAAACAGCCCACTTTGAACAGTGTAACCCTAGGCAGGTGGATCTTGGCTGTGTATGCATGCTAGCTCAGGATGAGCAAATGTGGAGTTAGTAAACAGCACTCGTCCATAGTTTTCCCTTAAAGCTTTTGCTTTGTGTTTCTGCCTCACTTCCTGCAAAGCTTTACTGTGATGTGCAAGTGTAAAATGAAACAAACCCTTTCCTTTCTAAGTTGCACTGGGATATGTTGTATTTTATATAATTATCAAAGAAATATATTATAAGATGAATGTGGTTTAATAGGAATAGCCTTAATTTCATAGTACTGTAAGAGAAACATTGAAGTCAAGATGTAGATATCATAGGAAGTAATGGAGTAGGACACACAACACTGGGACATGAGGCATCTTCACTTGATTTACCAAAGCTTAAATTAAGTTCTAATGTGGCAAAATGCTAACCTTTGCTTAAAGATCTGAATGAAGTCAATGATACAAAAGTATAACTTAGCTGCCTTTTAGGACTATTTTATTCGGGGACTGAACAGATAGCTCAGAGGTTATGAGCACTGGCTGTTCTTGCAGAGGACCCAGTTCGGAGGGGTCCTGGAACCCACAAGGCAGCTAACAATCATAACTCCAGTTTCTTCTGACTCCGTGGACATTACACGACACAGGTGTACTTACACGCATGCAGGTAATACACTCATACACATATAATAAAAATAATAAGTAAAATAAAATAAATATTTTATTCTTGGGCTGTAGAGATGATTCGGCAGTTAAAAGCACTGGTTGCTCTTACAGAGGACCCGCGTTCATTTCCCAGCACACATGTAGCGGCCAACAACGATCCATAACTGCAGTTTCAGAGTATCCAACGCCCTCTCCTGGTCTCTGCAGACATTACAGAATATAGGTGCAATTACACATGCAGGCAATACACTCATTCACATAAAACAAAAATAATAAAATATTTTAAAAACATATCTATTTTAGTCTTATTTATTTGTGTTTGTGTGTGTGCATGTGCTTGTGTCAAGTGTGTGTGTGTGTGTGTGTGTGTGTGTGTGTGTTTATCTGTGCAGGTGGCTGTAAGTGCCTGTAGAGTCCAGAAAAAGAAATAGTATCCTCCAGAACTGGAGTTAAGAAAGGTGTGAGCCCCTGTTTTGGATGTTCAGAACTGAACTTTGGTCATATGAAAGAGAACAAGTGCTCTTAACCATTCAGTCATTTCCCCAGCTCATATAATGTGGCTTTATTGGAGAATACACTTAGAGCACACTTCTGATTTCTTTACGCTGTGAGACAGATCGTGACACTGGCTCTAAAAGAAGCTGATCGGGGCTCCATGGTTAAGAATAGTGGCTGCTCTTGCAGAGGACCCGATTTCGAAAACCAATACCACAATGTGGCTAGCAATCATCTATAACTCCAGTTCCAGGGGATCTGAAACCCTCTTCTGTTCACCAAGGGCATTGCAAAACACAAGTGTACTACTTACATACATGCAGGCCATATATA
>NW_008359081.1:5489716-5491672 GCF_000622305.1 Nannospalax galili
TATATATATATATATAATTTTGAAAAGAAGCTGATCAGTATGGATAAACTGTAGGCACCCAAGGCATAGCTGATAAGGAGGATGTGCTGGATAGCTTCAGTTGTCAACCTGAAGTTCCCACCTAATAGGTAATAGGTGGGAAGGAAAAGCCTCAACTGGGGACATTCCTCCATCGGACTTGCCTGTGGAGATGTGTGTGAGGAGTTTTCTTGATTATTCAGTGATGTGGGGGTGGGCAGTCCACGGTGGGTGGTGCTAGGTAGGCCTCCATGTTCCCACCCCGAGCTCTTGTGCTGACTCCACTTCATGATGAACTATAAGCTGTAAGATGAAATAAATCATTTTCCCCAAGTCGCTTTTGGTCAGTGCTTTATCACAGCATCAGAAAACAAGCAGGAGCAGAGGAACAAAATTAAAATTCAACTTCCGGGATATTTTTCTTCTGCTCTGCCTTTCCCCATAATTACTTTCTACTGTTCCCTATACAGTAGATGGAAGAAATAATAAGAACATCAGAAAAGCCACACTTCAAAGTGGGAAATAGGTATGCACACAGAGAGAGGGCAAAAGGCCAGCCATGTTAATAAAGTGGCTTTTCTGATGGGGTTATATTTATTTTTAAGTGCTTATTAATGCCTTGTGGTAGGCAATAATAGCCTTCCAAAATAATCTGAACCTCCTGTTGAACTTGGAAGACTTCATTTTGCATTCTGATTACAACATTGTTGAACCACATGGCCAATGCTAACCAAAGAGCTAAAACTAAAAATGCCATGTGTCTTTTGGGCAGAAGCAATAAACAGATAAAAAGCAGTATTATGGAAGATTTATGAATGTCTGCATGGAGCAGAAGCTCTTGCCAATGACAATTGGGCAGGTTGAATGAGAGTTAAGCCTTTGTTCCAGTAAATGCCTGAACTAGACTTGTTACCACAACATAACCTAGTCTACATAAATTATAAAATTAATATAGAATGCACACAAAGCTTTCTTGATGAGAGTTTTATTAATAATAGATACTATGATTCTCTCACACAGGTATATAAGAGAAAGTTTCAATAATTGCCTCATAGGATTATGGATGTTTTTGAAAGAAAGTTTTAACTGTGTGGACCCACCATCATGCTAGATATTCTGTTAAGAGATGACATCACAAGGGCTAAAGAGATGGCTCAGTGATTAGGAGCACTGGCTGCTCTTGTAGAAGAACTGTGTTCAAATCCCAGCACTTATTGGCTAACATATTGGCTAACAATGTTCCAAAACTCCACTTCTAGGAGATTCACACCCTCTTTCATCCTCTGCAGGTAATGCACACATACAAACATGTAAGTATAACACACTCCTATACATAAACAAATAAATAAATAAAAATTTAAAAAGAGGTGATATGAATGTCTTGAATTTGAAATCTTCAGGATATGTCAGGTGCCTGAAAGCCTGTACTGAAGATCTAAATTTTACTCTTGTAGTAGAAATGATTCTTCTAGAAATCTGTTTCCAGTCTGTGAACCAGTGTCCAGTCTACAAAGAGGAGGGTCAACACAGAGGAATCACTTCCTCCATGTTTCCAAGCGAAGCCAACCATGGTCGAGCAAGACCTTTGACTTATCTTCACATTGGCGGAACTGGTAAAAGAAAGGAGCCAGGGGCTCCTCCCAAGCCCATGTGACTCCTGAGGAACAGATCCTCAAATGGCCTTAAGAGTAAAAATAAATCTGTTTATCTGGGCCTTAAACATACAAAAGGAAAGTATAACCAAAGATTAAAGGGGTCAATATAATTTCTCAAGAGTCCATATGCATAATTAAAGGCTACATAACAAACAACAATGCCAGATAGGAGATATCTTCTGTCTCTTTTATAAATTGAGTTTTTCAAATTTTGTACAATATTTTTATTATGTATAGATTCTCTCCTTTATCTAAAGCCCCTTACGAGTTGCTGCCCAGTTTT
>NW_008359081.1:5491775-5493335 GCF_000622305.1 Nannospalax galili
GAGAGAGAGAGAGAGAGAGAGAGAGAGAGAGAGAGAAAGAGAGAGAAGAGTCAAATATATGTGTTCCCAAAATTTGTCCCAAATGCTCTTCAGTATGGACCCATCCACTGGAGCATGGTTAACCTGCCAAGAGTCAAGATGCTGACTTTCAGCTTTTCAGTACCTGTCGGTTTTCAATAGCTTCTTAGGTAGGATTGGGGATTTTATCCATTTCTCAAATACACCAAGAATTTTTCTGATTTGATCTTATGTGGGCCTTATGTATGCTCTTACCATTGCTGTTAGCTCATGTTTGTAATTTCACTGATGTTTGGAAAATTCTGTTCCTTTGTAATAATACAACACCTCTGGCTCTTACCATCATCCCCTCCTCCACCTTTTGTAATGATCCATGAACCTTTGGAAGCAAAATTTTGATATAGGTATCTACTTTGGGTGTAATAATTTTGAAGTCTCTTATTCTCTAGACCTTGGCCAGTTGTAAGTTTCTGTGTTGATCTCTACATGCTGCGTAAGAAAGCTTCTGTGGTGAGAGTTGAGAGATGCATTGATCTATGGCCATAAAAATGTCATTAAGAGACTATTAAAACTTAATGCTTAACAGAATAATAATAGTATTAAGTTCTTCCCTAAGGCCTGTGGCCTGTCTAGCCACCTGTGCTTAGGCCTGTTGTTAATGTTAGGTGTGGGCTCTGGTCTTATGAAATGGACCTTAAATCCAATTATAAGGTGATTGGTTGTGGTGTTTATCACAGCAACACAGAGCAAACTAGAACATTGCCAAAATTGCTGCAATATTTACTTTATTTACTTTTGCTAGATATTTGTTTTTCAGCTAGATGTTACATAGGTCAAATTACTATCTCTTTATATATATATATCACAATAATTACTTAAGAAATATGATTAGGCTAGTCATGTTAAGGTCACAACTTGGAAATAAGCATTATGCATATATGATAAATATGAGTTATATATTACTTTTGTGCATATAAATTCATACTTAGCATGGACCTTTCTCTCTATATGTATGTACACTTATGTTATGGGTTATATTTAATCTAAGCTCAATAATAAAGTTTATTCATAATAAAAGCTAAAAATAACACATTTATTTAGATTACTTTATTAGTTATATCTTAACCAAGAAAGAATTTGAAGTGCATTTACTAATGTTGA
The DNA here is from genome assembly GCF_000622305.1 of Nannospalax galili. Taxonomy (NCBI): domain Eukaryota; kingdom Metazoa; phylum Chordata; class Mammalia; order Rodentia; family Spalacidae; genus Nannospalax; species Nannospalax galili. The sequence continues at coordinate 5,492,955 of NW_008359081.1, forward strand.
GATATATTTATTATGGCAGAGCTTTTAGTGATTTGATAAATGATATTAAATACTTTCAACCACTTTTAATTATAACTAATAACCCCAAAAGGTTTAAAAGTGTTTTTTACCCTATTCAAAGAGGTTTGCTGGCTATTAAAAGCTGAGTGCCTCTGGCTGAGAGGCATCTTGACTGCTAACATGCGTAATTATAGACATTCTTAAGGCTATTAAACTCATAAGGATATTAAAACATCTAATGTTTCTTTACTTTGATTATAAAACATATTAAATTTCTTAACTGGGTTAGAGTTTCTTCTTGTATTAAGCATTTAGGTCATAAGGTATCTAGACAAAGTCTTATCTACATTCTATGATATAAAACTCCATTTCACCTACTGC
>NW_008359081.1:5493457-5533488 GCF_000622305.1 Nannospalax galili
CTTGATGTCTATGGATGATAAACATTTGTAATTCTATTTTGAGATCTATGTATCTATGTCTATCTTTCTCTCTCTCTCTATATATATATGTAGATATATAAGTCTCTCTCTATATATATGTATGTAAATCCCAAAACATTAGTATATGCATGTTACATTGACATTTCCTAATGTGAATACAGTGGACAGGGGATTTACCTTAGTTGTAGAGTACTTGACTGGAATGTATCAGGCCCTGCTGAGTTTGTCCCCAATATCACCAGAAAAATATGTATATATAAAGAATAGGTGATATTTTTAATTTATGGGCATCCACAGAAACTACACCAATACTCTATTTTTAGTTGTGTGAGCTGAAGCACATAGTGCTTGTGTAATTTAATAATTCATACAGTGAAACAAGAACATATTCACAGCACTGAGGCTATATGGAATGAAATCTGCCTATTTTCAATAGAGAAAAATAGCCAATTATGTTAATATATTCCTCTCTTTGTAAAATAACAAGCGAATCTGGTTTGATTTTTGCTAAGTAAATGTATTACAGTAGATGATTCAGTTGTTTCTGTGAATGGACCTGATGATTATTAGTCAGACAGGACACAATTAAAAATTAGTAATAATTATTTTCTAGCAGTTCTAGCCTGTCAAGCTGACTGAATCTATTTCAGAACACACGTATTTTTAAAAGCATTCAAACCATCTTGCTCTCTCACTCTGCCCTCTCTCAAATATTCTATACATAAACTGTTTTAGGAAGAAAATAACTTGATATAAAATGAGGATGTATTACTCATTATCTTCATTAGGAACGAGCCTAAGCATAACTTGTTCCTTCACTGAAATTTTACTGACAGATGTAATTGGCAAGAAATAAGTCACATTGATATTCTGAAAAATTCTAAAATCAGAGATCATTTTTATTTGACCATATGAGGAAAGCTTTTTACTTCACTGAACCTGTTTCTTCACCTCTCGTATAAGAGTAAAATTATATTAAATTTATTTAATTCATGAAAATGATATATAATAATTATTGCAAAGTATATTTAACACATGAAAATATTCAGTAGTTTTTTGTGTTGACTCACTATTTTTGTACTTTTTGTGATGCTAAAGATCAAACCGCAGGGCTCCACAGATGCAAGGCAAGTGTTTAACCAATGAGATATACCCCTAGGCATTAATGATTGTTTTGTGGTGCTTATTTACTTCCACTAACCTCCACAAACAGTTCAATTCTGTAATAAATGTTCCTTAAATATAGATACCCAGAATAAAATAGACAGCAACCAACATCATGGGAAATCAGAAATGAGGCAACATGTCAAATAAAATTATATAATTAAAATTAGCATCAAATGCTACATAAAGAGTATAATTTCATATAAATTCATTAATATATGCTTTTGTGTCCATGTATATGTGAGAGAATAAAAATGAACATATTCCAAATTGAATGACAATCTGTGACATTAACATTGCTTCAGTTTTCTTTGTGGTTAGGTTTGTATGATGCAAATTTAAGTCATTTGTTTATGGAATAGTAAAAACACACATTCATGTGCTCTTTAATTTTTCTATGATTTCATTTGTTTACATGAATAACACTGAGTATTCAATATCCTCCAAGTAAGACTGGCAGCTATAAAAGAACATTAGGTGAGAGATCGACGAGGTTTATAAGAAAGATTTATAAACCTATGAGGTTTATTTCAATTGAGGTAAATGAGGAGTATTTTGACATCATAAAATTTCAGGAAAGTTCAGGCATATTAAGCACAAAAATTAAATTAGGGTTATTAAGATGCCTTTGGTTTGAAATGGTAAATGTGATATTGACAAATGCAATAATACAATATGACAAATGCTACTAATTTTATATATCTTTAATTACAAAATGATTATACATTTATATTCATTGTTAAAATAAAAATGACTGTGGAGAAAGAAAGATTGACAAAGTTTATAATGCACAAGCAACTCAGATTCATTGATTTATCTGTATATATCTAACAAAGAATTTGAAGAACAGTCTTACAAAACTTAATTTTCATTATTATTAACAATCATAATGCATTAAGGAGATTTATAACAGGATTAAGTAAGCTATATTATTATTTATGACTAAAAGCGTATTATTAACACAAACATAAAATAAAATTAGCATCAAATTTTGTCCATGCAGGAGACAGAATGAAGACAAACTATTAATTATTCTTAATATGTAACTCCGTAATTAATTTAGGATGTACAGGATAATGAAAATTATAAACCAGTAAACTATCCACATACAAAGGATTGGTTCACTGGGATTTACTTTAGATATGATTTGATTCAAAGCTAAAGCTTTCAGTGTTTCAGGTCCTTAATTAATGTGGATACATAATTTTTATTATTTCTAACCAATTCTTCTTTGGTAGGAAGTAGGGGTATTTGCTTCATTGGATAGATTATATTTTTTAAGTTTATTTATTATTTTTATTTTATGTCTATGTGTGTTTTGCCTGCATGTAGCTAAGTGCACCCATGTCATGCAATGCCCTTGGAGGTCAGAAGAGGCTGTAGGACCCCATGGGACTGGAGTTACGGACAGTTGTTAGCTGAAATGTGGGTGGTGGGATTCGAACCTGGGTCTTCTGAAGGAACAGTCAGTAGTCTTAACCACTGAACCTTCTCTTCAACCACTGGATAGATCATCTTTTACCCCCCAAACTTCCATCATCTTTGGTTTGGGTACCAATGCTTTTTTATACATTGTCTCTACTGCTTCTCAGTTTGCGTTTCTCCATCATCACAACTCATCTTTTCTTACATTTTTTCAAACCTTTACAAATATGATACACATACAGTAGTGTTAGCAAAGTTGAAGGAACTTGATGTGAAGGAATAATAAATGCGATGAATCGTATAGTCCCCCAAAATTATTAAATATCACAACATCCTCTTCAAGGTAGACTGGATTAAACTCGGTATAATATGTAATTACAACAATGATAAGTGACTTTGGAAGACAGTGATGGTGGCCAATAATTTAGGAAATTTTTCTTGAACAAAGAAGCATGAGTTTGAATCAATCATTTCTCGTTCCTTTCCCGTCATGAAAGAGAAAGACTTTTTTATGTATTTTTACTTTGTGTATGAGTGTTTTGCCTGCACCCATGTCCTGCAAAGCCCTCAGAGGTGAGAAGAGGGCATTGGATCCCCTGGTACTGGATTACAGATGGTTGTTAGCTGCCATTTGGGTGCTGGGAACTGAACCCAGATCCTCTGCAAGAATAGACATTGTTCTTAACCACTGAGCTATATCTCTAGCCCCAAAAGTTAAAAAGTTTTAGTGAAGACATTAAAGGGGAAATGAGGCAAAAGTCAAAAATTTAAGCTAGCCTTACCACCTAAATACCTGAAACTCTACAAACTAAAGAAGACAATATAATATGGTACAAAATGCCAGAGCAGAGGAAACCACTGAAAACTAAGTGCTATATCCTATGAGGATTTTCCCTTTATGAGAGATTAGCCACACTTGGAGCACCACAAATACTTAAGCTAGATACAGAGAAAGAATTTGGCATACAATGTTTGAATCACATGGTATGTTATTGCTAAGATGTCAATTAGCCCCAAGCTAAAATATAAGTTCTATGTAATCTAAATAACTCAAATTTTGGTAGAAATGGATAAGCTAATTTTTAAATGTACATGAAAATGTAAAGTCCTAGAAGTCTTAAAGCTAGTTTTATGATTTATGACATGAAAATATTAGGCTAGAAGCAGTGGAAGTGTACAAAGTAGAGCAGGATGATGTCTGAGAAGAGGCAGAAGAGGAGTACCAGTAAATCAAATGTTTAAAATGCCGGGGCTGGGGAGATGGCTCAGTGGTTAAAGAACACTGACTCTTCTTGCAGAAGACCCAGGTTCAAATCCCAGAATCCACTTGGCAGCTAACAACTGTCCATAAATCCAGTTCCAGGGGATCCAATGGCCTCTTCTGTCCTCTGCAGGCATTGCACAGCATGAGTGCACTTACATGCAGGCATAACACTCATTCACAAAATAAATGTAATTTTTAAAAAATACATTATTAAATCTAATACTTTGTATGTTAATTTAAACTAAAAGAGTTACGACAATGGCTATTGGTATGATCACAAGGAGATTTAGCATCCTCGAATATATGACCTCACATCCATATGCATATAAGCAACACTACTTTGACACAATGGGTAACTGAAAAGTAAAGAAAGAAGGTTCGAGACCTGGAACAGCTGTTAAAGTTTCAGGCTTACAACCAAAAGGAAAAGAAGAGATGAGGAGGAGGAGGAGGAGGAGGAGGAGGAGAAGGAGGAGGAGGAGGAGGGAGAGATGCATCTAGGAAAATTTGGAAGGATAATGCAAGGTAGATGTGGATATAATACATTGTATACATGTATGAAATTCTGAGAGAATAAACAAAATTAAATTAAATTAAATAGGGAAAACTAGCTTTAGAAAGGCATTTTTATGTTACCAGACATATTTACTATAAAGCTCCACTAAATATGAGTTTATTGTTGGCTCAGAAATAAATAGAAATATACCAACTGATCAGAATGGAAAATTTAGAAACAGACCTAAACTAACAAGGTCAACTTATTTTAAATGAAGGTGGCATTGACATGCAGTTGGGAAAGCATGTTCTTTTCAATAAACCCTGTTGCATCAATTGAGAGTACAGATGGAGAAAAAAATGAACATTGGACTTGAGATGTGGCTCAGTGGTTAAGAGCACATATTACTCATCTAAATAATTCAAGTTGAGTTCCAAGCACCCATATCAGTTTGCTCAAAACCCCTCTAATTCCAGGGAATCCAATACCTTCTTCTCTCCTAATCTGGCACCCATGAGTGAAGACACACACACACACACACACACACACACACACCAAAAAAAATAAATAAATGCATAAATAAATAAATGGGATTTTAACAGCTGAGAGCTACATAAGTATAAAAAAATGAAATCTCATCATTAACTCCCATCAGACAGCACCAATTCAAATGTATAATTGTAAAAATCAAGTTAAAGGAATAGGTGGTCATGGTGGCATATTCCTTCAATCCCAGCACTTGGGAGGCAGAGGCAGGCAGATCTCTGTGAGTTCAAGGCCAGCCTGGTCGAAATAGGAGACCCTGTCGCACAAAAAAAAAAAAAAAGAAAAAGTATAGTTTCTAGAAGCTATTCTAAGGTAATATCATCTTGATTTTTTGAGTAAGAAAGTTTCATTTAATTATTCTAAAATTACCAGTCTCTGGGTCAGAAAGATGGCTCAGTGCATAAAGGAACTTGATACCAAGCCTAATGACATGAGTTTGATCTCTGGGACCTACATCATGGAAAGATGGAACCAACTCCTCCAAGCTGTCCTCTGACCTGTGCATGTGCACACACACACACACACACACACACACACACACACACACCAATATAATGAATAACTAAATATAATTTAAAAAATTAAATACTCATCACAAAGAAAGAAAAAAGACTTAAATTGCTTAATTAAAATAAAATCTTCTATGTACAAAAAGGAAGTTTTAAAAGGCTGGAAAGGCAAGAAATAAAAAGGGAGAAAACACTTGCATTATATACATGTGATACAGGACTCAAATAAAAATATACAATTTCTACAAATGAACAAGAAAAGAATTGACAACCAAAATTTAAAATTACTGTAAAAATGGCTCAGTGGTTAAGAGTTCATACTGTCCTTGTAAGAGGACCTACTTTCAGAAAGTGGCCCAATGAGGGTGTACCGCTCAGTGGTATACTGGTCTCAGCCAATTTCTCCTCTCCCCTTGTTGGTTTCCATAAGGCTAGCAGCTCTAATCCAACATAGTCCCTCTGCAAACATTCTGCCTCACCTCTGACACAGGAACACTGGAGCCAGCTGACAATACACCATATACTCTGAAACCATGAGTCAAAATAAATGCTTCCTTATTTAATTTTTTCAGGTATTTGTCGCAGTATGGAAACATTAATAGTGAACCCAAGCACTAGATTTGTCTGTACTTGGAGACAGAGAACTTGTCAGAGTAAAGAAGATTATGTGAGGACAAACGGATGAGGGCTCTGATCTAAGGATTATTGTCTGCCCAAGAACACACACCATAGGACTTGTGGAACTTATGTTTTCTTTTCTCTATCCCTCTCACTGTTACTCTCAAAGCTGTCTTTTGGCTTTATATCATTGCATGTCAGGCTAAATATGTTTTGAATTGATTCTCATTACGAGCATCAATATATTCAAATATATTAAAGTCAAATTTTGTAATCAGAATGTGTCTCTTTAATGTGACTGCTGAACAATTGTGTTTATTCTTTTAATGTTTCCAGTTTGTAAAATTTAATTACTCATATTTACGGGATATAATATGTTAATTTATATATGTATACAATTAATATAATCAAAAATATATTTGTCTTTTTTATATTTTTTGTGTGTGTGCATGAATGTGTGTGTGTGTGCATAGTGCATGGGTGCTAGACATGAATGAAGAGGTCAGAGGATACAACTGAATGTTGATCCTTGCCTTCTTCTCTGATGGCAACAGGTTCTCTCATTCGCTGCTTGCCACTGTGTACGCCAGTGTAGCTAGCCCTGAGCTTCTTGAAATTCTCAAGTTTCTGGAACACATCTTGTCTTAGAGGCATCAAAATTACAAATGTGGGCTGTCTAAACAAGATGTATGAGAATTATTATGAGGATTTGAAATTTAGTCCTCACACTTGCATAGCAAGTACATTACCCACATTATCATCTCCCTATCCCAGATTTTTCCTTTTCTTTTTAATTTAAGGGAATTCTTCCCATATACTGACCTTATAAAGACACAAAACTTTGAAAGTCTTCTAAAATTTGAAGTGAGTTTTATTCCTTCAAGTAATAGAAAGGTGTATAAAAATGCTTCATGGGAAAGGAAAGGAATGAAAAGTTATCATGAAATACATAAGGAAGTGTTTCTTGAAACATCAAGATTGTACAGGACCTAATATATTTCTAGTTCATCAATATATGTTCTTATGGAAATGATATATCCTAAGCAATTAGATCATGGGGAGGCAGGATACATTCTCTGGAAGTAACCAAAATTTGTGAAAGAAGCAGAAAAGCAATCACATCACTCAGTTCAATTTTGATTGACATGTGTTAAGAGATTGATAATTCTGATTCATTTAATAAATACTATTTAAATAAAAAGATACACAAAATAACATAAGGTATTTAGATTCCTCATTGTAGTACATGGTGGAGCATAAGAAAAGTCATAAAGAGAGAAAATTCAAAGATACCAAAAGAAAACAAGGAAGTATATATGATGCAGCAATTTCTGTAAACAGACTGTATCAAAGCTTCTTTAGCAAATGACTGAGGTTGGTGTGAGGATATAGATAATAGTGGGCATCTACACAGAGTTTGCGATTTGATAATGTTCTTTAAAGGCAGGTGTTCCTTCTACTTCATGTCTTCTACTTTTGTAAAACAAGACAAGTTAATTCCTGACCACAACAGCAACCTGTAACTGGGGGATAGACAGCACAGGTGTACTCAGTGACACAGATTTATGTAAGAACTAATGTAAAAAACTAAACCTACTTCAAGGAACTGTCAAAAGCCCAATTAAAATTAGGGAACGAGGGGTTGGAGAGATGGCTCAGTGGTTAAGAACGCTGGTTGTTCTTGCAGAAGACCCTGGTTCGAATCCCAGCACCCACATGGCAGCTAACAACTGTCCGTAACTCCAGTTCCAGGGGATCTGATGGTCTCTTCTGTCCTCCGCGGGCATTGCACGACATGGGTGCACTTACCTACACGCAGACAATACATCCATACACATAAAAATAATAATATAAAAGAAATGGAGAATGATTGAATTATTCAGAGTGGAAATTGCACAGCTGATGTATGATGGAAGAAATTAATGACATCTCCAAAGTGTTTTTTCCATATAAGATGACATAGTCATGTGTTCTAGGGATTTGTATCTGAATATCATTGAGGGGGAGGTACTTTTTGCCCATGCCGTACCACGGGTGGTAGCTTCCAATACTATACTCACCAATTATGGAAAGTACTTTTTCATTTATTCACTTTTTCTTTTATGAATATTTTCTTCAAACTTACCAGCTATGCTACCATTTGTGGAAAATCGAGGTAAATAGTGAAGGGATTATCATTCCTGCCAGGAAGAAAAACATCTATTGGTAAAATAAAGTGAACTTCAGACTTCTGATATTGTCGGTTTGTGAGTTACACTGCTATCTTCCTCCTATTTAAATCTTATCAGTTGTAATATTTGATAACATATTTTTGCATTTATTATAGAGATATAAATTCAAGCCAGCCAAAGACCATCAGGAATAGAACTGTGATGGAGAAATTGGGCTGATTACTTTTTGAGATATTCAGAATACGCAGGAGGACTGTGTGTTATCTCTACACAAGAGCATTTAAATGATTTGTAATAAAATTTGGGTTTTGGCTAGGAAAACTTGAAGAGTCCTCAAGGAGTTGAGACTAATTCTATATCTGATGCTGTAAGTAAGCCAGGGCAATGTCATGATTATTTTAAAACATCTTGTTGAGAATAGTGGTAGGCTAAAGATGGGTTAAATTTTATTAGGTAAAGAAGCAACAGTCATCCATAGTAGCAGAAAGAATGATATTCCTGGCAGTTTAGAGGTGGCACAATGGCCTTGCTTATGCCTCACTTTCTAATGCTCTTAAAGTGATCTTGATTCATGCTGGTGTTTTATAAGACTACATCTACCAAGAAAATAATATGGTCTACTGTCAAGTGTTAGTCAACTTTATAACGACAGAGAGGCCTAAGTCACTTTAATTTCTGAATGTTAGACTTCTGGTCTTCTTTCCAGAAGCCTGTCCTAGTTACTAAACATACATAAATCCACATTCAGTCCACAGTTACTGCATCAATTTCTCAGAAGATGTATCACCAGGTGACTGATTCATATAGTTTTTGGAGGCTGAAAATCGGTCTATTAAATATCAAAGAATGACTATTTGTGTTAAACACTTGCTTGTTTGTGACAACATATTTACTAATTATTTTCTGATATTTTAATTTTTCATTTATAATTGACAAACTATAATGAAGCTCTTATTTATGTATGATCCAGTGCTAAATATTCTTATTGAATTCCTGAACTATGAGTCTGCTTTATGTGAGACCATATAGGGATACAATTCTGAAGACTTTCAAAGCAGGCACTGAAGATATTTGTGTCGGATTTAACCTCTGAACCACAATGTTTTATTCTCATTTGTTGCTTCTGTTGACAGGCTGTTGGCAAAAATCAAGACAGTAAACTACCTTAGGAATAAGCAACCACTCCTGTTTAGGTTTTGATTGTGTGTGTGTTGCACACTCATCTTTGCACATCATCTTCCTGTTGACAAACTTTGCTCATGTGCACAGGTGTTTCAAACCACAAACCAAATAAGCTTTGTATCTTCCCTTTGATGAGCATGCTGTTTAAAAATTAAGTGTCTTTTCCTTGTCCACATATGACAGTATGAGGTAAGGCAGAGCCTAAAGGAGAATGTCTCTGCCTTCAAAGTAGCAATGACAGCACACTTGCCTCAGGATTTTTTTTATTGCAGTGGTATAAACTTACACAATAAAAAGATCAAGTTAAAAATAAGTTGTATTGTCTTCACTACATGTATAACATAATTATTAACATTAAATATTGCTCAAAATACTGAGAATATTTTTTGCTAAAGAAGTTATAATTTCAGTGTCCTTCCTGGAGTATATGGATAATTTGAGAAAAAATGAAAATTTTCAAAGAACACATTGAAGGTCAATATCAATTAAGAAAGGGAAAATACATAAATAGAGAAACTATGTTTTTACACAAAGTTTCTTGTAATAAATACTTCCATGAAAAAGCATGCTTGGTAAGCGCTCAGGAAGAGTTGTAGTGAATGATCTCCATGTTATTGCAACTGACAAATTATTCTGAGGCAGTGGTTTTCATTTTTGTCCTACAGATAAGTACTTTCTTAAGCTCGTTTTTTACATTTTACTTACTATTTTCATTTTATGTGTACATGTATATCGCCTGCATATAGGTAAGTGTGTCCATGTCGTTCAGTGCCCATGGGGGACAGAAGAGGCTGTCAGATCCCCTGGAACTGGAGTTACAGACAGTTGTTAGCTGCCATGTGGGTGCTGGGATTTGAACCCGGGTCTTCTGTAAGAACCGTCAATGTTCTTAACTGCTAAGACAACTTTCCAGACCCCAGATAAGTACTTTTAAAAATCTATTGATTCACTTTTTGAATATCATTGCTCACATTTCTTACAGATGGATAATTTTAATAGAATAATGTTAAAATCTGTAAAAAAGAAGCATAAACTCAAATCTCATCCTTAAATTATTGTTAAATACTACAAGCATAAAATTATTCTGTTGAAGTGCTTTCAAAGTTCCAAAAGGTTTAGTCACAATTTATGGGCTTCATTTTGAACTACTAAAATATAAAGTCCAGAATCTCAATATCTGAGATCATATTTAAACACCTTTAATGTTTATAGAATCACATCTCATTATTGCAATGAGGAAAATAAGATATTTTCCTCTTTTTTATATGCAAATTAAATGAAGAAAAATACATTATTTTTCAGGGATGTAGCAGACCTAAAAGAAACTAAAGGTATTTTTTAATGGAGTAGGAGAAGCTATGAACAAGAATGAATGGTTTCTTTGGTTGAACTGTGCATTTAAAAAGCAGAAATTGGAGGTTGTTACTATTTCTCATTTTTAAAAATGTTCTTAAGAATGAGTGAATCCAGCAATGGTGACAACAGTTAAAAATCCCACCTAAGCTAAAGCCACACAAATCCCAGCATTGATGTGGGGAAGTAAGTACAAAACCCCAATCCTACTTGAGTAAGTATTGTAAATGACAACTGTTAGAAGGGGAAAAGTCGTTCTCATATAGCTTTTCCAAACAAGTCTGGTGTATTCTCATTCCCAAACATCCTTGTGCCCACCGTCTCTTCTCTGTTAGAACTCTCATGTCCACAGTGGTCTGGGAGCTTCCCCAGACCTGCCTTTCCCCCCACATCCCTGGGCTTCAATATTGTCATTTCACCTCTGCCAGGAAACTTGTGAGCTACTGGGAGATTTTCAAGGCCTGCTTTTCATTCACACCTGCTTGTGATACTAGGATCCTTGCTCCCCAAGACCTGTGAGCTTCCAAGACTGACACAGCAGCCTAATTGTTCATGTAGCAAACACCCATCTCACCCTTTTGTCCCAGAACCCTGATGAATCAACCCTGATACTTCAACTCAAAAGGTGCATCTCTTGTTAGAATAACTGAAAGCACTTCTTATGCTCTATTTGCGCATCAATATAAAGAGACTCCAAAACTGAACACCAAGCACTACTCAGCTAGACCATAACCAGAGAAGTTGCGAAAACAGGAAACAAATAACCACTCACCAAACTAGAGAACACCTACCCACAGCAAGAAACACCACCACCAACGGAAGACACAAGTCCAGATGCATAGGTCTCATAAAAAACACAAGCAATATAAATAACAAAAGTAGTATTTCTACGACATATATTACACTCCTATCATAATGTTTATTGAGAATGCCCACCTAGTGAGTGGACAAGACAATTTTTTTCAAAAGAGCAATTTTAAATATGTTTAAGGAACTCAAAGCAGATAAGAATAAAGGACTAAGTGAAGATCATGAAAACACAGTCCAATGAAATAACTAAAACTAAAATAATTCAATACATAAAATGAGAATTCTACAAAGAGATAGAATCCCTGAAAGAAAAGCAAAACATAAATAAAGCTTGAAATACAAAAACTCAGGAACTCAAACAAAAAGCAAGTTGGAAGAAGCAAGAAGGAATTAGAAGAAATGGAAGGGAATATCAGACCTTAAATACAGGCTTGGGGAAATGAATTGCTTTATCAAAGAAAATGTCACATCTAAAATAAGCCAAGAAATGAATATGCAAACCTTCTGGTACAGTATAAGAAGACCAAATCAAAGAATCATAGACAGAGAAGAAGGAGAAGAAACATAGGACAAAAACAAAATATTTTTAATAAAACCACAGAAGAAATTTCCCCAAATCTCTTACCCTAGTAATAGATACCTATAAGGTAAAACATCATTGAGTAGACAGGACTCCCCCATGTCATATAATAATGAAAAAAAAAAACTAAACATACAGAACAACCAAGAAAATATTGAAGCTGTGAGAGAGGAAGATTATGCATATATAAAGGCAGGCAGATCAAAATAACAGCTGATTTTTAAATGGAGAATAGTAAAGCCAGAAGGGTTTGGACCAATGCCATAGAAATCATGAAAAAACACAGACTCCAGCCCAGACTATGATACCAGTAAAGCTATGCATTATAATTAAAGGATAAAATAAAATTTTCCATGATAAAAACAGATTTAAGGAATATATGTCCATGAAATCAGCTCTAAAGGGAATTTCAATGAAATACTTCAGTTGGAAGAGAAGATTAAAAGCTTTCAAGAGGGAACAGGAATAAATAATTTATTCCCAAACAACTAACCAAAAGAGGTCTAAGGAACTGGCACGATTGCACCAACATAACACACATGAATAAATATTGGTATATTGGTAAGTACTACTGCTCAGTAGTAATGGTATCAACTCCCCAGTTTAAAAAAACCCAACAGAATCCATTGATTTTTGTGCCTCTAAGAAACAAACCTCCAAAACAATAACCGATACCATTTAAGAAAAATTAAGAAAAAGTTTGAAGCTGATGGAACTAAGAAACAAGCAGGTGTATCTATTTAAATATCTGACAAAATAGATTTCAAATTCAAACTGGTCAGAAGAGAGAGGGAAGATAACTTTATAGTCATTAAAGAAAAATATACCAGAAATATATTACAATACTAAACATATATGCACCGCATAAAGAGACACTAAATTCCATAAAAGAATCATTATTTGATCTGAAATCACACATTGGGGACTGGAGACTGGCTGAGGATCTGGGTATCATTCCCAAGACCCACATGGTTGCTAACAATTGTTCCTAACTCCAGTGCAAGTGGAATCTGACTCCCTCTTCTGACCTTCATAGGCACTATATATATATATATATATACATTCAAAGACATAAAATAAATAAGTAAATTGTTTATATTAATACACAAAAAACAAATAATAAATTAATACAATAACACATTGACTCCAACACAGTGCTAGTGGGTAACTTCAGTACACCACTGTCACAACAACCAGAACAACCAGATAATAACTAAATAAACAATGGAGTTAAATGACATCATGAATCAAATAGACCTTACAGATATGTTCAGAACATTCCACTCCAACACCAAAGAATATACTTCTTTTTCAGCAGCCCATGGAACTTTCTCTATAATTTTCCACATATTAGGACATAAAGCAAGTCTGCACAAATTAAGGAAAATTGAACTATCATCCTGTATTCTATCTAATCTTAAGTGAATAAAGCTAGATATCAACAAAAATAAGACAGAGAAAAATTACACAAACTTGAGGAAGTTGAACAGCACAACTGAATGAAATTTTGATCAAGGAGAAATCAAGAAGAAAACTACAAAAATTCCTAAAAACTGAATGAAAATGAAAGCACTACATACCCAAACATATGGGACACAATGAAGACAATCTCAGGAGAAAATTTTATAGCTTTAAGTGACTACAAAAGAAAATTGGAAACTTTTCACATAAATAAATTAATGCACTGAAAAGCATCAGAAAACCAAGAAAAAATCCCACCTAAAAAGAGTGCATGGGAAGAGATAAATAAAATGAAGGCTGAAATTAATAAATTAGAAATAAGTAAAACAACACAATGAGTCATTGAAATGAAAATTGATTCTTTGAAAAGATGAACAAGCTTGAGCAACCTTTAGCCAAATTAAACAAAAGAAAGAGGAGTCAAATTAAGAAACTCAGAGATAGAAAGGGAAACAGTATAAGAGACTTGGGAAATTCAGAAATCCCTAAGGACATGTATTTAAAATGCATACTCCATTAAACTAGAATATATAAGAAAAGCGGATGGATTTCTAGATATGTACCACCTACCAAAGTTAAAACAGACTCATGTAAATAATTTACACTGGCCGAAAACAACCAATGAGATACATGTTTTAATTAAAAATCTCACAGCTGAAAGGAACCCAGGGCTAGAAGGGGACAGTGCCGAAGTCTGGAAAACCTTCAAAGAAGAACTAATACCAATACTCTTCAAATTATTACATAAAATACAAAAAGAAGGCACCTCATAAATTATTTCTATGGATCCAGTATTACTCTAATTCCAAAACAAGACAAAATTCACAAAAAAGGAAATTATAGACAAGTCTCCCTGATGAACAAAGATACAAAAAATATTTAATAAAATGTTCCCAAATCAGTGGCAAAAGATATCCAAAAGATTATCCTCCACAATCAAATTGACTTCATCACCAAGATGTAGAGATGGTTAAACATATGTAAATCAACAAATGGAATCCACCACATCAGCAGATTCAAGGTCATAAATCACATGATAATCTTAGATGCAGAAAAGACCTTTTACAAAATCCAACAATTATTCAATGCAAAAGTTGTGGAGAATCTAGGTATACAGGGGACATATCTCAACATAATAAAGGCAATATACCACGAGCCCACAGCTAATATCATACTATGTGCAGAAAACCTGAGAGCACCTGTTCAATATAATACTTGAAGTCTTAACTAGACTGGTAAGTCAAACAAAGGAAATAAAGGAGATACAGTTTGGAAAGGAAGAAGTCAAAGTACCCCCATTTACAGATGATATGGTTATATACATAAAATACCCCAAAGACAATAGCAGAAAACTTCTAGAGCTGATAAATACAATTAGCAATATAGCATGATATAAAATTAACATCCCCAAATTAGGAGCCTTCCTATAGACCAACAACAACATACTGAGAAGGAAGTATAGAAAATGAACCTATTCACAATAGCTTCAAAAGGTATAAAATATTTCATAATAAATCTAAGAAAGGAAGTGGTGAACTTTTACAATAAAAATTTTAAGACACTGAAGAAAAAAATTGAAGAATACACCAGAAGATGGAAAAATCGCCCACACTCATGGATCAGTAGGAAATATATTGTGAACATGGTCATTCTACCAAAAGCACTGTACAAACTCAATGCAATACCCATTAAATTTCTAACAAAACAATGCACTAAAATTGAAAAAGTCTTCTTAAATTTCATATGGAAGCAAATAAACAACAAAGACCAAGATAACAAAAATAATCCTGAACAGCAAAAGAATTGCAGGAGGCATTACTATCTCTGATCTCAAATTGTACTACAAACCACCAATAATAAAAACACAATGGTAGTGGCATAAAAACAGACACACTTATTAGTGGAATACTACTGAGGACGCAGATTTAAATCCACACATTTACAACCAACTGAGTATGGGCTACGGTGATGCAAATACACACTTGAGAAAAGGCAGCATATGCAAAAAACGGTGCTGGCCAGACTGGATAGAGACGTGTTGCAGAGCTAAACAGACATTGACATGTCTCCCATACACAAAACTGAACTCCAAATTGATCAAGGACCTGGACCTCAACATAAGCTCCATTACCCTGAATGAGATAGAGGAGAAAAGTGGGAATATACTTACAGACACAGGATAGGAATTTCTGGATAGGACTTCTATAGTGCAGTCAATAATCCTAACAATTGACAAGTGGAACCACATAAAACTAAATGGCTTCTAAAGGACACTATCATTGTAAGGAAGAGGCAACTTACAGATTGGGAGAACATCTTTACCACCCATAGACAGAGGGTCAACATCTATAATATATAACAAACTCCTAAGCTAAACATAAATAAAATCACCCAAGTAAAAACTGTGGCAAGGAAATGAACAGGGATTTCTCTAAAGATGAAACACAGATGGCTTAGACATACTTTAAAAAATTAACGTCTTTAGTCTTCAAGGAAATGCAAGTTAAATACACTTTGAGATTTTGTCTTACCCCACTCAGAATGGCAAAGATGAGGAAAAATAAATTTTAAAAAATTCTGGTAGGGATGTGAAGAACGGGGAACACTTATCTACTACTGTTGGGAGTGCCAACTGGTACAGCCACTAAGCAAATCAGTGGGGATATCCCTCAAAAAGTCAGAAACTCATGTATCATTTTATCCAGCCATAACACTCTTGGGCATATACCCAAACAACTCTATTTCATTCTACAGAAATACCTGTTCATCTATGTTCATTGCTGCCCTTTTCAAAATAGCCAGGAATTGGAAACAGTCTAAGTATCCATCAACTGATGAATGAATAATGAATGTGTGAAAGATATACACAATGAAACATTATTCAGATTGAAAATATTAAATTATGAAATTCTCTGGTAAATGAATGGAACTGGACACAACCATGCTATGCAAAGGAATCTAGACCCCGAAAAGAAAACATCACATGTTCTCTCTCACAACTGGATGCTAGCTTAGAAATCTTAGATATGCATGTTTCAATTTTAAAATAAAGAGAAGTCAAAAACTAATAAACAGTCTTGGGTGGTGTAGGAAGGATTCCTGGGAGGTGTTGTAGAATGCAGTGATATGAAGGGAGAATGGGAATAATGACTCCATTATTAAAATGGTTAAATGGGGTGGGGAATGGGAGGTAAGTGCAGAGGAAGGAGTATTGGGAGGGATAAGTAACACTGAATGTCTTTAGAAAGTGCTGTATTGAAACCTGCTCCTGTAGAAGCTTCTTAAAATATATACATGTACATTATAAAAACTTTTCTGAACTAGTCTCCAAAATCTCCTCAAGGGCCCTTGTGACCCAGATGTTCCTCTGACCCTGAGATGACAAGCCATGGATCTGCCTCCTTCCCACTCTCTGCAAAGAAGCCACTCCCCTTCCCTCTTCCAGCTGCTTGGTTGACCATAGCTGCTTTCAGGAGATGGGCTAAGGGTATAAAAGCTGGGAAAACCAGGAGGTGAGGCTCTCGCCATTTTGTGAGGCTGTCTGGAACCACAGGATTTATGTTTGGGTGTGGACTTTTGGAAACAGCTGTGAATGGAGGGTAGGGGGCTCCTACTCAGCTGTAAGCAAACCCACACCCCAAGCTCAGTTAGCAAGTCCAATAAACTCGTTAAAATTCTTCAAACAGGGATTTGGACTCAGGTTGTCACAAGGACGTTGGGAGAAGGGGACTGGATGCCACGTGTGCCTCCCAATGATGTATTTGACTTACACCCCTTACCTCTGCTCTGTGTGAAAATGTATTATGTCATTGAAATGCTTGCTTGTATATACAAGTGAAGATCGATTGAAGGATCGATAGATTATAGATAGGTAGGTAGGTAGGTAGGCAGGCAGGTAGGTAGGTAGGTAGGTAGAGAGATAGAAAGGTAGATTCTACAGGAATAAAATTGCTCTGTTAAGTTTTGCTATGATAATTTCTAAAGTTTTAGTCTCAATTTCAATCTTTCATAAAATATATATATGTATATAACAATTTTCATACTTTGAGTAGTACTGTATGAAATCATACCGAAGTATTGTGCATTCAGTGCATATATCTTTTTTCCATGTTATATTATGATGTTAAGTATAGAAATTATATGTTTGTACACTTTCATTTGTGGTTTCAACAGCATTTGAAATTTATAAGCAATCAAAATAATTTCTTCCATGGATGAATAATTGAATTAATAAATTGAGTTAAGGGAAATTTCAAAATTGCTTTAGTACCAGATATACTGGATATACTTGTTGTATTTTGCTTTTCTATTTTGTATGTGGTTACATTCTCTTAAAGTCTGATAGTCATAATTTTCAATTTGATATATAAAAACTATACTAGATTTGGAGGGGGAGATAGCTCAGCAGCACTTGCCACCAGGCCAGTTGACCTGAGTTCGGTCTCCAGAACCCACATTTAGAAGGCGAGAACTGATTTCCACAAGATGTCCTCTAATCTTCACACATACATCATTCCCACACTAAGTAAATGAATGAGTACATGAATATAAAATTATTTTAAAGTACACTACAACCATCTACTTTGCTTCTTTTGATGTATTATCATTTGTTGGATAGCTTCTTTTCAGAAACAAGGAAGAACTTAACTAAATTTAAAAGACATTCTTTCAATTTGCATTGTTAAATATACAATCATCTCCATCAAAACAACTATGGCATGTGCATACACTATTTAGATATTCTACAGAGTCTGTCATCTCTTTCTAAAGATCAAATACTTTTGCCTTGAAACTGAACGTAATTTTTCCTAAGAAATTAATTATTGGAGGTATACAAAACTTATGCCTGATGTATGTCAAGTTTATTCCCTTTAGGTTGTTTACCCAATGCTTAAACCTTGCGCTTGATCCTCATATAAATGCATATTCAAAGGTATATCAACTTCACTGAAATATAAACTTCCATCATTTCATAATTTTCTATTAGCTGTATAATAAAAAAGTAGAATAATTTGCAGCAAAATCTAATCTAATCTCTCCCCTACTTTATTTCATTCTGTGGAGCATGACTAGATAAGGATTCCTGGGAGACCATTTGTAATTCCACATCTTTGTGGCAGTCACTGTCACTAATTTATAATCCTCACTATTGTAATCCTGTTATATCTCCTGCTGAATGATTAGACTCACACAAATGCAGTCTTACTACTAGAAAACTATTACTATAAAGTAAAATCTCTTTTATTTTATAATATGCTACTATATCACCTACATCAGTAAGTCAAATCTTAGAATTTTCAATTCATATTTTCCTTATAGTAGTCTCCAAAATAACATTGAAAAACTCAAAATATTTTCATAGATAGTTTATGTGCAAAGAGAATTAATATAATTTAGCAATAGTTCTTATTCTTACATCATTTATGTTCTCACTCAGAAAATATTTGATGATATAATATGGGACAAGGTAAGGTTTTAAGTCAGATGATTCAATGAAGATCAAATTAGTTTCCTGAACTGGGTTTTGTGTAGGTAAAACTAAATAATAATGAGACAAATAATTGTGAAGACAACATAACTAGTCAGCATCTATGTTGTATAGTATATATAGGCATGTATGGTCATGAGGAGACATTTTCTTTATAGTCTCCAGGATTTAGAGAAGGCATTTAGGTAGAAATGACCTTTAAGAAGAAGCTTGCAGGATTTGAAAACAACTAAGTAAAGGAAAGGGGAAAAAAGTCAAAGATAAGGAAATTGACAAATGCAAGGCCTGTTAAGGAGGGGATGCCATTCACACATTTCAAGACTATCAAGGTTGCTAGTGAGGCCTGGGCTGTAGAAATTCAGGCTTGTCGTGAAAAATCTATGAAATAAGGCTAGAATTTGGCAAGAACAAAATTGTTTAGGAACTGAGAGCATAAAGAGAAACTATGAGGTGATTTTCAGCAAGGGGTATAACCCAACTGGTTTTATGTTTTAAAAACTGTTCATACCAGCATAAAGAAATTCAGTTTTAATGAGTGGAAGCAGGAATTTCACAAATAGTACAATCTGGCAGGATTTCAGGAATAATGCAATAGTCACATAGACTAGAAGAAAACTGAACATCTTTGAGAAATGCTGAAAGTAGAATAGATGATATTTGTAGATGGATTGATTTAGTGGGGGAATAAAACAAAGTATAAAAATACTGCTGTATTTCTGAATTGAGCTGTTAGTTAAGAATTATAGCTTTTATTGACACATCCTCTGGAGGAGTATACAAGATAGTTGCTACTTTATTTTCTTGTTTACTTTGCATTCTCACTTAGAAATATAGCATCCTAATATTTTGATGGGGATTCTCTATGCAACGAATTCAACATATTTTAGTGGTTTTCTCCAATTTTCAGCTTCAATTCTACATGATACATGCTTGACTTATCAATATTTTCAAATTTCCCATCAAAGTAATTGACTTAGTTGTAATACTTAACCTGATCAGATACAACCCTGAGTGTTTGCATTGAAGTATTTAGAAAGAGATATTTTTATTTTCCAAACTGATTAAGTAGAATTTTACTTTGAAACACCTAGTGGCTATCATGCTGAAGAAAACATGGCAGAAGAAGAGCCCAATGTAGCATTAAGCCAGGCCATGCAGTAACGTGAGAAATTTAGTCCTGAAGTTGGAACTTTATGCATATAAAATTCTATGCCTTAAATCATGTTTACTCCATGACTTTTATATAATTTATCCTAAAAATTAGCTTTCCCATGCATGAGGCTACTTGAGTTGGATCTCACTTCCACATAATCAAACATTCCAGTTCATAAAGTGAGACATGTATATGAAGTTATAATTGCTTATTTAGGCTTTTTAGATTAAAATACAGGATCAGAGTTAAATTTGAATCTTAGACAAATTAAAATTTTGTGAATTTATGCCACAAATAGTCACAAGTATTGATATATCTTTTGTGCCTGTTCTAGTTAGCTTTCTATTGCTGTGACAGAGCACCGTAACCAAGGCAATGTATACAGAAGGATGAGTTTATTGGACTTATGGTTCTGGAGGGATAAGAGTCCATCATGGCAGGGGAGGGAAGCATGGCAGAATGCAGCTACAACAGAAAGCTTAGTGTTTTCATCTTCAATCAGGTACTGGAAGCAAAGACAAAGTGCAAGTAGTACAGGGCTATGAAATCTAAAAATCCACCTGCAGTGATGTGCTTCTTCAAGCAAGGAAGAACCGTTCTTACCTTCCCCAAACAGCGCCACCAACTGACCAAGAATTCAAATACTTGGAGCCCGTGGGGGACATTCGTCATTTGAACCACCACAAAGCCTATGCCTATTAGACACTCTTGCGAATATTTCAAGTAGACATTTGCATACACAGACTTGGCCTCTTAGGCACCTATTAGAGGGTTTTAAAAAATAGTTATTATTGTTAATTAAAATTTATATTGTTCTAAGTGTACCTGTGTTGGGCAATACCCACAGAAGTCAGAAGATGGCATCAAATTCCACTGCTACAAGAGATACGGACGGTTGTTAGTCAGTGGGTGCTGGGAATCAAATCAGAGTGCTTTGCAAAAGCAGCTAATGCTTTTACATACTGAGCCATCTCTGCAGTCCGAGAGATCAGAGGTTTTGATGACTGTAAATTGTCAAAATAATACCAGACTTCATATCTGTAGGAATAAAGAATTACAACGTGGGAAACAACACAGAATCAAGAATGTGGTCCGGCTAAACTTGAGGGCAACCTGTTTGTCAGGCTCAAGTCATCTACCAGGGCAATGGGGATATATTTAAAGTATTCAGGAGTAACAATCAGAAAAGGTAGAAGTAGGATGCCAAAGAGAACAAGAAAGAAATGACTTTCAAGGTATTTATCAGTATCTCCAGGAAAGACCATCCAATTTCTCTGTCAAGATTAGATAACCAGTCGCCTGATTACTTGCATACTGAGCCTTTACAAAATTTTTATCACCTCCTGTAACTATTCAGATGATCAAGCCCCTGAAGCAACTTGAATACATCTGGAAATTTACTGCATATGTACTGAGATGTGCACTCTATATTTTTGTCCTTTGGGGACATCAAAATCCTACATTGGTCTTTAGGAAGCATTTTCAGAAAAAAAATCCATAAAAAATTTTAAAACATAAAGAGAAATTCAAATAATACAATTGGCCCTTTCTATGGATACTATTTCCATAAATGCATATGCCTGAGGATTGGAAACAATAAAATAATGAACATACTGAACATATAAAGATCTTTTTTTGCCTGTTACTCAGTATCTCTAAACAATACAGTATTGATGAATTTGCATAACATTTGCATGACATTAGATATTATAAGTAATCAAGGGATGATTTAAAATGTGTGTAGGTTATATGCAAATATAGCATTTCTTATAAGGTATTTGAGATTATTCATATTTTGGTATCTCTAGGGGGCCTGAAACCGATCCTCCCAAAATAGCTAGAACTGACTATATATATATATATATATATAATGGCTAATCACTAAATCAGAGTGTGCTGTTCAGTTGTGAGAACATGTAAACAAACAGCTCTAGTGAAAAGCTGCTCTTGACAATGTCAAGAGGCAGAGTGAGAATGTCGGAACTACAGGGTCAACTGGCCTTCTCTCCACTTCACTGTCCAGGCTATCTTCTACCTTCATGCTTTTTCTGAATAGCCATGAGTCATTCTCTTTTCCGCTCCTCAATAGAATCATTTATTAATTTTTAATAAAAGTTGGATTTTAACTATGTTGATGAAGTTTGATTCTTTACTTCCTTTGCGACTGTTTTTGTTTTAAACCAGACTATTCATTCTTATAAATGGAAATAAGGCAGTACGGAAGAAAAGAAAATGAAAACTAAAACTCCTTTATCTAAATCCCCAATATCAGTCCCATGTTCTTAGCACAATTGTTAGCATAATTTACTAGTGTTTATTGAGTATTGACTTTGTGATAAAAACTATTATAAATATTTTAAGCACACTACTATATTTCATCCTCATAAAAGAATTTTAGCAGTTAGGGAACATGAGTCACAGGGAAGATAAGTAATTCCATAAAAGTCGTAAAAGTGCTAAATATATAATATTTTTGACTAACATAAGATTATTATTTTCTGTGAAATATATCTAGAAAATACCAATATCACAGTTTTAGGCACAGTGGTTGTATGTATAAACATAGTGTTCTGATCATAGGAATATTCTTTGTGAAACTGCACTTACTTCCAGTAATTTATTATTGTTGCCTGAGTTCATCATCCAAAGTTATTCTTATATATGTAACACAGTTATTCTTATATATGTAATATGCATATATATGCTTCCCTCTTGAGATACCTATTTGGAAATTTTACCTTTGATATTAGTTTGAGAAACTTTGTGATATCCTGGCCTAGCGTTTCCAAACAAAGTTGATAGCACTTTTTGTGTTAGACATTCAGCCTTGGCAAAAGATCAGAATTCCAATATTTGAAAAAAAACTTTTTCCTCTTATGACATGACACAGGCAGTTTGTGATGAATAAAACCAGCACACATATAGAGATTTAAAGGTTTTTCCTCATGGATAAAAGCATAGTTTAGGCTTCCGACTTCCTGTATGGAATTATGTTATAGCTTATATCAGCATCAGGGTTTGTGCCTTTTATTACTATCACTAAATCCAATAAAAGTTCACTTTTCCTGAGAGCACAAAAAAGTAGCACATATTTCAGAAAGAATGATTTTCTGTGCAATGTTTTATAGTAAAATACTCCCATGCATTTTAAATATCCCTGTCCATGAGGAATAGAAAAATCTAACAAGTCGCCCTTTGTTGAACTGTACGAGAAGAGAGGCATAGAACTTAGGGGAGATCAGCTTTAAAGGTTTTGGCAGGTAGAAATTTGATTCCATATTGAACAAGCTGATTGTATGACAACTTGATTAGGTGACATTAGCACATCTTGTTTTAAAGTATTCCCGAAACTGGTACACTTCAGTTGTCTCGCAAAATTTGATGTGTTTGAGACCATATAAGGATAAAGTCATAATTTGGTTGACATGAATATTTAGTATTTTCCTGTTATGATAATGTGGAAAGATACTTGTGGTTTAAAGCCTTCAATATTGAAATTCTTTGTTGAGCAGCTACTAATATAGAATTACAATAGTAATTTATTACAATTTTATTAGTAGTAGTATTTAATATTCTGCATTTGTTTCTCAAGTGGCATCAATAGATCAGTAAGCTGAAAAGCACGAGGGAAATGCAATGAAAGGAACATCCTCATTCACAGTTTTAAAGCATGCCAAATCATATTAAGACAAACTTCCTATGTGGACTAAGAAGAATCCAGTTTGTTAATGAAAGAAAAATAGTGCACATGTTCTGGGACAATAAGAGATATTTATTAAGAGAATCTTTTTGAAAACTTTCACTAGAAGGCATGTAATTTTTGTAAATTCTTACTGTCTTTAAGATTAACTCATGTTATTTTGTATGAAATTCATGAATCAATAAAATATTTTTAAAAAATTTACTCATAATATCTATTTTTATTCATTTGAAAATTAATTAAACACACTTGTGCTCTAAAGATAATACTGAATAGTTTATGTTTTATCCAGTTTATTTTCTATTTAAACATGGTACATTGATCGCATTTATGATTTCTGCATGTAGTTCTAAGATTTGTATAGCTTTTTTTACATCCCAGGGTTTCTTCCCTATCAGATGGCATTATTTTTTATCATTTTGTACACAAATATTTTATTACGTCTCCAGTTAGCAATCAAGTATGTATTTTTTGCAGTGATGAAGGCTCTAGCATAATTTGGGTTCAGAAAATGAATAATTATTTCATATTTTACAGGTTGTTTAGTCATTTCTTATCATGATCAAGTTTCTAAAATGAATCCCTACTTACCTCCTTCTATTCTTGTATAATACCAAATAAAATAAAAAGCATACTAACATTTCAAAGTCAAAGTCTCAAATAGTTCTCAAGGATAAATTGATGATCCATATTCCTAAATATTTGCATTCATATCAATTCTCAGGAAAAGTGCCACAAATATAGCTATAATCATTACAGTAAATTTGCTCTCTAAGTCGACTTTAGGGAGAAAATGTTATGGTGTTATTTTTAGAAATGATATAAACTAGGCTGTTGAATTGAGGGATCACTTAGAACTGACCTAGAAAGGCGACACAGCTAGAACTGCTTCAACTGTATTGATATGGAATACCTGGCTATTTTAAGCCCTATTTAGGCTTCAATACTTTGGGTAAAAAATCACATGCTGCTGCCTTCTCAAAAAATAAAATAAGGAAACTAAGAGGAAATATAATTTGTATATTTTTTATGTTATTGTTCTTATTGCTATTTTAACATTACCTATATTTATCTTTTTTGCTAGAATCTTCTTCAGACCATGCAAATATAAAATTAAGTCAGCAGTTAAGTTATGAAACTACTGTAGGTTCCCATATAGATTATTTTGTACTAACAAAATCAATACTTTCTCAATAAACTGAAATTGGGTCTTTCTTTCAATGGAACACCAAACTCATAACTTCATTGTCTATGCTAACCCTGGAAGTGCCAGCCCAACAAAAAGATTGATGGTCATGAGATATTGAGTTAATTTTTGATATTTAATTACTTAAATTCTTATTTCTCAGTTTATTAATATATGTGAGATTTTAAAATCGTAATATGGGCATCATTTCCCATAAACTAATTTAGTCTAGTGATGTACCTCTGTTGCTAGATTACTAGCACACGGGAAGCCCTGTGTTTGAATATCCACCCTACAAGAATCAGTCATGGAGGTTCACAACTGAAATCTCAGTGCTCTAAAGTTGGTATCAGGAGGATCAGACGTTCAGTGCCATCTTCAGCTTGGTAGCAAGTTCAAAGGCCTAAGATACATGACATCCAGCCTCAAAATGAGTGTGGTAGCACATACCTTTAATCTCAGCATTTCGGAAACAGAGGCAGGCAGGTCCATTTCTGTTATTTTCAGGCTAGCCTACTCTACATAGTGAGTTCCAGGCCAGCTATGGCTAGATAGTGAGACCATTTCTCAAACAAACAACCCACGCAAAAATATAAAAACTATCTTTAACATCATTCTTCCTCCCCTTCCCCTCCAGCTCATGCCATTATTATTATAGCATGTCTCGTTTTCTTGATTTCTGTATTATTTGTATGAGAATAAATTCATCTCCTCAATTATTGGAAGTAGAGAATATTTTCAGAAATATGATATTAGCAGACTTAAGAAGAGAAATATTACAATGTTTCTCTAATCTTTGGGTTGTGGAAATTTAAAAATAGATAAATGAAAACAGAATGGAGAATAGAGCAAAGAAGAAGAATATCAAGAAAATGGAAGGAAAAAGGAGAGAAAAGAGGCACGAAATTGTCAAAATACAAGATGCTATTGAAAAAAATGTCCATGAAACCGAACAGTATTTTTAATAAATATACAACAATTACAAACACACACACACACACACACACACACACACACTAAGGAGAACACAAAAAGCAAAGGTGATGATTTATCTAGTTTAAATATGAAATAATCACTATAGCAGTACTAAAAATAGTTTTTGTATCCATCATTAATAAAGCCTTTCTCATCAGCTGTTCTACATGCTTCATATTGACTAATTCAATCATCCAACAGTGAGAAAAATAGAGGATAAAAATGGTTAGTTTCCTAAAGGTCAAAATGGAAATCATCATAAAAAATGAGAATTAAAGATGAATCCAGGAATTTAAAAATAAATTTTAGGGTCCAGGGGGATGGGTCCACAGGTAAAAGCACTTGTCTCACAAGCCTGAAAACCTGAGTTTGATCTGTGGAACCCACAGACATACAGAAAGCTCATGTATTCAGCCCAGTGGCAGAAACAAAAATGGATTCTAACTCAAAAACAAGGTGAAAGGAGAGAATAAAACCCCTCTCAAGGAATTGTCCTCTGACCTCCACATGTGTGAAGCATTAATGTGCACACAGAGACACACACCTATGTGCACATACACACAGTCATGTGCACACACAAACTCCTTCAGCAAAATTATTTTTAAAAATCAATAGTATGGGACTCGAAAGATGGCTCAGTGGTTAAGATCACTGTCTGCTCTTGCAGAGGACCCGAGTTCAAATCCAATGTGGCGGCTAACAATCATTTGTAATTCCACTTCCAGGGGACTCTAGTGCCTTCTTTTGTCCTCTGTGGGCATTTCATGTCATGGCTGCCCTTACATACATGCAGGCAATATACTCACACACATAAAATGTTCAATAAAATATTTTCAAAATTTCAAGAGTATTAGTCATAGCTATTGGAAGAATCATGAAAGGAAACTGCCTCATTCACTATGGAAGAAAGTATGGAGGTCCATCCAAAAGCTATAAATTGATTTACCACATGATTTAGCTAGACCACTCTTGGGGATATGCCCAAAGAACTCTATATCCTTTGACAAAGATACATGTTCATCCATGTTGATCATTGCTCTATTCCTAAAAGCCAGAATATGGCATCATCCTAAATACCCATCAATTGATGAGTACCAAAATGATATATGTGGTACATTTACACAATGGAATAATATTCAGTTGTTAAGAAAAACGAAATTGTGATGTTAGCAGGTAAGTAAATGGAACTGTAAACAATAATTTTTAATGAGGTGACATGTACTTAGAAGGAAAAACATCACATATTTTCTCTCATTTGTGATGCTAGCTTTCAAACTTTACAGAAATATGCTTCATTTGGAAAAACAAAGAGATCAGAGAATGAGTAAGAGGTCATGCGGGGTGGACTTTCAATGGAGGGAAGATAGAAAACAATAGTATAAATGTGAAAAAAGTTATAATGGGAAGAAATAAATGGGATGAAGAGTGGGAAGGTAGAATATTGTAGGGATAACTAACATTAAAACTCTTTTAAAACATTATATTAAAACTTTCTACTGTAGAAACTTGCTAAAATATAAAAATACACACATATAAAAAGAGTTTAAATGTAGTTTAAATGTCACCCTACAAATGGGTAACAATTCCACTACCAGACACCACAAGTTAACAAACAAAAAGCCCAGGGCCAGGAATGGGCTATATCTTTTGGAGTTGCTGACCAATGAGGTTCTATATACCTCCAAACACTGCAAACTATTTCCACTGGTATTGGCTACATTCCAGGACTTAATGAAAAAACACCATACTTATGTCAGAGAGCATGGAGAAATCAAGTTTGTACTGATAAGAATCTTCATCCCTACTGGCTAGTATTCATCTTTCTGGTATGAGCTCTTCACACTACTGGAAGACAAAAGTAATAATTAGTCTTTCTCTGCTATAAACCCTGTAAGTTGCAATGAGGACCAGTATAGCAAGACATGCTCACTGGAATAAGAGTGCTATGAATATTGTGGGAGTAACTAATGACTGTGTCTTAGTTACTTTTCTGTTGCTGAGATAGGAACACTGACTAAGGGAACTTATAAAAGGAAGAATTTGTTTAGTTTATGGTTCCAAATGGGCAAGAGTTCATCATGATGGGAAGGCATGGCAGCAGAGGTGGCTGGAGGAGGAGCAGAAGCAGAGGACTCACATCTTCAAGCAGCCACAGGAAGCCTAGCATGACTGGATATCTGGCAAGGCTTAAGAACTCTCTAAAACTGCCCCCATTGATGTGCTTCCTCCAAAATGGCAACATCTTCTAAGACCTCCCAAAACAACACCACCAACTGGGAAAAAAAGGTCCAAATATTTGGAGCCTATTGGGGGCATTCTCATTCAAACCACCACAAATCGTCTAATTGATTTTAAGGTCTACTTCATAACATGGAACTCATATATGGTACTGTTATCACAGCTATTACTAGACAAGACACAGGACATATTATTATCGGGCTATAAGGCATATATCTACTCATAATGATTTATTTATCTTTATGTTCATAAATTAGTGTACCTCTCAACTCTCATCAGAGAAATTTCTTTTTTTTTTTTTTTTGGTAGTATGTGATTAAAGAGAGGCCCACAACTTGTCAACATACAAAAAGTAAAAGACTAAAAAAAGTCCGGCCATTAATGATACAACTATATCACAGCCTCTATTCTTAAGACATAATGATCATTGCATAATACAGGACAGATAGATTATAAGAACTAGACATACATGGTGGAAGCTACTAGGAAACCACATTTTCTGAACACAACAGGGCGCATGCACAAAAGAATTAACAGTGGTTGCGATGGCATGCACAAGAATTACAAAGGCTCAAGCAAGATAAAATCCAAACATGGAGACGGGAGGTGGGTATCACTAACCTAGCTGTCCTAGTTTGCTTCTTCATTGCTGTGACAAAACACTCTGACCAATACCAAGTTGGGGAGGAAAGGGTTTATTTAGCTTACATCTCCTGGGTCACAGTTCATCAGGGAGCCCAAGGTAGGAACTCACAGCAGGAACCTGGAGGCAGGAGCTGGAGCACAGGTGGCAGAGGAATGCTGCTTACTGGCTTGCTCCCCTGGGCCCGGCTCAGCCTGCTTTCTTATGCAACACAGGCCCACCTGCCCAGATATTGCACCACCTACAAGGGCTGGGCCCACCTACATCACTCAACAATCAAGTTTCCCCATGGACATGGCCACAGGCCAGTCCAATGAAGGAAATTCCCCAATTGAGGCTCCCTCAACCCAGGTGTGTCAAGTTGACACTAAAGCTATCCAGCACACTAGCTAAGGATCTATTGGCAATTGATAGCTACTGGGAGAGGCAGAGTCAGGTTTCTTCAGCTGAGTGAATACTAGTGGCTCAGCCATGCTTCAGAGGATGCCTGAAAAGTCAAATTAGATACCATCATTTTTTTTTAAGACATGAAAATTGAAGTGTCTTGGTAAGAGCTGTGTGATCCTCCATCCAAATATGCATTGTCTTGAGCCAAAGAAGCCCAACTCTTCCAAACACGACTCACACACATTTAAAGGTTATTCATATATATATATGCTGTGAGTTCAAGGCCAGCCTGGTCCACATAGTGAGTTCCAGGACAGCTGGGACTACAGGGAGTAGAGTTGGCAAGCTTTTATTGAGAATTTTTGTATTATTAAAATTTAAGTGAATGATTAAAAATGCCAGAGAAACAGAAGATTGCTTCATATGGCTCTCTGTTCAATGTGGATTGCCAATGTGGGAGAAAAATCCTTGTAAATCTTAGCATTGCTCCCACACAAACACCTACACAGATGATCGCTTGACTTTCACGCTAACAATAGATGTGTTAGTAAAGCTCTCACCATCTGCAATATGAGTGCATTTGAAAGAAAGTATTTTCAGCAGACAGTAGTAATTCTTATATACTGTGATTAGCATTTTATATTTACATTTAAAGGTAAGAATTTAAGCTGTGATACCTCCCAGATTAAAAGGTCAGTTCCTCTTGCAGTTCCCCTATTAAATAAGTTTAGTGCTGGATACAAGATCAATGTGTTAGAAAAAATGACTTTGGATTTCCTTCTACTTAGAATTTATTTGTATTTATGAATCCAGAGATAAATTATGATATATTCATTTATCTTCAGTGATAGTACTCAGAATCATGTACCTTAGCTATAAATTCCTTCTGTGATGATACTATTCCATGAAATTCCTTTAAAGACAAATTCATTTGGGTTTCTACATTACAAAACAGATTGATGCACATCATAAAAAATGTTTCCTATCTTTGAATATGTGGCTTGGTTTCTTTTCATTTATGTTTCTTAAATAATAGACGAAAGGGTCATTCATTACTGATAGTTCATAAAAAATCATAAGGCAATGTGTTAAGAATGAATTATCTTGGTTTTTTCACAGATAACAAAGTGACATAAGGGCTCCTGAGTAGAATTTGTTCACCCCTGGAAGTTGATTTGTGATAAAAAAATATTAGTCCTGCTACTGACAGAGGGCTAGGAGATACCCGTTTTTGTTCATCTCAACCCTAACTGATGAGATTCTACTCTACACTGGCACAATCTCAGGTTTTTCAATTATATTATCTGAATGTTTGCCTGAATGATCATGTACTTTAATGTAGATGAAAGATGCAGTCTACAATGTATCAGTTAGAAGAGTCATTGTAACTCCAAAATAACATTGCCTAAAATTCTATGATGAAATGTGCACTTAATGATAAACATAACCTTTTGAAGGCTTATTTTCATACAGAATATTTTAGAAAAAGAAATTCACTGAGGAAGAAATAAGGTAGTACGATTTCATTTGATTTTTCCTCTAAAAAGAGACTATAGTTGTATAAAATAATATTAAATAGAAATTAGAAAAAAGGGAAAATAAAATATCATTTACTCCAAGCCCTTCATTTTACAGATGTTAAAATTGAGGCTCACATGCTCAGATAAGCACAAATTCAGAGTTAGTCACTAAACCCCTACCTCTTGTCTAGAGCTTTCCTCAACATACTACAATAAAGTACAAAACCACAGTGGTTCCTTGTGTTGAGGGTGAGAGTTTGCTGATAAGAAATGGGAAATACAAGTAGATTATGAGAAAAGGAGTTGTGCTGTCCTCCAATTATTTCCCTAGTTGATCCACACAGCAAAGTCAGTAGAAGTGTAGCTTGCCATATCAATGAGTTTAAGTGTGTAGGCAACTTAGCAATGCAAATCAAAAGTCACTTTTATTCAAGGTATAAAAAGACCTCTTTTTAACCAACTAATATCCCATTAATTTCTTTCTCTTGTTTTATTGGTCTAGCTTGATATTTCAGCACCATATTGAAATGGGCTGGGGATAGTAGACAGTCTTTTATGATTTTAATAGAAATATGTTGTGGTTTTCACTATGTAGAATGGTGTTTTCTATGTTTTTGTTGTACATAGTCTTAATTATGTTAAGGTATGTTCCTTCCAGTCCAATCCCCTCTAGGACTTCTATCATGAATGCATGATGAATTATGTGGAAGAACTTTTCTGCATCTATTAAGATCATCTTGTCAATTTTGCCTGTAAGTACATTTACATGATTTATTATCCTTGCAAGGACAAAAACAAAGAATCAAGAAAACTAATAACCTAATCAAGAACGGGCTATGGACCTGAACAAAGAGTACTTGAAAGAAGAAATAAAAGTGTTTAAGAAGCAGGGGCTGGAGTGATGGCTCAGCTGTTAAGCACACCACTCTTGCAGAAGAACTGGATTTGAATCCCAGCACCCAAATCGCGACTAACAACCATCTCTAACACCAGTTTCAGTGCATCTGAAGTCCTCTTCTGTCCTCTGAGGGCATTGCAGGACACAGATGCACTTACATGCACGCAGACATGACAGTCATACACATAAAATAAAAATAAGTTAATTTTAAAATGTCTAAGGAATGCCTTTAAAAAGTGTGCAACGCACAGTAATTAGGAAAATGAAATTGAAACTACTTTATGATACCCTTTTACTCTAGTCAGAATGGCTAAGGTCAAGAGAACAAATGAACCAAATGAAAGAATGTGTGGAAAGGGGAACCCTCATTCACTGCTGGTACAACACTATGGAAATGAATGTGGATAACTCTTTAAAAATTAAAATAAATATAACATATATTCCAATTTTACCATTCCTGGTGTTAACCCAAAGAAAACATTTGACTGCAGAAATACTTCCACAGCCATATTTATTGCTGTTCTTTCCAAAATAGCTAATACATGGAAACAACCTAAATTTCCCTCAACTGAATAAGATGAATGGATAATGAATGTGTGGTACGTTGACACAATGGAGTTATATTCAGCAGTAAAGATAGAATCATGCTATTTACAAGTAAACATACAGAAATAGAAATAGAAAGTACTAGGTGAAGTAATAAAGACTCAGATTAACAAGCAAAATATATTATAGCTCTTTAAAATCTTAGATGTAAACTATATATCCTTATGTAAATGGAGGAGGCAGGAAACTGGAAAGGCATCACAAGGGTAAAGGGAAAGAAGGAGTTCTAGAAAGGTTGATAGTAGGAGACATGTGTTATGTAGGAGGAAAGGGGGGAAAGTGGGGATACTTTAACTGAAGAAGAAATAGGAAGGGAAATATGTGAGAAGAGAGAAGAAGATAAATAATATTTAGGTAGTGTGAAGAACCAGAGGGAAATGTAACTCACAAACATACAGAAAAATTATATACAATTATACATATGCCTACATATGAGTAGCTGACAGCTGTACAACCAAGAAAACACTACCAGACAGGAGACTTCCTTTGGGGTTGTTGATCAGGGTAGTCAGAATGCCAAAATAAATCAAGCTATTGTTACATGTCTTGATTATCTCCTGGAACTCGTAGGTAAGACCCTATTGCTGAAAACAGGACATAGTTTGGACACAGGACTTGGAATAATGGAGCTGGAACTGACCTGGAAGCCTCCTCCCTGAGGACTAGTTCCCATAGTAACAGGAGATACTTTGCTGTCAAGGGAGAAAATCAATCAATGATCCCATTCAGCTGTAAAATCTATGAACTACAACAATGACTGGCCCAGCTAATAATCTCTACTGGTGCAGTAGTGACACTTTTAACTTGGGGGTAATCAACAGCTATTTAAGTGGACTGAAGACCCACTCAGTGGGAGGGAACTAATGTGTGGTAGTATAAACATAGCAAAATATACACAGCTGGAGAGGCCATAGATCCTAAAGAAAAAACTACTTTTGTTACATCCCTAGACTAATGTATTTTCTTATAGTATTTTAAGTAAGTATCCTCATACTTACAATTTTACCTTCCACCATTTATCAAAGAAGCAGATTTTTTCAGGAGATGGAGGATATAATAAATTTCCACAACTAGTTAAACCTAGATAAGGAATGTCTGTGAGGTGTACAGCCCTAAGTGACATATCTACAATGCAACCTCTACAGATAATGTTCAGGGAACATAGCCAAGTGGGAGTGGGGAGGGCAGAAAGAGTATTGATTCATCTGTCAGCTCTCACCAGCAAAGCTTTCTCATGAACAATTTGTAATTAATTCAGAAAGCCAAGCTGTCCCAAGTGCAAAGAATAAGAGCCTATAGAGTGCTTATCACTGAATAGGACACCTGTATCAAACCTCTGCCACTCAAGCCCAGGGAACATTGTAGAAGAGGGGGTGGAAAGACTGTAAGAGCCAGAGTTGGTTGATGACAACAAAGAAAGAAAGTTTTCCAGACAGCTTGGATGTTTCTCATGAATTTGAAGCAATGGTAACAGCACACACAAAACCTATGTAAACTCAAGCCAAAAAAAAAAAATCTCAGCATAGATGTGGGGATGTAGATAAGAAGCCCCAACCCTAACAGTAGAACTACTGGCAATTAATAACTACTGGGAGAGGGAAAGTTGATTTTCTTTAAGTGTGTGAAGGTAGACAGGTTAAACAGGCTGCAGTGGATTCATACACACCGAAAGACATTTGAGGACACAAATTTTACCCATTACACATTAATATATAATTACATAAGGCAGAGTACATAAAATCCAGCAAGTTGTGTATAAGAGGGGTGCAGATATGGGATGAGGTCTAAATATGTCCAAAATATATTGCATGAAATTCCCTAAAATTCTATTAAAAATGTGGGGAAAAAAAACGCTGTGGAACTAGAATAAGATTTGAACAGTTACTTCCAATACCTCCTATCCCTATTTAAAGGCAACTTTTTAAGGATTGGGAGGCACATAAAAATAGTACTTTCTTTTTAGTGTGTGTGTGTGTGTGTGTGTGTGTGTGTATGAGTGTATTACGTGCATGTAGGTAAGCGCACCCATGTCGTACAATGCACGTGAAGGACAGAAGCAGCTGTCAGAAACCCTGGAATTGGAGCTAAAGATAGCTGTTAGTTGCCATGTGGGTGCTGGTATTTGAACCTGAGTCTTCTGCAAGAACAGCCATTGTTCTTAACTGCTGAGCCATCTCTCTAGCCCCAATACTTCTTTTTTTAAGATAAGAGAATTATTTCTCTTGTAAATGAGAAAATAAATAAAAGGAAGCTGTGGGGACCTAAAGGCCCCACCTTGCAGAAGTCAGAGGAAGTTATTGGGCGGTGGCCTGACTTGCTTTGAAAGTCTGAAGAATACTTCCGCACTGCTGAGGAGTGCATGATCAGAGCATGACCATCCTTAAGATACACCATCAGGGGGGAGGAGGGGTTTCCAGGTGCCTTTATAAGCTCTGTAACACCTACAATAAGTGAGTTCCTGCTTGACTAGGCTCCCCCTTGTGCCTGAGTGTTCCCGGTACTGGGGGTGGCATGGGCTGGCGAATGGCATGCTTACTCATCCCCAATCATCATTGCCCGTGGGTTGCTGGTTCGAATCCCCAGCAGAAGCAAGTCTTAAGATATATAAAATGTTGCAAAAATTAAGTTTTTATAGGTGTATATTCTATTCATTTCACAAAATGTACACAGTAAGTCCAATAAGAGAAGGGAAACTTTAAATATGAGAAGATAAGTAATGTGGTTCCATATGTTTGACAAAGTTCAAAACATTTGAAATGATGAAATATTTCCATTTTTCTCATTCTGGACTATTGTGTTATTTAAAAATGTTTATTATGATACATGACATTAAGCTTTGGTATTTCAGGAGGTTTATTTCACCAATATTGATCTACTTCTAGATATATATTTTGTATTTATTAAAGTTAATTTTCTCATAAATTGATTAAAATGTATTTATGAGAACTGTATAATATGTATCTGATAAATTATTTTACGAAAATGTTTATTTAATGTTGAATTCAGATATGCTTTTATATTTTTCCTATTATTTTTCTTAGGAATGAACTTCTTTTAAGATAACGTAATTAGCATGAGAATTTTGAAATATTATGATAATGTAACCACTTCGAAATTTGCATCTGTGACATTGCTAGCCTGAAAAGTATCATCAAAACTCAGTAACAAACTGAACTTACATTATATCCTACTGCAAAGAAGCAGTACCAATCTGAACCCCACTTTTCTCAGGGTTGCATCAGTGGAAAATTAAGCATGAACATTCACTTATCCTTCATGCTATACCTTAAAGGAAGACTTTGATTACCTTCTTTAAAAGACAGGACTCAGGGCATAATAAATTTCAAAATATTCAGTATATTAAAACTAATTGTTTTACCAAGAGCAATGAAAGCCCTAAAATAGTAAAGACAACAAATGTCAACACTAAGATGAAATAAATGTTGGTATAATCTAAGAGAGACTTACATTTTATTTATGTTTAGTTTTATTACGTATGAGTGTATTAACTGCAAGTGCACCTGTGTGCACCACCGGTGTGGTGCAGTGGCCGAGGAGGTCAGAAGAAAAAACTGGCATTATGAACGGTTCTTAGGTACAGTGCCCTGCAGATCCACCCGCGGGAGCTGCTGAGAAGGAGAAAGATCAAGCGCAACACAGCACAGTAGCCAATGTTGGGACACACTTCAGGAGTCTGAACCCAAGTGCTTTATTGATGGGTTTTTAATAAGCCTAGGCAACAGCTTACTTCAGAGTACAGAAGTGAGTACTATCAAAGATCATGAGCATTTCAGTCATAAACAATTTTAAGGAAGTAATATAATGTTTAATTCAGAGAAAATCATGCTTTTCTGAGACCGAGGTCCAAATCTTATGTACAGAGCAGAGCATCCTGAGGTTAGCCAGATCTAGCAGCCATTATTCTCAGAGTTCTGGAACATGGGCCTCAAACTGCCTGTTGGAAGCTTAACCCTTTGGTGTGTGGTCTTGGCCACTTCACAGTCCATGTCAACTTCAATGGACAATTTGACTGCTTCCCACAGTTAGTCATTATGTGGGTGCTAAGGATCGAAACGGGAGAAGCCAGTGCTCTTAACTGCTGAGCCATCTCTCCCGCCATGAGAGACTTTAAAACAGCCATAAAATGTGGCTTTAGCAAGTAATTAAAACTATCTTTAAACACGTAAAAATGGACAGTCTCTCAAGGAAACATTTTTACAAAAACAAACACACAAATAAATAATAAATAATACAAATAACGACCACATGGTTTAGTGTGGCTGCATACACCTTCACGTTCAGCACTCCAGCTTGTGCATTTATCTTCAAGGGAATTCTTAGATTGGGATATTTTTTGTAGCAGTGTGTCAAAAAATATTTTCAAGGAAATGAGCAGGACACTATAAATTCCTGGTTCTATTCCTGAAAAACAAGCTTTCTATCTTATTACATGCAGTAACAAAGTATATAAGTTATTTTGGTGACATCTGTTTAGACACAGTGACAAATATTTTCATAGATTTTCAAATTGCTGAGGTTTTTCCCACATTACCAGTTTTAAAATAGTATTGTACTTAAACCATGAGGATCAAATACAAACCACTTACTAGTTATCTAAACTTAAATAAAATTTAGCACTTAATTCTCATTTTATCTTTCAATAAAATGGGAGCAATAAAATTTCAGTAGGAAAGAAAATCAAGTGTAAATAAACCTGCCAGATGTAATGGTGGAAGACAATACATCGAGTTGAGTATATTGGATCAGAAAATTTTTAATTAGTACTCAGTTAATACCAATAAATATTTTTCTTTTGAAAATTAACAACCAAGGTCAAATATAAATAAAAACATCTCTCAAATGAGCTGAAAGTATCCAGTTATTGTGTTGATACTTACTGAGCCATCACCTCGTGTAAATCAGTTCATAAAATCACCTTGTCAATGAAATTGACAATAAAATCAACAGCCTGTTTACTTGTTATTTTTTTATGAATTAGTACAGAATGATCTTTCCATTTGAAGAATATGTTTGTTCATGCAAGCCTAGCCACCAGGAACTCCTCTCAGCATATGATTTGCAATAAATATCGAAAATGGGGGAAATAATTTTAGACCTAGAAGAGAAGGCAATCAGAGATAAATTCTTCTATTGTATTTTTAAAAAACAGACATAACGGCCTATGTGGTCTTAACTACCATGGGACTTCATATTTTGTAAATGGCAATGTTAAGTTAATGTTTGATTTCATTCTGTGTGAATATTCAGTTTGGTGTATCTAAAATAAATGTTTATTGTATATATTTATCAGAGAAGTCACAATGTCACATAGCTAAGAAGTGGAAGAAATCAGACTGAAATTCTTAAGTCCAGAATTCCTGCTCTCAACCATTGTGATACAATTACTGAAGAAAAGTTTACCAACAACTATTTTAAAACTCTAATTTATTGCCCAGAAACTTTGAATCTTTTGGTCTCTTGATTCAGCCCAGATTTACAAGGCTGGCATTACTGTTAGTTTTCCACCTAATTTGTTAAATCTGCTTTAGCCAGTTTTCATAATTTTTTTTTTACTTTTTTATTTCTTTCTTATATGTGCCCTCCTAAACCTCATGACTATAGCAATCAAGACAAATATTCACATTTTTTTCTCTTTCTCCAGAACTTCTAAGACACGCTGAGAAAATAAAATTACATAATTGAAAATTGGTACTAATTCATTCATTATTACCTGTCCTTTTTTTGTCCCTCAGCATCACTTAATAATAATTTCATTTGA
Source organism: Nannospalax galili (assembly GCF_000622305.1). NCBI lineage: Eukaryota > Metazoa > Chordata > Mammalia > Rodentia > Spalacidae > Nannospalax > Nannospalax galili. Next base: position 5,531,631 of record NW_008359081.1, read on the forward strand.
CCCTAATCAACTCCCTTCCATTTTCCTTGTGTGTACGATCATACATCTTTGGTATCTTTCTTGGCTCTCCTTTCCTTTAATTAAGTGGTAAATTATATCTGAGGAAAAAAGAAAGACATTATTTAACTCAATATTTCATATTTTTATTGGCTCTAACACTAAACATATCTTCTAGAATCCTCAATTTTCTTTTATGTCCTTGTGCTATAAGATATGCCTTTTGTCTTCACCAAAGACAAACTTACATTCTCATTTGTTCTTGACTCCTGCTTGTATGAAATATCACTTTTTTGTTTGGCATATTCAATTCTTCCCCACTCCATCTCTATTGCTAAAACTCCTTTTGTGGGTGGAGATGTAAACAATATCTACCCCTTCTCCAAGAAGTCTTAAGGACAAACCAAGGTGCTAGTCCACCAAAGCTAGCCCTGGAGAACCAATGACTTTATTGGGCTTCCTTACAGAGCAATATGTGAGGGCTTACAAGAGTGTGAGTGTTCCCTCCAAAGCTAACCTGGAGAATCTTCACCTAGCATTGATGAGAGTTCTCCCCATAGCCTCATAAATGGAGCCCCTTCCTCTTTAGTCTTCCTGAGATTATATTCTCTAGCCAATGCCCAAGGCTACATACTGTTATGATCAAATGGGCCTCCATGGTTTGGGAGGAGTAGTTGGATTCTCAAGTGGGGGTCTTATAACTCACTCTGCCTCTCCTTATATTCATGGGCATCAAAAGTCAAGAAGCTCATATATGATGATCTTTTGACAAAGTAAGTACAGCTGAGTTCAGGAAAATGGCATCTGTCTGACTCAGAGAACCATCCTGTATAACAGTCTCATATTAACAACTGTTATTGTATATTTTCCTGATGCCAAAACATCAGCATATTTGCAACTAAATTCATTAGATTTGCCCAGATAAGCATTTACACTTGTCTATCTTCTCAGAGACTTCATTTCACTGTAATCACCATAAGGAGAAAGCTTGGTTTAATACTTGACTTTTCTTCCATTATTCTCCTCATTATAAAATAAACTATAGAGATTTGCAAATTCTACATTCTATAAAGTGTTGCATATTCAAAGCTTAGAAAAGTCTCTTCCATTTAGGGGGAATTCAGTAAAAAAAACTTTTTGAATTAATATATGCTTTCCATCACAAAAGTCGTTTACATGAAATTATTCAATTTTATTATCCTATTTAATATTACATTTTGTTTTGGTTTTGCAGTAATGAGAATTGGACACATTACTTCATACTTCAGGCAAGTGCTCTAACCATTTAGCTCTGGCTACATCCCTTTTATTCTTTTTATTTTGAAACAAGATCTTTCTTTGATGCCAAGCATACCTTGGACCTCACTCTGTGTCCAAGGCAGGTCTTAAATTGCCATCCACTTGCCTCACACTTCCCTCTCAAAAATACAGGCCTGCACCACCTGGCATGGTTTCTATTTTCATAGTTTCTCCTCAACTTATCCCACTTTACAACCAAAGTCCACTGTGTTGATCAAAGCTGAATCATCTATCATCTAGACTATCTGCTACTGAATGAACAACACAACTGTCCAAGTCCTGTCCACTCTAAAATCATTGAAGAGTAGAATGTGATAGTATCCTTAAAATGGAGAGAATTCATTCAAGAAGAAATACAAAGCCAGTGACTTTCATATTTTCTCATTAGGTCCATTGTCTTTATTTCTTCCCTTAAATTTATTTTATGCACATTTTACCCTTGTTAATATATCCCACTTACACCTTATTATTCTGATTAAAGTTCTAAAGCACTGTAATACAATATAGAATCATCAGTCAAAGAAGATCTTTGTATACTAAAAATGTATATTCTGTATATTCC
>NW_008359081.1:5533575-5546716 GCF_000622305.1 Nannospalax galili
GAAATTGTAAAATAATAAAAATATATATTCCATAATAAAAGGTAATTTGTAGATGCTGTAAGTGCTAATCAAGATCAATAACTCGGTGAATTTTTTATCAGAATATGGCTGCAAGAAAAGAAATTGAAATCACAAAAATTGAAGGAAAATGACTGGGTCTGTAAAGTATTATATTAAGTGATTGGTGACCGAAACTCAGAAATACAATAATCACACTTTCTCTCTCATATGAGGATCCCGAATGTCACTGTTTCTGTGTTTGTATACAAGTGGACGCAAGGGTGGGTATAGGGAATGGAACTTGATAGGAGACAATGAAAAGGGAACAGAAGTACTGAGGAATGGAGAGGGTAAAGGACATGTATGACATGAAAGCTGAAAGGCTATTAAAGATTGACGGGTAGAAGAAAGGGAAGGGAGGCAGGAAAAGAGGGAGGAGACTCAACAGAAACAAACTTTGTTTAAAAAACCTCATTATAAAAATGTAACACTTTTAGGTTCACTTAATTTTTTAAAAACTTAAAACTAATATATCCTTAACAATCATAATAAATCAATGTAATAAAACAGATCCATGGCTTTCTGGTACTATGCCCCCAAAAGCAGCATTTGAATATGGCATTACACTAAATTAATGATTTGATCCGATTGGATATTTTTCTATTGTACATACACTACTTAATTCATTTACAGAGTTAAAAGCCATAATCTTTACAGAATGAGAAATTACATATATAAAGAAATAATTCTTTCTCCTTACAATTATAGTCAATAATCTTACTTTATTTTCCAGATGGATGTGTTCTAGCCTTAGCAGTAAATTATTGTTTTCAGTTATTTTCTTAGTGGTTTCCCAACGACTTAAAATTATCACTATAATTTGAAACAATCTAATTGAGATTAGCATTCATTTACTTTGAATAGCACATGGAAACTTCACTCCAGTATAGCTGTGGTCCCTCTCTCTCATTTGTGCTATTGTTCCCATCCAACTACATCTTGGTTATATATTTTTTATCATACTAGATCATACATTATAGTTGTTACATCTTATAAGTTGCATCATCACAATTTAATTATTTCATGCAATTATTTAGTCATAACAAGAAAAATTGCACAGAAAACACAAACACTGGTTCTAACATTTTCCTATATACTTATTTTTCCTTGTGCTTTTTATTTCTTTATGTGGATTTTAGATACTATCTAGATTTTATCCACATTCAGTCTAAAGTACTTCCTTTAGTATTTGCTGAAAAATAGTTAAAGTTCTCACAGTTTTTACTTGTTTGAAATGACAATTTCACATTTATTTTTATAGAGTCCTTGATAAGTTGTAGAAGTCTTAGTTGTCTGATCATTCTTAATTCCCCCTCTCAGTCAGCACTTTAATACAACTGCCTTCTACTCTTCATGTTCTCTAAGATTACCGACAAGTTATGAAACTATTTCAAAGGGATACATGTTCTACAAAACCGTTGCCTAGTTTGGAAAGCAATCCCAAAGGCTGAGGGACTGGCTCACTTATTTGGCAATCTTCAGAAGTGCATCAAGCAAACTTATCTAACGTCAAGTAAAAGGCTGTTCCTTTGGGTATTCATCTCCACTTAAACATCTTGAAGAACATTTCCAGATGTTTTTAAAAGACCAAATATTTTTAAATAAGTAGATATTCACAAAAATATACACAATTGAAATCCAGGCTGGGAAAACAATGAAGCAAATAAGTTCAGAAAAAGTACAACAACTCAGTTTTACAAATGAAACTCTGATAAAACACAATAGAAAAAATGTAAGATAAAATATGGAAAGTCAATATCCAACAGGAAGTTCATTTAATACCATTTTATTAAAAATTTGAAACCCAGCCTAATGATGCACACCTATAATCTCAGCAATGTGGAGACAGAAGCAGGTAGATCTCTGTGAGTTTGAGGCTAGCCTGATTTACCTAACAAGTTCCAGGCTAGTCAGGGCTATGTAAGGAGACCCTGACTCAAAAACAGTCGAAATAAATTTATATTTGAAAAGCTTAACAACAAACAAGCCATTCAAGAGAGCTTCCTAAACAATTTCTTTCATCCTATTCTAACGTTTGATACTCTGGATTTACATCTTATTAATTTCTTCAGATGAATTGTGGAATAATAAAAAAATAATATTTACTATATTCAGATACAGGCTTCTATGTCTGATTTACCACATTAGTGCATTTCTTTCTGAATATTCATTTAAATATTTATTCATACACTTGGCACTGTGTTCAGTGTTGGGGATCTATTAAAAACAAATAAACATACAATTCTAGAATTCTCTGCTTTCAAGAAATATTTTGTTTAGTGAAAAGAAAACAAAATCATAAAATCACATAATAATATGATAAAATAAACATTTTTAGGAGCAGGTTGAATAAATTATGGTATATCTATTAAGGGAATTTATTACAGTTCGATTTCTGCTTCTGTGATTATAAACAATGACTGAAAGCAAAATGGGCAAAGAATGGGTTTATTAGCTTACAGGTTAGACTCTATTTTGCAGGGAATTCAGGGAAATAACTCAAGGCAGGAATCTGGAAGCAGAAACTGAAGCATAAACAAGAGAACACTGCTTACTCACGTGCTTCCCTGACCTGCTCAGCAACCTTTCTCATACAGCCTAGACTTACCTGCTCAGAGACACCATCACTCAGAGTGGCCTGGGTCCTCCTACATCATTAACAATAAAGAAGATGTTCCACAGATATGCCCTCAGGCCAGTCTATGGGATGAAATTCCTCATTTGCAATTCTCTCTTCCAGGGAATTTCACCAGTGGCCTGTCTTGGTCTCAGAGTGTCAAGCCTCAGCTGCCTCACCATGACTCCTTCATGTCTTTAAGACAAGTATCGAATGGGGAACTCTTACACATTGCTATATTAGGCTTACAGCATGAGATGAAGCCCTATTTTGGAAAACATCCTGAGTGTGCTCACACTGTGGAGATACTTCCCAGATGGTTTCACTTCAGGAATTCTGGTCCCTTATTAATTGAAGCTGGTTATTAAACACCAGCTAACCAGCATGACAATAGTTCGTTTGAAAAAATTCGCAAGCATCCCTCTGAAATTTCACAAATTAGCTCTTCATTATTTGCACCTCTCTCAACTTTCCCTCATTCTAAGCTCCCAAAACATCTCATTAAGCTCCAAAATTTCAATATTCTTTTCAGCCCCAAATTCCAATAACTTACACAGTCTTCCAACAAACAATCATGGGTCCATCAAGCAACACCGATCCACTCAGTACCAATTTCTGTTTTTTTTTTTTTTCTGCAATAAAATATTTGCTAAAACTAACTTGTGGGAAAAGAGGATTTGTTTAGTTTATAAGTTATAGTCCAGGGGCTGGAGCGATGGCTCAGAGGTTAAGAACACTGGGTGTTCTTGACGAAGACCTGAGTTCAAATCCCAGCACCCACATGACAGCTAACAATTGCCAATAATTCCATTTCCAGGGAATGCAACAGCTTGTGTGGGCATCGCATGGCATTGGTGTACTTACATGCAGGTAGTACACATACAGCTAAGATAAAAACAATAAATAAGATATTAAAAAATAAGTAATAGTCCAACATTGAAAGGAGACAAGGCAGTAACTCAAGGTATGATCTTTTAGCAGATACTACAGATGAATCCTGCTTACTGGCTTGCTTACCCTGACTTGCTCACCTACCTTTCTTATAGAGCCCAGACCTACCTACCTAGGGATGACACCACCCACCATGGTCTGAGTCCTACTACATGAAACAGAAATCAATAAAATGCCCCTACAGACGTGCCCACATGTCAACATGATGGAGGAAATGCCTCAACTGAGATTCCTGCTTCTCAAATATATCTATATTTGTATCAAGTTGACAAAAACTAACCAGCTCAGCATTATGACGTAGGTATGGCAAGAAATCTATATGTAGTGTATAATGTCTTATTATTATGGCACTATTATGCAAATATTGTATATTATACTAATAATACTAGATACTATGATATATTATGCTAATATCAGTATATCTAATGCCTATTTTGTCTGAAATTATAAAAATATTTTATAAACCATTTTATTCATTCTCTTCAGGTCTGTCAAAACTTTGTAGAGTTTTCACCTACTTCTTCATTTTTGCATTTTTTTTTGGTCTTTTTAAGACAGGGTCTCCCTGTAGCCACAGCTGTCCTGGAACTCATTATGTAGAACAGGCTGGCCTTGAACTCACAGAGATCTACCTGCCTCTGCCTCCCGAGTGCTGGGATTAAAGATGTGTGCCACGATGCCCGGCTTTTGTGTGTTTTTTGATACTAAGCTTGCATTATATTTGTAGTAATATTTCTATTTATAAGTTACACAGACAAATCATATAAGCTTGTGCTTGCCTTTAAGGGACTCTCATCTGCACCTCTTTCTAGATGTGGTATTTTATCTCTTCCTCACTTCCTTATCTGCATTTTAGTATGAGAAAAGATAATCTGGCAAAGTCATATTGAGTGATATCTGGGAAAAAAAACTATATATACAGGCCTGTAAGATGGATCAGAGGGTATATTTGGTTGCTACCTATACTGAGGACCTGAATTTGATGCCTGGATCTATATGGTAGAAGGAGATCCTAAGAGCAATTCTGTGCCTGTTGATGAATGGACACTCCTGCAGGACTCAACACTGGTAAGTCACAACACAATTAGATTCAGAATCATGGTAGGAAATCAAAAGGACACATAATACAACAACTCAGTTTTACAAATGAAACCCTTGATTAAACACAGTAGACAAAATTTGTGCAGGTTGTCCTTTGATCGCCACACATACACCACAACATGCATGTAGGCACAGCAAACACACACACATTAATTAAATAAGTAATTAAGTAAATAATTAAGTAAGTAAGTAATTAACACATGATTTTTAATTGATTTTTTTACGAAGAAGATGATGATGGGAAGAAATGAATCAATTTAAAGTCCCTCATAACCCTGAAGTTTCACAATCAAAAAAGTAATTCACTAGAAAAAGGAGCTTAATCTTTAGTCTCTTGACATAGTGTCAACATTTGTTGTACTTCATATTTTGGATGATTTTATATGTTAGCTTCCAATGGGTATCCTTCCCCAAGTGGCTTTTATAGATAGCCGCTCCCCGATACTGAATTAAACTTGTTTTGCTTGCTTCTTTCTTTTTCCTTCCTCTGACCTTATTACTTTCAGTAAAATGCCTTTACATAGTTCTGCCTCTGCTCTCTTACTCATCTCTGTTTTCATTTTTTATTCTAATCTATTACATCAGCCATCCATGATTTTTTATTCCATTAGATCGGACTACCTTTTCTCTGTCCAGGGCCAACATTACCATTGCCTCATTTGCCCAATTTTCTTAAATCCACAAAGGAAAATGGATATTTTAAATGAGAAAAGACGAAAGATAAAGTCCTTGGGAAGTTACTTACTTAAAAGCGATTGCATGCAAGTTGGATTTGGATAGTGAATCTAAGAAAGAAAGAAAAAAAAAAAGAAGGGTGGGATTCTTAAGATATCATATTTGGATCAGTGCAAGGAGTTCAGTGTAACTGTAGATTAGGATTTGAAATAAATTGGAGAGTGATAGGAGATTTGATATGGAAAAACAATACATACCCTTGATAAAAAGTTAGGATTTTATACATCTGAAATTGTGAGAGTGATATTAAAACACATTAGGCAGGAAACAGGGCCTGGTGCCATATGCATATAATCCAAACACTGGGGAGGAGAAGCAGGAAGGTCATTAGTTTGCAGCTTGTACTACCATATCTAGTGTATTAATTGGGTTCTCTAAAGGAAGAAAAAATGATGGAATATATACAGTAGACTGATTTACAGGATATGGTGCAGGTAGCTTTCTCACACTGGAGAGGCCGAGAATTGTATAGGTCCTTGGTGCATGAGATGGGATATCTCAGGGGTCTCAATTTGGTAGTGAGAGCCTGGAGGATTCCTGGAAAGTTACTGTTCTTCAATCTTCAATTGGAAGCCTGAAAATGTTGGCTCTAATATTGGCAAAGAAATGCCACAGCAATAGGAGAAATAAAATTTCAAGCAAGAGTGAACACAAAAGTGCCAAAAGCAAAGATTCTTTCATATACTTTTATCCGCCTGCCACTGGAAGGTGAGGCCCACATTTAGGGTTGATCTTCCTGCTTCAATTAATCTAATCAAGAAATTCCCTCACAGGAGCATGCAGTGGCCGATATTTTAGTTGATTCCAGATCTAGTCAATTTGACAACTAAGATTAGCTATCACAAGTCTATTCTTTATCAATGTGACACACAGTCAGATCTCATTATGTTGTGATTAATTTTCAAATGTGAACAACAGCAGATCAAAATTCCACCTAACGTGAGATAATTATTCTATGTACAACTGCAAACGTATTACACTTTTTTAGAATAGGTGGGAAAGTTCCTGGAGGAATGCTTTGTGTTTCGAGTATTATAAAGTAAATATAATAGTGCATAGACTTATAACACTTATCTACTGCTATCATCCCAATCAATTATTCAATACACGATTAAGAAATAAAGAGAGCACAAATATTTGCTTAATTAATGTGTATATATGCACAAACAGAAATACTTATGTCTATTACAATTCTCTTTTCTACAAACATTTATTTATTTATTTTCATTTTATGTGTATGAGTACATTGCCTGCATGTATTTAAGTGCACCTATGTAGTTCAATGTCCTCGGAGGTCAGAAGAGAGCATCAGATTCCCCTGAAACTGGAGTTATGGACAGTTGTTAGCTGCCGTGTGGGTGCTGCGAATCAAATCTGGGTCCTCTTCAAGTGACGTTTGTGCTCTTAATTATTGAGCCATCTCTCCAACCCTATAATCTGCTTTTCTGCAAGTGGTCATGTGGCCTTAGCTATCAAAAATCCAACATGGCTAGCACAAAATCTTAGCTTTCAGTGCAACTAAAAGTTTGTTCTATCTTCTGGAAGAAGCACTGTGCCCCACCCCCTTCTGGAACCAAAATTTCTAGGGTGGCAAAGCATAAGTTCACAGGAAAAGTAAGCCAAGAGTTTCCTAGTGGGTCGCTAGGGTATATAGTGAAAGGAACCATATCCATTTATACCCCTTGATTCCTGGATGCATAATCTTTTCTATAGAAAAAGGTATCATATATTGGACAGTGATTTAAAGCATGCACTGCCTTCTGGAGAACACAGATCCAATCTTCAAGAATACTGCTGCCTAACTGACATTACAATTATGTCTTTAAAGGGTCATTCCACTGTTCATTCAAGCCAGCTGCTTCAGCATAGTGGGGAACATCGTCAGACCAGTGATTTTCATGAGCAGGCATCCACTGCTTCACTTTTTTTTCTGTGGAGTTAGCTCCTTAGTCAGAAGCCATGCTATGTGGATAAGGTATTCTATAAGTTTTGGCAGAAGAATTAAGTGCAGGAAAGACTGTTTCATACCCAGTCACGATAAAGTGTTGCTTTTTTCTATGATGGAAGTGATTCAGTGTAATCAACGTGCTACCAGGTCACTGTCTGGTCACCACAGGGAATGGTGTCATATCAGTGGTTCAGTGTTTGTCTCTGGTGCTGACAGATTTGCTACCCAGCAGTAGCAATAGATCAGCTTTGATGAGTGGAAATCCATGCTGTTGAACCCATGAATAACCTCTATCGACTACTTTGTTTATGGGCCCATTTACCAACAACAGGGATGGCTCAGGACATTGACTGTGCTCAGAATGGGTCATTTTAGATACTTGGTTATTGAACTCTTCTTCCACTGGGTACTTTTAATGAACATTCACATGGGACATAACTATCTTCACATCCTTTGCCAATTTGGAGGAATTTATCCACACAACTCTCAGTACTGCTGTCTACTAGAATGGCTTATTACGCTCTGCTTTCAGTGCCCAACTGTTTTTTTAAGTTCAAAGTTCCAATATTTTTCACATTGCTCAAAGAAACCCCAACATGGTCAGGTTTCTCACAGAAAAAAAAAACAAAAACAAAAACAAAAAAAAAAAAAAAAAAAAAAAAAAAAAAAAAAAAAAAAAAAAAAAAACCTCTTGTACCAAATTCTGTATTACCAAGAAGCTGAAAGGTCACACTTCCACCTGCCTGTAGGAATTGAACAGCAACCTCAAATGGTACTATACTTCCCAGTGACATATTTCCTTCAGCGAATATCACCTCTTAAACTGTACCATCATCTCCCCAAATCATGCCATCAACTATTACCAAGTGTATAAATCTGTGAGTCTACAGAGGACAGTTTTCATTCAAACACCACATTTCAATCCCTGGCAGATTTAGGCTCATGACCATAACATGATGCAAATTTATTTAGCCCAACTTTAAAAGCCCACAAAGTTTTCATAGTCTCAACACTATTTAAAGTCCAAAGTCTCACACTCAGTTGGTTTCCTCTTCGCTACGTTGGTCGTTTATTTTCCTGTATAGAATGTGTTCAGTTTAATGAGGTCCCAATCAGCATAGAACAGGGAAATGGGCAGAAGGCTCCAATTTTAGACAAGGAGCTGTTGACAAGTGATTATTGCTGGGTGGGGGAGAGTTGATCTTCTTTAAAGGAATGAGTCTACATAGGCTGAGTACACTTCAGTGGATGAATTAGCACTGAGGGACATCTTGTTACAAAAGCTTAACCAGCTAGGACTTAACAGAATGACAGAATGCATAAAATCCTTTGGGGGATACTATAGAGAGATATGGATGCTCTGCAGAGGTAATCTGCATACACTCAAAGAAACGAGAGAAAGGGAGAGAGAGAGAATAAAATATAAATAAGCATTGAGAAAGAATGAGTACGGTGCAGAGGCAAACAGACTTCCACCAATTTGAGATCAGTCTGATCTATAAAGCAAGTTCCAAACGAACAAGAGTTACATAGTAAGACTCTTTTGCAAAAAAAAAAAAAATGTTCCTTGGATTTACCCTTGGAAGGATTGAAGATCAAAATAGTGGATAGTAAGTACAAGGCAATGTAGTATGAAAGAATAAAATAAGAGAAGGCGAGGACACGACGATAGAACGATTTGCATCTTTTTATCATTGTGGTTAATTGAGTTCATACACCTTTTTCTTTTAGCTAATACGAGTTCAACTTCTGAACAAAATATCAAAAGATTCTGATAAATTAATAGTATATATTCAATGTTAATAAAATAAAATCGTGAAAGCACTCATTTGTTAAGCTCACTGGAAAAATTTATATCCCTTTATGCATTCATCATTCAGAAGAAATAAAATGAGCTATTGTTCTCCAAAACCCATTATATAAAATGAGTCCAGGATTATCTTAATTGATTTCAGACCTTAGAAAGCTGAAAGTGTAGTATTGTAATATGAAGGAATGAATACACACTGCAAGCAGATGAGATAATTAGACCCTTTCTCTTCTGCTTGGGAATTCATCATTGTATTAATTCTAGTAGTGCTTGTTTCACCATGATTATTTCTTTGAAAATGTATGTAGCTTTTTATCACTCCCCTTTAAAATGTACATTTCCTCTCTATGAGTGATTTTCTTCCCATGAACTAATATCATATAACCTCTGCAGAAAGAATAAAGATTACTTACACCAAAAAAAATAATAATAAAGAAAAGGAAAAACACAATAATCTAACTCTAGATGTTCAAATCCTAATGCAGAAATAAAAATAACACAAACAACAAATGTCTCCTCCAAATCCATAGCAATAATTCCTAATAAAGATTACCTATAAGAACCTCCAGACAAATAATTCAAAAGTATGATTATTGGTACTGTAGTGGTTTGAATGAGGAATGTCCCCATAAACTCATGTATTTCAATATTTCCCCCAGTTGGTGTGCTATTTGTGAAGGTTTAAGAGGTGCTGCCTTACTGGAGGAAGAATGTCCTGAAGGTGGATTTGGGGACTTATATCCTTGCCCAACTTTCAGCTTGCTCTTTCTGCTTCCTGTTAGCCCCTGGAGATGTGAGCTCTCTGCCTTCTGCTTTTTTCTGGCTCCTGCAGCCTTTGTTTCTCCTGTCTTTATGAATTCTTCCTCTTGAACCGTAAGCCCAAATATATTTTATAAGCTGCCTTTGTCATGGTGTTTTCTCATAGCAACTGAAATGTAGGTAATACAGAAATTGGTAGTAGGTAGTACGATCATGTTTCGCCATATCCTAGTAATGGATGGGCTACATTCCAGAAGTGAAGAAAAGTAGAAATTCAAATAGAAGTAATATAAATAACTATGAATTCTCCAACTTCATTGCAAGACGCATTTGGGTTCAACATGTGTTTTACGATTCAAGGATAAATAAAACAAAACTAAATATTAGTTAATTTTGACTCCATGAAGTATGAAATAGCTTCATGACCACAACACCGTACTTATAACTCACTTAATGAGACCCAAATTTTTAGTTTTTTATTTTTTCATAGCTCACATATTTTGCTCCTGACATTTCTCAGTGAGGTATCACTATGAATTCATTATTTTAGACAACATATATGATTTGGTTAATTCTTATTTTCATTATTTAAAAATATTTTATTAGCATTGCTTTCTTCAAGAAGTAATGTGAGGGTTGGAGAAATGGATCAGCAGTTAAGAGCACTGGCAGCTCTTGCAGAGGATCTGCGTTCAGTTGCCAGCACCCACATGGCACCTAATAATTGCCTGTAACTCTAGTTCCAAGGGATCTGATGCCTTTTCTGACCTCTGCAGGCATTGCAAAACCCAAGCGCACTTACATCCATATAGGCAATACACTCTTGCACATAAAATAACATATATATATATATATATATATATATATACATATACATATATATTAAAAATGCAGTAACAATTTGTAAAGGGAGTGAAGAACAGTTCATTATAAGAACAGTGAAAATATTTCACTTTGTTTTTGGAGGATGGCAGTACAGTTTTGTCAATAAACAATATTAAAAATTATAGGAGTCATAAAATTTTAATTATATTCTAAGATAAAATTCCTTATCTTTAGTTTGAGGATTATATCAGTTTAGTTATTATAGTTCTTTAACTTCTCAGACTGTTACTTATAACTCTAGAAGTTCAGTCAGGACATAGGTGAAGGCATACTAAGGGTGTAGAAGAGTAATAGAAAAATAATGGAATACCTCTTGGTACTGGAAATAGAAGAGGTCCAACATAAAGGTCTGGATTCCTAGGACCACATGTGGAATGAAGACCACAGCTGATCCTCAGGAGAGGTGAGAGGTCTGTTCTAGAGAATCAGTCCTCTCAAGACCAGAACCTGCAAACAACAGAGGTCTCATCTGTACCCAGCATAAGAGGCAAAGCCTCTGCCATGCACAACCTGGACCTCAGGGAAAGAGACTGTGGGAAATGTAGTCACTCAGAGAAGACTGGAAACTGCTGCCCAATATCAGGAAGTCCTCCATTTTCTACTCTGCTCCACCATCAGCCTACAATCATAGAAATGTGGAACTGTGGCTGAAAGTAGGGCTCCAAAGCTTTATGTAGGCTCATATTAGGGGACCTCAGCTCCAGCTCACAGGAGGAGACCACAACTCTAGTTCAAGGGAAGGGACCACAGCTCAGATTCATGGGAGCGGACCACAACTCTTAACTCATGTGGGCATTAATTCTTCATGTCTAGTTTCTCTGCTGCCCTCTCTTCCAAATAGAGTTTGTCCTAAAATATTTTTGACTTTTTATTTTTATCTTATGTTTGCTAATTACTTAAAACATTCAGTCTGAAGATTTTAGCACTATATAAAGTCTAAAAAATTTTGGATATTATTTTTCCCACCATCCAATATTTCATTATTTGAGATTTAAAAAAATGTTTATTTTATTTTATGTGTATCAGTGTTATACCTATATGTAAGTGCACCCATGTCATGAAATGCCCTTGACAGAAGACGGTGTTGGATTCCCCAGGAACTGGAATTATGGGCTGTTTTTGGCCACCATGTGGTGGCAGGGATTTGAACCCAGGTCTTCTTCAAGAGCAGCCAGTGCTCTTAAACTCTGAGCAAATTCTCCAAACCCCATCAGAGATTTTTTTAATGCATGTCAGATTTTTCCTGAAATTTATCCCTTTAAATAGGTCACTAAGGTATGTCTTTGAAAATCCATACTTGGCTCCATGTTCCTTTCATGTTCCCTGCTTCTGGTCTATCATAAGTTGAGCAGCCTTTGTTTCAATATGCTCAGCCCACTGATATTCTACGTAAGTGCATCGGACCAATGCATCACTGATAAAACTAGACGAAACCATTAATCATAATAAATTCTTACTCCTGTAGGCTGATTTCCCATGTATTTTGCAAAACTGCAATAAATACAAAAATAAAATGACAATTAATTGTATAGAATTATGATGATATAAAGAGTTCTGAGTCATTCTTTTCCTTTGTTTATTCATTTGAGTATTTCAAATTTCAATATTCTCTAAAGGAAATTTTAACTGTGGTTTCTTTTTTAATACTGAACTGTATCCAAGTCTATAGTAGAGTTCTTGAGATCTTATTTTTAATTTTCTGGAGACTTAGGGTGGCCTGCATTTGCCTGGTTCCTCAAACTGAGGAACACACTTCTGGTAGCTTACCAGTGTTATTCCATTATTCAACAGGATGCATAAATGTATTGATTTTTCTTTGTACAATCAGATATCACCTGATTATTTTCAAAATATTTGAAGCCCTATTCTTCCATTTTTTTGCATTATTTTGCATCTTCTGTATTCAATACATTTTTTTTTTTACATTTAGTATAGATGGAAAGGATTGGAAAACCAGTAGCTGACCCAAATCATTGTCTCAGAATTTAAATGTATGGGCAGGAGAAATTGCTCAGTGATTAAGAGCAATTACTGCTCTTTCAGTTTACTCTAGTTCAGTTCCTAGTACCTATGTTGGTCTATAACTCAACACAACTGCCTGTAATTCCAGCACCAAGGATTCTGATGCCCTCTTCTGGGCTTCATTCGCATCGGTACAAATATAACCAGAAAGGGGGGGGATGGAGAGAGAGAGAGAGAGAGAGAGAGAGAGAGAGAGAGAGAGAGAGAGAGAGATGGAGAGAGAGAGATAAAATCTTGAAAAATTAAATCTATA
>NW_008359081.1:5546747-5551678 GCF_000622305.1 Nannospalax galili
GTCTTATTTTTGGAATAATCATTAATTCTACTCCATATCCTATGTCCGTTTATAGGATTTATTGTGCTAAGAAACATTTAATAGCTCAATAATACCTCAAAATAATATTGTTTAAGAAAGCTTGCATTTATTAGATCCCTGAATCTAGTTAATTTCTCTAATTTTATCCCCAGTTTTGGTTTGGCTTTGTTTGTTTGTTTTTTTGCTTGCTTGTTGCTGTTTTTATTATTTTGTTGTTTTGGGGATTGGTTTTGTTTTGATCACTGTGACTAAATACCTGAGAATTGACTTGGATGAATGAGGGTTTATTTTGTCTCATGGTTTCAGCTTATAGCCACTTGGTCCTGCTGACTTCAGCTTTATCATGAGGTAGTAGAACACCATGGTTTGGAGAAGCTGGGATATACTGGTTGTCTCATTGTAGCTGTGAATCAAAAAGAAAGAAAAAAGGAGGAACTGCAATATTCTAATATGGCTTCCAACTAGGAGGACTGCCAAATATATTTAGAGTTACACCACATTCTTATAATGCATGGGCTGAGGAGACAGAGGATTTTGGAGTAAACATTTATCCTAACCACAGCCCTCTGTTTCAACCAAACATACCTTTTTTTTAAATTTTTTCCTGAGGTAGCACATCCTCTTACAATCTAGGTATGTCTCTTTTGTGTGTCAGTATGTTTTTCTTTGTTCCCAGCTGTGCAAATACACACTATTATTTTTTAGTCTGACTGAATGAAAATTGAGTTGAAAAAATCAATTTGATTGGCTTCCAAATTCTGATCAACTAAGGAAATAAAAGTTGAAATAGAAAGTTACATTGTGATTGAAAATTATTAGTAAAATTCAAGAATAAAAAGATTATACAAGTAGCTCAAAATTATTTAGATGATATAAACCATAGGTGGATGATATTCGGTGCTATAAACTGGCACAAATAATAATGTAGATAATAACATGAATATAAGAAGTACGAAACAAAAACCTCTAGCACTCATGTAGCCAAACACTCATGATGTCATACAAATTAATTTTAAGCTAATTTACCTTAAAACAAATAAGTGAAAACTCACAAAATAACACATAGTTTCTTGCAGTGGTATAAACCAGTTGCTAGTAAGAAATAAATTATCATTCTTCTCCTCTAAAATGGTCCAAATGAATCCATGCAAATTCTCCTTGCTCATTGTTGATAAACAAGGCAAAAAGACAGCAATTGAAAAAAGCTACATCTAATGTATGTTTTCTTGAATTTATAGTTATATCTAGTTAAGAGACACTCATTTTTCTAAATACATATGATAAAAATTATACATCTCTCATTCTGACAAATTTCAGTGTGGAAAAATTGAGTGTCTTATACACAAAGAGAAATACAGTTGCCCCAGTTGTCATTTAAAAGCACTGTTGTGATTAGATTCTTCATGTAAGATAAGTACCCTACATTTCTTATTGAGTGCCCTTTAACTTTCTGATAAAATATATAATCTTAAAATCATTTACTATCAATATATGGAGCAAAATTTTCTTTAAAAATGACATATTTATCAATTCTAATCACTTTGATCTGAACTGAAAGAAATTGGAATGTAAGTTTTATGTGAGAACAATATGACACATCCACTAAATGTTACAGTATTATGTTACAATATTTCTTTCCACACAGAATTTAGATATGTTTGTAGTTGTATTTAAGCAGTCAAGGGAAAATGTATAACATTGTTTCTCTACATTCTGACAACCCTTACTAAATACGAAATATCTCCAGTGATATCTGAAGTGTGTCTAATACAAAATAACTATTACACATGACAATTTGGCTTATTAGGGGAAGAAATTTAGAGTTTAAATAAAATCCATAACATCAAATTTGGAAAAGTGTCACATGGTAAGATCCAATGTTTGACGATGTATTATGTTGGAAGTGTTTTTTTTTTTTTTTTTTTTTAAATTCCTATTTTAACTAGCTCTGTGGAATTGCATTGCCAGATGTCCCCAGGTGTCCCTTAGGGTGATTTCATCCACTGGAGCCTGGTCAGCCTATGTAGCATCACTCCATTAAAGAAAAACACTCATTGACCTTAGCCATTCTTACCAGGGTAAGATGAAATCTGAAAGCACTTTTATTTTGCATTTCCCTAGGTGTCAGGGATGTTAAACAGCTATTTAGTTATTTCTTAGCCATTTTTCTTTTTTTCTTTTTGAGAACACTCTGTCCATATATGGACATTTGTTCATGAAACAAATTTCTGAATACAATTCTGTTTGCTCAGGAGTTTGTCTCCTCAAATGGGCAAATGGGACCTCATAAGACTAAAATGCTTCTGCAGAGTAAAGGAAACAGTCTTGTGAAGAGGAAGTCCAACGAGGAGACAGTATTTGACAGCTTTACATTCAATTCGGGATTAATATCCAGACTATATAAAGAACAATTTTGTAAAAAAATGTCAAATTGCTATAGATACTTAAATATGATCATAAGCTATACATTTTATCTAATATATAGTTCCCAAACATATCTATTTAAATATCCTTTATTTTCAATTCCATCAATATTTTAGATTGGGTTTTCTTCAATATTTCTATCTCTCTTGTCAATTCCAATTTCAAGTCCTGAAATATCTTTTTTATTTCATTCAGCTGCACATTTTTGTTTTCTTGAGATTCCGTCACAAATTTATGCCTTTCTTCTTTGAGTCCTTTAAGTTGTTTGTGTATTATTTAAATTCTTTGATTATGATTATGATTCTTTTAAATTCTACATCACAGTGATTCTGAATACAGTGTACTTCTGCAGGAGTGGTGGGTTTTGTTGGGCACATATTCTCTTGGTTTTTCATATTATTTGTGTTTTTGAGTTGTCGTTTGGTCATATGGATGCCTTTTGTTGGTTGTGTTTCTGATAGGAAATTCTATTCTGCTTTTATTTTGTTGAATATTTGCTCTGTTTATATTGTTGATATAGTTCGGTTGCTTGTTCAGATATGAACAGTTAGTTGGTCTGTGCTTATGTTTCTTTTAGTGTAGTCGGCTGGTCAGTACAGAAGGTAGGTCTTTGTTAGTCAGATTATGAGAGGTGCCAAGGGCAAGATGGGGGTGGGGACACCCTGTGGAGTGTCTAACAAACTAAGTTGGATAATTAAGCCAGTCTGAGTGCAAGGAATCAGGATGGAGTGGGTGGGTCTGGACTAAAAATAGTGCAGAGATCTGGGGTGGATAGAGTAGGAGTGGGCCTGGGCCCAAAGCTAGAAGGGGTACTGAGTGCAGAGAGTGGAGTGGCTCTTAAATTCTTTCTGTTCCCTCTTCCCTGATGTTACCAGAGTCTTAGATATAGAGTACTCTTTAGCATAGTCTTGATTTGCAATATTGGTTACTCACTAAGTAATTTAATGTTATTTCTTGAAACTATCTAAGACCTATGGGAAATAATATGCTAAAGCACATTGAATCATTCTCATCAATTTTTATACCAAAAGTGATTATGTTTTATAGTGTTTCACTTTAAGTAAAAATTTCAAAGTGTTTAGATGACTTACAGGTTTATATTAATATCTCATCAAGTTAATTAGTGGATGATAATTAAATGCTTTTGGGAAGACGAAGCAATAATCTTTTCTTTCCCCAATGTAAGTTTGTGGCAGACATCTCTAAAATAAAATACAGATTAACAAGTGAAAACCAAAATGGATTTATTCAGTGAAAATTTTTTTGTGACATCAGAGCCTTAGGGAAGAAAATCCACAGACTCAATGAACATTGTGTATTTCTTCCTTTGACTTAGTGGAAAATGAACAGACATATAACAGGGTATGATCTGATTTTTAAAAATCTGTGTGAACTATTAATAAATTAAGGATAGTATAGCAAGCCTTGTTTGTGCTGATTTTTATTGGCCTCTTTGCCTTGTAGCTTTACTTTCCTCCTGTATAAGGCAAGACTCCTGACTTGTGACTATCTAATGAGATTCCTTCAGGAAAAGTAGGATAGAAACTATTTCATGGCCAGATTTCATAGAGAAAAACAGGAAGTTGTGGTTGACTTCTATGTATGCTAATTTTCCCAGGTCAGTTTTCCATAATTTGGGGTAGAATATCCTGGCATCACCAATTCCTAGAAAATTTCTAGGTAAAGCTTAATAATTAAACATTGACTACATAACAACCTTTTGAGTTCATGTGCTTTTACTGATTAATTTCTAATTTTTATTATTTTTATATCTCTTGCTTAGCTCCATTTTGGGAAAATATTAAGGAATATGCTCTAACTCACTTCTAGAAGGTACATATGTGATGTGTGTGGCTGCAGGTAATGAGATTTCTTTATCTGCTGAGGTATTTGACAGAAAGGTCTCAAATTATAGATCTCCTAAAGGTTTTGTTCTGTGAAAAAGTTAATTTTCTGTATTAAATTTTATAGTTAATGTGGTACTTTGAGACTATACTCAGAGAAATATTATATAAGTTAAAAACAACTGTGTACGTAATGTAATGGGATAAGATTTGCTTGTCAGGAGAAAAACAAGATAATTTATTTAGAGTCTCTGCTTGTTCCAGAACGTCAAACAGATTAAAGTCAAAGTCATAATATATATAGTAAGCACTATACTTTTAAAAAATGAAGATTTATTTGCATTGGTTCATGATAACTTTCTAAGATTTGTATTTTTACTTTTAATTATGTAGGTATGTGCATGTGAGTGAAGAGTCTGCAGAGGCCACTAGAGGGCAATGGATTTCCTTGGTGCTGGAGTTGTTAGTGGTTGTGAGCTGCTCAACAATGGTGCTGGAAACTCAATTCAGGTCCTCTGAAAGAGCAGTAGATGCTCTTAATATCTTAGCCATCACTGCATCCTTGGTTCATAATATTTGAGCATGAAAAATAAAAATATATATTGAAATTTTACCAATGTCAACTCATTTGGGTAATATATA
>NW_008359081.1:5551738-5567996 GCF_000622305.1 Nannospalax galili
TTAGCTTTTCTTCACCTGTTAAAATTAACATCAAAAACATTTGTCAAGAAATAATAAAATTTATTATTATACTTTTTGTGGGTAGTTCTCTATTTCACAGAAATGGTTGTCTCTTCTCTGGATTATTTAAAATATTGCCATAAAAATTAGAGTTTTTGATAGCTGTTGGAACAGTTAGAATCAGTGTCAGTTCCCTCTCAAAGGTTTCTATATAGGGAAAGAAAACAAATTTATCCATCATTTTAGAACAATAGTAGGTTGCCTTCCTTAGCTACAGGTGGGCACTACAGTATCGCAGACCAAGATTTGAAGTCTTACATCTGAGAAGCACTATCTGGTTAGGAACAAAATCATCAATGAGAAATATCTGTCTAAATTATTGTTTTATGGACTTAAGCCTAATGCCTGGGAAGTGTAATCCCTTGGACACTTAAAGAAATATACTGGCAACGTTAGTCTTTGGTTGTACTTTACCTTTCAGTGTTCAAAATGTCTGAAAGCAAATCCTGAATCCATCACTCTCAAGTCCAGCCTTGGCAGACAAAAGAAAAATGAGGAGGAACCCAAGTGTGGGATGTTTTTGGAAGCCCTTGTCAAGAAATTCCAATGAACTCTCATATAAACATTTGAAAATTGCCCTGTTCTGACTTTTTTCTAGTTCCCTGTCTAGAAAGTGTAATGCTAATTACTCTTGCCTTTACTTCTCCTTCATATCTCCTATTCACCAGCCAAGGACTTTCTTTTCCCCCTACAGACAAGAGCGACGCAATTTGGCAGTCTTTTAGATATATCCACTGAAGGAGTACCCCAATTGCCTCAGCCTGCATCCCTGTTCATCATGGAAGAGATCAGAATGGTCTGCATCCAGGTTCCCTATCCTCAAGTTGGGTAACTCTTCAGAAGATGATATGATAAGAAGAGGAGGTAGGAATTGACTAAGCAGTTAGGGTAAAAAGACCCCAAAGAAAAGTAGCCAGTTTCTTGGCCAAAAGTCACAATGTCCTTGGGCCTCTTAGCAACATACTCCGTTCCAAAGGTCAAAAATATCAAAAGTATTTGGGAGCTTTTATCTAATCCTTAAAAGATTTTAGGGTTACCTCTTCAGAGGGAGTAATGTTAGAGTAGAAAAAAGGCCCATAGAAAATGAAGATGAAAGAGTACATGAACTTATCAGAAAAAAAGTGACAGGGAGATATGGGAGGAGTTGGAGGGGAGGGAATGGGCATGGATTTGATCAAAATTCCTTATATGTGTGTATGAAATTCTCAATAAACTATTTTTTAAATTAAAGCTTCTTCACTCTTCCAAAAGGCTAAAAGATTTTCTATTTTGTTACCATCTTACTGATAACTATTTTTAAATATTTTATTGTCACCTTGATTAAATAAGTCACCAAATGTTGATTTTTTTTTCAGTTACCCTTAACCATATTTGAATGCACTGAACAGAACAGGTGTCTGGGATGATTTGATTTCATTTTCCCAAGATAGTATTTAAGTTGGGGCCAAAGTTAATCCAGGCTGCCTATTCCCTTTTTTGTTCTTTTTTAATTTATTATTTTTATCTTAACTGTATTGGTGCATTTCCTGCATGCACGTAAGTGAACCCATGTTGTGCAATGCCTGTGGAGCCAGAAGATGGTTTCTGACTCCCTTGGAATTGGAGTTATGGACAGTTGTCAGCAGCCATGCGGATGCTGCGAATGGAACCCAGGTCCTCTGAAAGACTAGCCAGTGCTCTTTACTGCTGAGCCATTTCTCCCACCCCTCAGGCTATCTTTTCAATTGGATAAATATATTTAATTAACTTTTGGGCCAGAGAAATATGATAGTTATTTCTTATTTACCTGGTTTAAAAAATGAAGCAACTGAAAACATTTTTGTTGATAGGTCTAAATTTATTTATTATTGTGTGTAACCTTATGTGTGCATACGGGGCACAGGTGCCATGGCACCTGAGGTCAAAGAACAATTATACAAACTTGATTCTTTCCTGTCACCTTTGTGTAGAGTTCAAGGATTGAACTTAATGTCATGTTAGTCAAGCAAATACTGAGCCACCTTTCTTGCTCATCAGATTTCTTACTTATCTGAACACCATTTTCATAATTACTTTTAAAAACCTGTAAACTCAAAGGAGATATTCAGATAGCCTAATGTTACATTTATACAGGTGGACTGTTATTAATGCAAGTATTCCATATATTAAATAACTTAAGAGAAGGCATTAGAGATTTTTTTCAGAGCTTATACTACTACAATAGAATCTCATTCCTAGAACATTGATAAAACTATTATGAGTTATTGACTGCACCAAATTAGATAACTCTGATATTTGCCTTTAATTTTTGGTATAATATGGAGGCTAAAAATATGTCTTCAAAAAAGGAATCGCAGGACCTCATTGAAAGAAGATAACAAGTACTTTGGACAATTAATATTTTAAAGAATAGATTTGGTTGCAAGCCTCCAAGCCTACAAATTTCTGATAAACCATGGTCACTACCATGAATAGAATCAGGATGTTCATGATCCTTTGTAAATCTAGAGGCAGATAGCAAATGAGATTGTGAGACTCTGTAGTTTGTTTGTATAGTTATAAAGGAAAAAGTCACATTGCAGTTATTCAGTTTAAAAACTATCACATTATTTCTGACATTTGATTCATGACCCTTTGTAAATCTAGAGGCAGATAGCAAGTGAGATTGTGAGACTCTGTAGTTTATTTGTATAGTTATAAAGAAAAAAGTCCCATTGCAGTTATTCAGCTTAAAAACTATCATATTATTTCTGATATTTGATTTGTAATGACATTAAGAAATGTCTATGTTTCATAATTTAATTTTTAATTTTCTGAAAATTTCATACATGAATACTATATTTACATCATTTCTACCCCTACTTCTAACTCCTCCCCCCTACCCAATTCCCTCTTAATTTCATGACCACAACTAGTCAAAACACAAAGAAGTGACAGTGTAGTGCTAAATACCAATTGATGCATCTAAAATGCAACCTCTACATCTAAACATAGGAAACATTGTAGAAGAAGAAGAGTCAGATGACCAAGGCATCATCTGCTAGATAGTGCCTTCCAGATATGGCCCAGGAAACTGTACTCATGAAATATCAACAATATGGTTGCCTAAACAAGACCTGCAAAATGACATTACCAGTTGACATGCCAATGTGGATAGCATCACAAAGTCCACCTCTAGATGAAGAGCTACAGGAAATCAATGACTGCTGAGAGAGGGAGAAATCAGTTTCCATCAGGGACAGGCTCCTTTATAGGTTATCCAATCCCAAATGGACAACCTTAAACTCAGGTATATACAAGCAACACCAAAAGGAATGCCTGTTTTTATTTATTTACCTTAAATTTTTTGCCGAATTTTTGTGCATCACATAAAATATTTCTTGATCATATTTAGACACCTTTCCCTATCAGCAATCTGCCCTCCAGCCCCTGCTAGATTTCATGCATTCTATCATATATGTTAAGGACTATTGAGTCAAGTTTGTGTCCGCAGACTTCCCTCACTGTATGTCCATCTGCTGGAGCCTGGTCAACCTATCCAATGTCACTCCCTTGAAGAAGACCAACTCTTTCTCACCCAGCAGTGATCAGCTGCCAACAGTTCCTCAGTAAAGGTTGGGGCTTCTTACAGTACTGAGGGTTGAATTCTGGGCTTTGTGCACACTAGGCAAACACACAGACATTGCTGTTTTTCCTTATCCAAGGATGTCATTTCTTTCTTAGGCTATTTCTTCTGCTCAGTTTGGTTGACTATGCTTTTGTAAGTGAGAAAGAAACATTTTGTTAGTATCTACATGTTAGTAGATGCACAGGATTCAGAAAAAGTACTTTTCCCTGAGTGTCTATTTGAACTGATATTTATTTGTATAGATTCAATAAGCAAATGTTTTCTTCCACTTAGGTATAAATGAACATATTGTGCATTCATGATTATCTCTACCACATTATATTTTCAAATACTTCTGATCAAATAATATAGATTAGTCCCACTGTTAAAGAATAAAAATTGCCTTGTATGTATATAAAATGTCTAAAAATGTTCCCATGAACACTGGTTCACTTTTCACTTTATAAGTGGGGAGTATTACAGTTATTTTTTAAAAAATGAGACAAAAAAAGGACAAATAGGAAATCTCACTCTCTAACAGGTTACTGACTTTGGAAAAAATTTGGGACTTCACTTACAGGAAGTTTTATATTTCACTATATTTCCATGAAGAAGTATTTGGTTTTTATATACTTTAATCAAAAAATAATGTATTAGATACTATTATGGCATTTTTAAACAATATATTTTTTAAAAAATGAGACAAAAAAAGGACAAATAGGAAATCTCACTCTCTAACAGGTTACTGACTTTGGAAAAAATTTGGGACTTCACTTACAGGAAGTTTTATATTTCACTATATTTCCATGAAGAATTATTTGGTTTTTATATACTTTAATCAAAAAATAATGTATTAGATACTATTATGGCATTTTTAAACAATATGTGTTTTTGAGGCATTCTTAAAGATAATTTCTATTTTGTTATTTTTAAGTACAAATACATAGATTTTTACAAAAAAAAATGGTGTCCTGGAATGACACAGATAGAATTTCCGATATAATTAAACTTTCATGTCATGGAATATTATTTTTTAAATTACAAAGGAAGATATAAATTGCAAAATGATGTAGTCTTCCTGTAACTGTTTCATCATTTTAGTAGGCTTAAGAAACAATGGATAGTAAGTTTAGTAGGCTTAAGAAACACTTTACTGGCTACTACTAATTTCTTTCCCTTTTGACATTTTTATGAAGTAATGAAGTTTGATCTTTTTAAATCTATATTTTATAAAATTGAAGTGCTTAACAAACACTTTAAAAATTGGCTCACACTGTAATATTTTATAAATAAGTAGAAGCATATTTCTGAATTTTTTAAATTGATAAATTAAGATGACATTGAACTTGCAGAGAATATGAAAATTTGTACAGAGGAAAAAATATGCACAGACAGAAGATTTTACTTTTAAAATTACTTGTTTTTTGCTATTTAAATAATTGAATTTATTATGCATTATAAAATAATAATCATTATCAGAACATTATGATTTTCAAAACCTAAAGGCATCAGCTTATAATGATTTATGCATTATTTCATTTTATGCTAGGACAAATTTATTTCCATGAAAGTATTCTTTAAGTAATTCTTGCTATCTTGTTTTGAATACTTAGAAACTTTGTTAAAGCCACTGACTTAAACATTCCATTCCTAGAATCATATAAATTGTAAAGAATGAACATCATTCAATGCTCTTTATACTTTATTCAAAATATCAAGCTATTTCTCATTTTTCTTTTGAAATCTTTCCATCAATCTTTTAAATTCGGATTCAAATATATTTTTCAAAAACAGTTGTTTTTATTAGAGTACACGCCTCGTAATTAAATAGTTGTAAAGGCCAAAGAGAATCTTTTTCCTAAGAACAGTTTTGGTTACTTCAAATGGCAGTGACTTACATATTTTGGAACCAGGGTATTTGATCATCCATGACAAAATGTCTCTCAATTTACTGTGACTGAAATGACAGTTTTTCCATTGCTTTGTCTTTGTGAATTAAGTCACATTAATTTATTCAGGAGTAATTTACAACATTTCATTTCATAAGTTTCTAAATCTTAAAGGAAATGAAAAATTTAATATTTCTAAAACCTAATAAAATGCATGTGTATAATATTTCTTGTTTGGTCATAAAATTTAACATTGCATCTTCCATTCTATTAATAGAAGTCTTGTATATCTTGATATTTCAGTCTAAATGTACTTCAGTGTTTTACAACAAAACATAATTGTTTGTATTGCCAATATGAGTAAGCACAAATGTAAATATAACTTTCAGTAAAACTACACACAGAGTAATTTCCCTTCATATATTATCATACTTTGCAAACATAATGTATAGGATGTGGTCTACAGAAAGGTACCACTCTCAGTGAACTTATGGAAGCAGTGGCTGGAACCTTGGGTAGTGGGTCCTTTTCTTTAATATGAAGCTATCATTTCAAACGCTAATTTATTTTCATGGGTGAGTAAAAGTTGTAAGTCATTTAGAAACAGGAACATGCTCTTGAGAGTTTCCTTCTTAAGACAGTTTGTCTTCTTAAGATCATAAAGAGTAGCTAAAATATTGACACAGCTATGCCATTACTAGGTAATACAATCGTATGCGAGCACTATCTTATACAGGGTATATGACTGATTAAACTGTTCTTAAATGATGCATGACTGTATATGATCTGTGGAGACAGTCACTGTTCAGTTCCCAGATGGGCGTTATATCTCTGTTATCACTGGCACCACCTACTCTAGTGGTATGGACTGCTAGGTAACTGAATGAAAAAAAATTTCCTGTTTTAAAAAATGTGTATTAAGGACTGAAGAGATAGATGAGTGGTTAAGAGCACTGGCAAAATTGTTCATAGAATTAATCATGATAGTTCATAGTTTAGAGAACATATTCCTTTGGATGCTACAACACAAAAGATTGTTTTACAAACACAATGCAAATTATTTGTATCAAGGGAGAATAATTCATAAAAATTTACTTACATCGTGGCTTTATATTTCATTTATATTCATTTAATTGATCATTCTTTGTGATTGTAATTAATTACCTGAACACTAGAAGATCAGTTTTCCCCAAGATATAATATGCATTGTATGACAGAAGTGGGTTCACAAATATTTTGGAAACTTTCAACTAAGTATGTGCATACCTTGTTTTTATGATATTATTTTTCTCAGTGTTCTAAAGGCTTTTTATTGGAAGTGTTCCACTATTAGTAACATCCATTTAAAAACATTCATTAGTTACAGTAAAATAGATCAAATTACTCACGTCCCTCAGCAGATATTATTTTTATTAGATTTAATCTATATAGTCACATATTCAGAAAAAAGTACAGGCTGCATCATTTTCGATACATAATGGATGATGAAAATCTACTATGCAGGATTTAAGGCAAGATTGGTAACTACTTTTCTAGACTAGTTTAAAAAGATTCTTTTCAGTTTGCTTTACAAATTAATACACTGATATATTTTTATTATATTAACACCTTTTCTCTATACTTTGCCAGTATTTTCCATTCACAGAGAATGTTTTCTTATTATGAAGATTTGAAATTCCCTGAATTTGGCACTGGCAATTTCAATTATTTATTATGTTTCAGAATCCCTTGTCCAATTTAATTATGGTAATAAAATACATCCTTATGCATAGTTTTTATCATCACAACTGCCCCATGGTGGATAAATTATAACAAACAGTCAGTTTGGTGGTAATTATGGGTAGAGGTTTCTATGCTAGTGAGCAAATTTATGAGACAGCCAATATGGTTCCTCACCAGTCTAAAATCATGACCCAAGACATTTATTTATTCATTCATTCATTCACTCATTCATTCATTCATAAATTCATTCATTCACTATTTTCAGTCTTTAATGACTGAAATTCATATGTCCCAGGCTGGCCTAAAACTTGCTATTTAGTCAAAGATGCCTGTGTACTGCTATCCTCTTACTTATACCTACCAAATGTTGGGTTTACAAGCATGCACCATCGTGCCGTGTTTTGTTTACAGTGTGAAAGATCAGATCCAGCATCTCAAACATTTTAAGCTAAGGAGGTGCTCTACTGCTGAGCTATTTGTGCAGTTCCCAATATTGCCTTCTTAAATTCAGTAAACAACCATCTCAGCACCACTATATTAAAGTGCTTGTAAAAATAATCTATGGATTAAAATGTGTGCTAGTAGGGAATAGAAGAAGCCATTCTTACTGACTCATACTCCTCTCTGACTTCATTTCCAAAATGCGGAGGGAGAATACTTAATGAAATACTACATCTGGCCTCATCGAAGAGCTAATCCTGATTGCTTCTTAACTGAAAAAGAGTGCCTAGAGCCAGGGAGTTTTCTTCTACAGCAAAAGGTTCTCAGCAGGAAGCTGATCAACTCCATACCTGAAAACCTTTATCATCTCATTAGTTTCCAATTGTCTGCTCCTAGGAGCTCTCACACATCATTTAGCAAAAGCCTCAGCTGGTCTTTGTCAGCTCTCATCAGGAGACCTGCATCCCAGTGATATCAAATCAATTTTATATCGCAATATAACTCAGATTTTTAAGTTTGCTTAGGCAGCATCTACGAACTACTTTATAATAACTGAAATTCAGCATTTCCAAAACATGTGTTTTGAAAAGACTGCCAGGTGAACCAGGCAAATAATGGACTTAGGAAGACCAATTAATTAAGGTACTGTTTCACCTGTCAGAGTTGTTTAGCAATAGCCAAGTTCATAGCCTTGTGGGGATTCCAGGTGTTTTGCTCAATTTCTGAACTTTCTTGTTGGTGTTTTTAGAGGCTTCTGAAGCATCTGTCATCAACATTGGCATCACGTTAGAATAACCTGTGGATGTTTGAAAAATATGCATAGGGGGCTGGAGAGATGGCTCAGCGCTTAAGAACACTGGCTATTCTTGCAGAAGACTCAGATTCAAATCCTAGCACCCACATGGCAGCTAACAACTGTCTTTAACTCCAGTTCCAGGAGATCCAACAGCCTCTTCTGTCCTTCATGGGCATTGCACAACATGGGTGCACTTACCTACATGGGACAATACACGCATACACATAAAATAAAATAAAATAAATAAAATAAGTTGCATTAAAATTGTGGATGCCTGTGTACTGATTTAATTGATGTGGGATGATTCCTGGGCATCCATAATAGTTAAAGAACCTGCCCTAATGATTCTAGTTTAAAGATAGGGTTTGAAAAAAAAACACTTACTTGAATTTTTCTATGCCTTACAATGAGCTTTCTCAAGGTCAATTAAAAAGGTGTCCCATCAAGAAAAAAAATTATATTTAATTGAATGCTTAAGTTTTAGCTAATATATTTTCAGTACTGCCTCTAAAAAATCTACATTTGAATTCTTTCTCTGTATCTTAGATTAATATGAAAGAAATATTTGTATTATTTTCATAAGTGGCAAGTACATAAAATGCTAGCAGGTATTTATTATCTACTCTAATTATGTGGGAATTATTAAGATTGCAAATTAGAAATAGATATAATTATCAGCCTAGGTGGTAACAAATAAACAAACAAAAAACTGATGGAATTCTTTCTCTCAGGCCTTGGAAATGAGAGGGATGTCAAAGGGCAGTAGTAAGAGGGGCAACATTTCACTACTACTGGATATAAGAAGTGATATGAAGTCATGGAAACTACCAAACTGCCCTTAGTTTTCAAAGACCAGTGACTGGAAAACAGTTTTTGACAGATGTTACTTTGGAAGATTATCAAAGCAGTCCAGGTTATTCTTCCAGTATCTACAAGCTGCAATATTCCATTCTATACTACTAAGACAGGCATGTTACTTACCACTTATAGTTCTGACAACTCTAAATCTTCCATATTTCTTTTGCCTTTGGGGCTCCTATGATTACTGTAGGAAAATAATTGGGATAGCTCATTGGTATGTGAAAGATGCAAGGATCAGAACACTTGACCAGGTGAAATCTTCACATGTATAAGTAAACCCTGCTAAGATCAATACAGCTACCTAGTTAGCCTCCTTTTGGGCCCCCACTATATTAAAAATTGATAATTAATTCCAATAAATAGAATGGAACACAACAGCTGAATGCATATGCCTATTAAGTGCTTAATCTCTCATAGTTTGAAAATAAGAAAGTTATCCTGAATAAGATCAGCCTTCCAATTGCTATTTGTACTGCATCTTATGTCACAGTTTAGGATCACGGCTAGATATTTAGGAGTATGAGTGGATACATTCTGTTTTGTATGCTATCTGTAAGAGAAGTACCTCAACCTTAAAAGACAAAGCTTTATTTTTAGAAGCAAATTCAATTTGCCTCATCGCACAGGAAAATCAGAGAGAAGAGGAAGAATTTGACTTGTGGTTACTTTAAGCGTTGTACTTGTAGGAAAAAAAAAGTAATAATGCCTTCTAAAGTTAATTTCCTCTTTCCTGATGCAAGAGTTTTCAAATCATGCCCAATTGCTCTTAGAAAGAGCTCAAACCACCAGGTTTATTAGAGTGTTTGTACTCTCTGGAATAAAATCACCCACACATAGAGCACATTTTTGGAGAAATTCAAAGGAAGAGTGATATTGTATGAATTTTTTGGAATTAAGAAGAAGCAAAGTATCAATAAAGAATTTAAGGAGGTGGGAGAACAACCACAAGAGTACGTAATTCTCTCCCCTGTTCAATAGTTTTCAACCAATTTTCTCTAATTTTCTACCTCCTATCGCTAATAGTAATATGTAAGGACTTCACACAGCTCATATTATCATGATGCATAAATATAGAGCCTGGAGATTGAAAATTAGCTTTGTCTATAAGTACATATTCATTGTTGGCCTAGGAATGACCTGTTTTATCATTCATTTTCTTAGACAAACTGTTATACCTAGTTTTAATTGTCAGCTGGACCAGATTAGAGTCAGCGAAGAAGGGAGGTTCAGTTGATGTCCCAGAAATGATTAGTCTGTGGGCATGTCTGTGAGGGATTGTCTTGATGATTAATTGATGTCAGAGGACCCAACATCCTATTGGCAGTGTCATTCCCTGGACAAGTGGTCATGGTCTGTAGAAAAAAACTAGCTGAGCCTCAGCTTGTGAGTAAGCCAGCAAGCAGTGTTCCTCAGTTGTTTCTGCATCAAATTCCTGCTTGACTTCCTGCCTGTACTTTGCTGAATGATGGACTAGAACCTGTAAGCCAATTAAATTATTTCCTCCCTGTATTAGTTAGAGTTCTCTAAAGAAATAGAGCAGGTAGAATGAATATATATATATGTAAAATGTATGTATATAGAGGGATTTATCAGAATAAATCACAGGATAGAGTCCTTGTAGTCCAGCAATGGCTACACCACACTAGAGAGGCTGAGAATCCGGTAGTTGCTCAGTCCACAAGGCTGGATGTCTCAGTAGTCCCAATCTGGCACTGAAGTTCTGATGAATTCCAAAAGAACTGCTAGTCTTCAGTCTTCAGCAGCAAGACAAACTCTCCAGCAAGAGAGAAGGCAAGAGGCCAAAATTAAGTGCTCTCCTCTGCCATGGCCTTTAAAATTTTTTTTTACTTATTATTTTTATTTTATGTGTATGCGTATATTGCCTGCATGCATGAATGAGCACCCATGTCATGCAATGCCCGCGGAGGTCAGAAGAGGGTGTCGGATCCACTAGAACTGAAGTTAAGGACAGTTGTTAGCTGCCATATGGTTGCTGGGATCTGAACCTGGGTCTTCTGCAAGAACATTCAGTGTTCTTAACTGCTGAACCATCTCTCCAGCCCCACCATGGCCTTTTATACGGGCTGCCACCAGAAGGTAACACTCATGTTTAGGGTGTGTCTTCCAACTTCAGATGATCAAATCAAGAAGATCTCTCTCATTTCAGTTAATCCCAGATCCAGTCAAATTGACACCGAGGATTAGCCATCACACTCCACTAAGGTGCTTTTGGTCAGATTGTCTTTATTACAGTAATAGAACGGAAACTAGAACACGTAACATTTGTGTATTCAGCTGTGTTAATTATGCAAGAGCCTGAGAAATCCCAAGAAAGAAAAATAAAGCCCCAATTATAACTTGAATCTTCATGTAATCCTTTGTAATCATCATCTTGCCTCTGTTCCCTCTACTAATGGAAATAGAAGAACTACCACCTAAACCCTATGTTCATCATTCCTCGGAGTAAATTTTATACAAATATTAGTTATCTAAATATGATCAGGTGTAGTGGTACACACCTTCAATCCTAGCATTTGGGGGATAGATGTAAGAGGATCAGAAGTTTAAGGCCACTCTGTTTTATTTATTGAGTTTGAAACCAGCCTGGAATAATGAAATTATGTCTAAAAATACCTATATGAATTTCTAAAAATCTGTGTATGAAATATACTGACACAGACATAAATAATTTTATCAGGATCTACATTTTCTTTAGGAGTTTTTAGATTCAAATTTATGAAGCTCATATATATCTTGTTACAAATTATAAAATATTCCTTTGTATGAACATAACACAGTTCATACTAACTTCATTAATCCATTTTTCCTCTCTAATGAATACTGATAATTTCAAGAGTATTTTTTTTTCTTTTTGGAAACAGGATCTTACTATAGCTCAGATGATTCTTGAACTTTCTATATAACCCATATTGGATTTGAACTTACTATTATCCTTCCTCAGCCTCATTAGTACAGGAATTACAGACATGAATCGAAATCCCTTCCACCAGGTTAGACAGTTTAGGTATGATTGCTTTAGAGTGAGTTCTATAGCCTTACTATATCAAATAAAATAAACATGATGTATGGTTATCCCACTGAATTTGATTAGTGTGTTAAAACATTTATGACTGGCTGTTTACATTAAAAATAAATGTTTTCTTTGCATTTAATAATCTGTGCCATGTTACATGTTGACTGGTTTTTGTTAGGTTAACAAAAACCTGATATTCCCGAGAAGAGGGAATCTCAATTGAGAAATGTCCTCCATCAGATTGCCTGTGTGAATATCTGCAGGAAATTTTCTTCATTGTTAATTGATGTAGTACTGCCCAGGACTGTGTGGAAAGTACCATCCTTGGGCATGTGGGCCTGGGCGGTATAAGAAAAGTAGTTGACCAAGGCAGGGGAATCAAGCCAATGACCAGTGTTTCTTCATGGTCTCTTCTTCAGATCCTACTTTAGGGTTCTTTCCTTGATCTCTTGCTCTGGCTTCCCTTGATGCTGGGTGTTGGGCTGTATCCTATAAGCTGAAATAAATCCTTTCCTTCCCAAGTTGATTTCGTTCATATTTTTTCACACAAACAGGAAGAAAACTAGAGCACATTACTTTAGTAACAAGTAATCATAAAGGATTTGTAATTTGAGTAGGTATTACAGTAATGCTTTAGAGGTTACAACCTGATGATTCCCTAATACAAATATCCCTACTACATTTCCTCACTACTTAATTCACTAAAAAATACATTCATTCACCCCATATTTGTGGAAAAATTTTCAGGAAAATGAACAACAGAACTCAGTCTTATCTGAAGGAATGTTCGCAACTGATGATGACGAGCTGATCTTCCTAAAACAAGGGACTTTAGATAGGCTGACTAGACTCAGTGGATAGACTTGCACTGGGGAACAACTGGAAACACTGACAACTCAATGGGCCTTAACAGGGGTGACAGAGTATATGGGATCCAGTGGGGGGGCTATGGGAGAGTACCAGTGGGGACAGGGGGTATAAAGATGATTAAGATTTTTTGAGATGTTCTGTATAAATTACACAAAAATTCAATTATATATATGTATTTATCAAAAAATTAATACTTTTAATTTCACAGCAAATTTGAACATCAAATTCAGAGATTGCATGTATAGCTCTTGCAAGCTCATGCATATACAGTTCCTCCAGTGATTTTTATCTTTCACCAGTGATATGTTTGCTAAAAATTTTGAGCATGTAACAACACCTTATTATCATTTGAAGTCCAGAGTTGACAGGATGGTTCATTCAGTGTGCATTCTATGGGTTTGGACAAATATACACTCAAGCATATGTATCATAAAATCCTCTGTGTTACACATATTAATCGCTTCCATTCCATTCCCAAAACCCTGGCAGCCAGAGATATTTTACTGTTTCCATATTTTTGCCTTTTCCATATTATATACTTGGAATTATAGAAAATGTATCATTTTCAGATGGAACTATTTCATTTAGTAATAAAAATTGTTTTCTCCATATGTTCTCCAGGCTTAACAGCTCATTCTTTTTAGCACTAAACAATATTCCATTGTCTGAATAGGCCAAAATGTATTTATTCGTTCAACAACTGAATGACGTTTTGGTAGCTTCCAAATATAGATGGATGTGAAAAAATTTCTGTAACATCCATGTATAAGCTTTATCTAACCCCTTTGGAATTCTTTATTTTTCATCATCATTGGGTAGATACCAGAGAATTAATTTTGTATCATTTGGTAAGTGTGTTTATATTTTTGCATATTATTATTGAACTTTTGTGTATTTCATATAAAACAAGCATATTTATACACCTCCCCCATCTGTACCCTCCTATATCCCTCCACATATTTCATGCACTTGGTTATTTATGTTAAGGCCTATCAAGTCAAGTTAGTGTAACCAGATATCCCTCAATGTCAGTTCATCCACTGGGGTCTATCTAGTCAGCCCATCTGGAGCCACTCCCTTAAAGAAGTTTAGTTCTCCATCTGTTGCACGAGGAAGCTTCTTTGATTAGAGTTGAGAGATACATTAGTATTCTCCTTACCCTGTGTTCCACTATGTTCCCTGAGCCTTAGATGTAGAGGTTGCATTATAGATGTACCACTTAGGGTTTGGCATTTCACCGACACTTATTCTCTGCATGTGACCAGATGTGGAACTCTTTAATAGTCTCTGTCTGTTGCAAAGGAAACATCTTTGATGAGTGGTGACTGGCATACTTGTCTACAAATATTAGCGTCCATATTTAGCATATGGTAAAACATTACATTTGTCTAGGGATAAGACAGCCTTAAGATTTTCTATAAGATCTAGACCTCTCCAGCCATGAGTATTTGGCTGTGTTCACAGTATCACACATGACTTCCCTCCAACTGAGTGGGCTTTAAGACCAATTAAGTAGCTGTTGATAACCCCTAAGATGAAAGTGCCACTACTTCCCCAATATAGTTTGCTGTGCTTGTCATTGTTGTGGTTATTGGGCCTTAAAACTGTGGTTGGACCATCAATTGATGTTCTTCCTTACCAATTTGCATAGTGTCCTCAGAAACTATGAGAGCTAGCCTTCAGGGCTTCCAGGTCAGTTCCAGCTGCATTGCTCTAAGTCCTATGTCAGAATTATGTCCTCTCCTCAGCAATAGAGTCTTATTTTCTGAGAGGAAATAAAGGGCTATGTCAATAGCCTGTGCAAATCAGGGAGTTTCTTGGATTATCCTGACCAACAACTTGAAAGGATGTTTCTCCTGTATGGCAATGTTTCTTATTGTTTAGCTTTCAGCTGTACAATGGACACATGTAGGGATATTTTATGTGTAGTTTTCCAGTAGGCTTTTGAATTAATCCATTTTATTCAGGTTTCTCATGCCAACTGAGCATGACTTATTTCTCCTCCCTCTCCCTGACATTGTCAGTCTGTTTCTCAATGTAACCATATCATGTTCCATATTTATCTAAGTATTTACCTACTGATGTGACAGTTCCTGTTGTTTCAAATGATCGCCAAGTGTTTATGTCAAAGTTGGGGATTTTACCCACACTTTTTCTTATCATTTTATCTAGAATTTCTAGTGTGCTATTGTTAAACAATGACAAAAAGGGGAAAGATAACCTTGTTCCTGATCCTAGGTGAAAATATTTGAGTTGTTTACCAATGAGAATCAATGTTATCTATAAGCCTCTCTACATAATATTAACTCAGTAAGTTCTCCACTGTTCATTGTTTACAAAGTGTTTTACTAGAAATTATCAATTGATTTTGTCACTTTCTTTGTCATTATGTATGATAATACAAAAATATTTAAAATTTGATTATCAAGAAAATTAACTAACCAGGTATAATCCCTGAACTGGAGAGGGTAAGAGAACTTTTATAAATTTAAGGGCAACCTGGACTGCAACCTAGACAAATTCACAAGACCCTGTCTTGAGTCAAAGGGGCTATGGGTGCAGGTCAGTGGTACATTGCTTGCCCATCATATGCAAAATCCTGGGTTCAATCATTAGTATTGAAAAACAATATAAAATTTATGTCAACCTGAATCCATGATTAATTAGAGGTACCAATAATTTTGGTATGCTGAATACATTTAATGTTTTTAAAAATTATTTTGCCATTGTGATGGCAGTATTGGTTAGAAAGCAATATTCTCCAACCTAGAGACATAAAAAATTTATTACCCCCCACACACAGACAAACACACACACACACACACACACACACACACACAAACACACACACAAAGCTGCTAAAATTTGAAACTCTTTGGTGTCTTACTATCTTCTCAATTCTTTGAGACTTCTCTATAAATAAATATATCTGATTATAATAGCTTTAAATAATATAAATATATCATCTCTAAATGTCTTATTTTGGTTACTGAAGCCTG
>NW_008359081.1:5568132-5675068 GCF_000622305.1 Nannospalax galili
TTATAGTGAGTTAAACTGATAATATCCATACTGTTACATTGTTGTTAAATTTCAATGGGAAGTTCCTAAAACTATACTATTTGGAATATCTATCTAGTATCTATTGTTTATTGTGTATTTTAATTTAGATTTGAGGATCACTTTTTATCCATAGTTGCTGAAAAATTGTTAAAAAAATTGTTTTCTTGGTAAGATTACATTTTGTATCCATTTGAGTGACATGACTTTTTGTAATGCATCAAGGATTGATAAATCAAAATTAATTCATATTATATCTGAAATAAAGTCAATATGCCCCCATTTTAATATACCATACTGTTGTAATTGATTTTTTAATATGGATTTTTATAATTTTTCTTGAGTAAAAAGAACTTGGTAAACTTTTGTTATTTATAATACCTTTGTTTTGTTTTCATTATATTCATCTATTTTATCTGTTTGTTAGTACATATGTGCATGTCATGACAGGAGGACAACTTGTGGGAATTGTTTCTCTCGTTCCATGGCATGAGTCCTAGAGATTGTACAGAGGTATTCAGGCTTGGAAACAAGCTCCTTCAAGTTCCTTTACTCACTGTACCATCTCACTAACACAATTATTCTGATTTTAAAAAAATGAGATAGGATTATAACATTGTCTCACTGCCAAAAGATTTTGTTTAGAGTCCAATTCAAGCTACTGCAAGACTCATATTTACCTTGCTTAGCTAGTCAGAACCAACTCACTTGGTTGCCATCTTCTGATTTGGGACTAGATACATTTACACTGGTCCAGGGCTCACATCTACCCTGCCTACCCAAATATAACACATTCACCAGGTCGCCATCATCCTTCTTGTGGAAAAGGTCCATTTGCAGTACTGGAGATGTCCCCAACAGCCTATCTGGATTCATCTCATTCCTCCAGTAAAAAATAAAAATAAGAACACGAAGCATAAAACAACTCTATATAACTGATCATAAAGCAACCAAGCTACAACAAAAATTAAAATGGACCACACTTCAACACAACAAACGCAGGCTAGAATTTCATATCAGATACACAATGAAAGAAGTCCATCTGCACAGGTCACAATGCAAATCACAAATCATATGAAAAGTCATGATCAAAAGTGTCCATCAAATTACACAAGCAGTAAAGAAGTATTCTACAGTGAACAATATATAGGAACTCCAAGACCCAGAAATTAAAAGAACAATCACAGAATTTATGACTTTTTTGTGTGTAATTTTCTTTTTTAATTTTTATTGAATAATTGTGTGTTCCATACATTATGTCTTAAATATATTTATACTCCTTCCCCTATCTGGACCCACATAGCAACCTGCTGGAATTCATGCATTCTGTCATACACGCTAAGACTTATCGAGTCAAGTTTGTGTTCCCAGATGTTCTTCAGTGCGAGTTCATCCACAGAAGCCTGGTTAACCTATCTAGTGTCACTGTCTTAAAGAAGACCAATTCTCCCTTACCCAGCATTGATCATTTGCCAATAGTTATTCATCTAAGTTTGGAGATTCTTACCCATTTTCCTAATTCTATGCTGGGTTTACATCTGGGTTTAGTTCACACGGGTCTTGCACATACTGCCACCATTATGTTTCCTTGTGGTCAATCACCGCCTTCATTTCTTACAGTCTTTTTCCTCCATTTTCCACATGGGACCCTGAGGCCTTAGTACCTGAGATTTAGTATAGGAGGCCCATCCAGGGACACACACTCTGTAGCCACTTGTTCTCTATATTTTAACCAGTTATGGCTTTCTGTGTTAATTACCATCTGTTGCATGAGGAAGATTTGCTGGTGAAAGTTGAGAGACATGTTAATATTCTCTGTGTCCTCTATACCACTCAGCTCCATGAGACTTAGATGTAGGCGCTGCATTTTGAACGTGTCACTTTTGACTGGGCATCTCACAGACAGTTATTCTCTACCTGTGGAGCTCTGTAGTAGTCTCTGTTGTAAAAAGCTTCAAAAATCAGAGACTCAACAAAGACTCAAGTATAAAATGAGCTATGGATCTGAACAGAGAGCTCTCAAATGAAGAAAGAACAATGACTAAGAAACACCTTAAAAGTGACCATATCAAATCCACTTTCGATTTCATCTTAGCGCAGTCAGAATGGCTAAGTTCAAGAGAACAGGTGACAGCAAATGCAAGGAAAAGCAGAACTATCATTCACTGCTGATGGGTTTTTGCAAACTGATGGAATCAGTATGAAAAGAATTGTGAAGAACTCTTAAAACTAAACATTAAACAACCATATAATCCAGTTATACCACTCCTTGACATAGACTCAAATGACTTATTCTGCTACAGAAATACTTACCCAGCTAGGTTGCTGCTCTTTTCACAATAGCTAAGAAATGGAAAGAACCTAAATGTTTCTCAACCAAGGAATAGATAATGAAAATATAATACCTTTACCCAATGAGGTTCCACTCAGCAGTAAGGAAAAATGAAATCATGAAATTTGCAGGTAAATAGATAAAACTAGAAGCTGTTATGCTAAGTGAACTAAAACTCATACAAACAAGTCATGTATATTCTCTATTATTTTTAAATCTTAGCTCAAAAACCCTAGATATGAGTGTATATCTTGATGTGACTATAGGTTCAAGGAAAATGGAAAGGAACCATAAGATTAAAGGGGAAGAACCAGCTCCAGCGAGTGAGATAGTATGAGACAGATGTTATTAAGGAGAAAATGGGGAAAATGGGGTGGGGGGCATTTAACTTGGAAGGGATGAGGAAGGGTTATTTAAGGAACCATCATGGTAAAGGGGAAGAAGGAGCTCGAGAGAGGGTGATAGTAGGAGATAGATATTATTAAGGGGGAAATTGGGAAAATAGGGGTTTTTAACCAAAGAGGGAGAAGACAGGGTTTTACAGGGGAGAGACGTGTAAGATAAAGCTTAGGTGGTGTGATAACCAAGAGGAAATGATTTCGTTCAAAAGCCTATGGAAAATACACATATAATGTATATATGAGTGCATGTGTATAGCTGAAGGCTATATAACAAGAAGCACAGTGCCAGACATGAGAACCTTCCCTTGGAGTAGCTGGTCAGGGTAGTAAAAAAGAGTCCAAAAATAAAATAAACTATTGCCACAACCCTTGATTGCCTCACATAACTTGAAGGTAAGACTCTATTGCTGAAGATAGGATACACTTCGGGCAAAATAATTTGAGCAATTGAGCTGGAAGTGACCTGGAAGCCTCGTCTCTGAAGACAGTCTCTCATGGTATCAGAGGATACTGTGCAAGCAGGTAAGGGAGAAAGCCAATCCATGGTCCAACACAAATGCAAAGCCTAGTAACCACAACAATGACCTATGCAACAACTATTGCTATTGGGGAAGTAGTGGCACATTTATCTTGGGGTAATTAACAATTATCAAATTGAATTTAAGTCACACTCAAAGGGAGGGAACTCATGCATAGTACTGTAAATATGGCTAAATATACATGGCTTGAGAGGTTATAGTACCTTGAGAAAAACCTACATCTGTCACATCCCTAGAAAAAACATTAACAAAAATTTAAGTGTATCAATAAACGTCATTAACTTTTAAGCCCTCTCTCTTGACTATATTCAAGGTTTTAAATACCCTTAATGTGACAATTTTTAATATTTTCTATTATTTTGATATGCCATATTTTCTTTGCTTCTAATTTTTCTTTTATTTAAAAATTTCATTATGAATTTGTAATTTCCATTACGGTTTAAAATATTTTATTCATTATTTTAATTTCATGTGTATGAATTTATTGCTTGCAAGTATGCAAGTGTACCCATACCATACAATGCCCACAGTGGTCAGATAAGGGTATCAGATTTCCCTGGAACTGGAGTTGCATTTTCAAAAGTCCTTCACCATTAGTCATTTCTCCCCTTATTCCCTTCCCTCCCATTCCCCATGCAATTTGATTCTTCCTAATGCATTAGTCCCCTCTCCCCCTTTATATCGTTGCATTCTCCCTCCACTCTGATGAAACCCCCATCCTATGGCCCCTCCCTAGTTTCTGAATTTCTGGTGAATTATCAGTTTAGTCATCATATAGGTACTCATTATTTCTCTAATAAAGTGTGTTTAATTTCTTTCCTACTTGATACTAATGGTTATTTATGCTTATTTTGATTTTGTATCACTTTCAATGTGTGTTTTCTCATGTTTTAGTGCTACTTGTTAATATCATAAAAATGAATTTCAAAGGCAATTTTATATCTCTTCTGAATGAATTTGTTTATTTACAATTTTGGTACATTTATTTTTGTTTCTAACAGCTTGGGTTATTTTATATTTAGTTTGAATAGTTTTATTTTATTTCATCAAATTTTATATTATTTTCCACTTATCATGAGCAAAAGGTGGTGTGTGATAAGTACTTAGGAAAATACCAAATTTCACTGTATCACACAGTATCTTTCTATTGTCCTTGAGAAATTTCTGTTCCGGCAGGGATATGATTTTTTTAAGTAAATTTAGGTAACCATTAAAAAGGCTGTTTTGCCTTTTGTTTGCATTTCTCCACACACGAGTATAAAAGCACCCCAAAACTTGAACAAGGGGTCTGACTCCTTTGATTCGTGATGTCAGTCCCACTAGCATCAAATTAAACTTCCTCTCCTCACCTGAAAAAAAATCACTGTATAAACCCCAATGTAATACTCTGTCTTTATATCATATAATTTATTTTAGGTGACATACAGAGAGTGTATGTTCATAAAGTCTTGAAAAGACAGTTATATTTCCTGGGCTGAAGCATTTAATGAAATAAAATTTATTCAAGAAATCAATGCTCACATGTTTTTAATGCACTGTTATGGAATTGAGATTTTTGACACTTCATGTATGTGATATTTTACGTCTAAGTAGCAAAAGAAAAAAATTCTCTAATAAGGGTGGATTCAAGCTTGTAGCTCCCCAAATGATGCTGGAGATACTGTTTGAATAAATGTGTGGATGAGGCCTGTGTCAAGAGCACTGTTACCTCAGAGTTCTGAAGGAAAAAAAAATCTTGAGAGTATGGGTTCACTCTTGGGTTTTAAAAGTAATGCTAAGGGTCAGGCTGATTACTTATTCAGATACAAAGGCAATGTGGCTTAAAAATACCACATTTCAATATTTATTTCATTGAACGGTAACTTCCCCTTAATGAATACTCTACTGTTTATCTAATAAAAATTGACTTCCAGTACTTTGGCTTCTTCAAACATAGTCTTAAAAGTATCTTGAAGAAGACATTAAAATTCATTTGTGCTCACTTTTTTAAAGCAATCAAAATACACCCAGAAAATTACATTTCATTGATTATTTCTTTGAAATAATGACACTGTTAAAATTCTAATATGTGTAAAGATCCTACAATACAAGTCACTTTGTGCCTTCCTTCCTTATACTCTGTGAACATTAACTAATGAAATCAGATATGAACTTATGTGAGAATATGAACTCAAATTCTCAGGACAAAGAATGAACAAAAGAAAGGTATACTTCTGTAAAAATGTAATTCTGTTAGTTGATTATAAATAGAAATAATTTACAACTTTTAATTTCTAAAAGAAGTATCTGCAGCACTAAGTAAGTGCTTCAGTTATTAATTGATCAGTTTTAGTATGTAGATTCTGGGTTTCAAAATCCATAAACAATGGACATAAACAATTTTTATAATCTTGCTTCAAGGAAATATCAAAAAACAAGCAAGGTATTACAAATGAACAATGAAATTGAGCAAAAATTCTAAATGGCCCTCATTTTTGTCAAGATAAGAAGGATGATATAATGAGTATTTCTGTTCTGTTTATTTAAATATTCATATACTTTCCAGTCCTTATATTGTGATGTAGCTTATTATTCTGATTTTATAGATAAAGGGCAATGCAGTGCATGCATGGTGAATATAAAGTCTAGGCAAACTGAAATCATTCAACTTGCGTAGTAATTATTCCTAAAATAAGAACTCCACCAGGGTACTCCCTTTGAAGCAGAAGGGTCATTTTATCTTAAGGTCATGCCTACCTAAATTTCCCCATTCTCTGATGCTGGCATCAATAACCCATGCTGGGATTAATATAGTGTACCTTCCTAAAATAACCTTCTATTACAAGGTTGGATAGTTTTCAAAACTGCCTTCAATATCAATCTTACATAATGATGAAAACACAAGGTTAGAAAGCTTAGATTTAATATGAATCTATGAGATTCTTCTTCATAATAACATGGGATGGTAATGATTCAAGGTAGTATAGTACTGATTATTGCAAACTACAGTTGAAAGACAAAATTCACAAATTAAGCAAAGTTTTCATGGGCAAATACCACAGAGCTTAGCTTAATTACTGTACCGGGGGCATAAGCTCATGTGAATTCTGTCTGCTTCAAAATTTTATTTGACACAGTTTTAGAAATGATTTACATTAATAACCCCATATAATTAGACTATGCTGATTCTGAGAAAGGTATATTGCCAATTATTCTTCATAAAAAGATATATGCCACATAAATAATGCCAGAGTAGTGATATAATACATGCCAAACATTAGAGGTAAATATAATTGGGTTGAAATCCTGGCAAGATCTTGGGAATGATAATTATCCAAGCAATTGTAATCCATTTGAAAGGATTATGATATGACTTTCACAGAACTGATGTGAGGATTCAGGCAAATTACTTACATAAATCACTCAGAAGGCAATTGGTGCTCACACATATTTTTTTCTCTTTTTAAAATTTTATTTCTGAGAATTTGTACATACACTGAGTCCATTTAGAGGTGCTCTTTTCTACCTGTATTTAGGGCTGACCACTTTGGATTAGGTAACATCTTAGGGAGCTAGTCTCTGGGGAAAACTGATTCTCCCTCAGTCATCATCTAAAGATTGTCTGTAGTCCTTCATTTTGAGGTGGGACCCCATGAAATTTTCCCCAAACACCTTGGCATGCCAATGAGTTTCATCATTATGCAGATCTTGTTAGACTACCATACAGTGGAGTTTTCATTGGTCTATGATTTTTATAATGTCCAGATAATGTCTAGATTGCATTAAGTACTAGCTGTTGTCTGTACACTGGCTCCTACATTCTTTCTTTTCCCTCTTTGAAGATGTTCTCTGAGCTTTAGGAGCACAGGTTGCATTGCAAATCCATCACTTAGGGCTGGGCATCACACAGTCACTTATTCACTTTGTTTGATAAGTTCTCAGACCTTTTAATAGTCTGTATCTGTTGCAAAAGGAATCTGCTTTGATGAATGGTGAGTTACACTTTTCCGTACATATAAAGATACTTATTTTGAATACTGTAAGAAAGTGCTTTGGTTTGGGCAAGTGACAGCAGTAGGTTCTTCTCTATGATGTGTGACCTCTCCAGCCATGTGTAGGGTGTATGACTTTTCCAGCCATGCATATTTGGCAATTTTTAGAGTATCACACATGAATTCCCGCCACCAAGGAGATGTTAAGTCCAATGAGACAGCTGCTGATTACCCCTAAACTAAAAGTGTCACTACTGCACCAATAGAGATAATCGGCTGGACCAATCTCTGTTGTGGCTCATAGACATTACAGCAGGATAGGATCTTTGATTGGATTTCTCATTTGGCAGCTTGCATAGTATCTTTTGATACCACGACAGCTAGTTCTTGATTTTTCAGTGGGCTTATTAAATACTAAATTACCTTTGGCTTTTCACACCACCTAAGCATTATTTATCTCTCTGCTTTTTTCTTTTAACTTCTTAAGATATAGTTTTTGAAAAGTTTGAAAGAGAAAGACATATTTAAGAGCTATGACAATTCAGAATTTTTAAACTTTCGTGAAATTTGAAGATAAAATGTGATTAGCATGTTTTTAAATATTTTTTTTATTCTATGTGTATGAGTATAGTGCCTGCATGTGTGTGAGTGCAATCATGGCGTGCAGTGCTGCAGAGATCAGGAGAAGGCAGCAGATTTCCTTAAAATTGGAGTTAAGGATGGTTTGTAGCCACCATGTGGGTGCTGGGAATAGAACCTAGGTCCTCTGCAAGAGCAGTCAGTGCTTTTGACCGCTGAGTCATCTCTCTGGCCCTTGAAACAGAGAAAGAATGAAGAAAGGACAATCATCATTTTCAAAAGCTGATTATATATATATCAACCTGAAAAGTGCAAAAGTAAAAATATATAAAATACACAATATTTTGCATATCACATTCTATATATAACATACATTTAAATCATGTAACATATCATGTACTATAGATGTGTTATAATTTGATTCCTTGCAATGCACAAAATATGTGTGTATATATACATCTTACATATCATGTAACATTCATCACTGCCTTATATAGCATTATTTTATAAAATATAATTTCATTGTCATTTAAGAACATATTACTTTAAAAACATTGCAGTTAGTATATTACTATTTATTACATAGTGTGATATAAGGTTTAAACCTAAATTATACTTTATTTGTTATAGATTTAGCTCTACATTTGTGTATTTAGAGATTTGGGGGTATATGTTTAAAATCACCATTTTTGGGGGCTGGAGAAATGGCTCAGGGGTTAAGATCACTGGATGCTCTTGCAGATGACCCAAGTTCGGTTCCCAGTAC
Organism: Nannospalax galili; assembly: GCF_000622305.1. Taxonomy (NCBI): domain Eukaryota; kingdom Metazoa; phylum Chordata; class Mammalia; order Rodentia; family Spalacidae; genus Nannospalax; species Nannospalax galili. Next base: position 5,576,739 of record NW_008359081.1, read on the forward strand.
CCACATGGTGGCTAACAACCATCTGTAACTCCAGTTCCAAGGGATCCAATACCATCTTCTGACCACCGTGGGTGTTTCACGAAATGGGCACACTTACATACATTTAAGCAATACACTCATACACATAAAAATACAAGTAATAAATAAATATTTAAATTGCCATTTATTGTAATTATTGTCTTATGCTTTCCAGATATTGGAACAACCTTAATTGAGATAATGTGATAATTTTTCAAGGAGTTATACTAGAGCCTTCCATGTTTTAGTAAAAGTAGTTTCAATATTTCCTGGGAATAAATGAAAATAACATTAAGAAAGAGTCTAGAAAAGCAAAAAAACATATTCTTATTATATGATATGCTATGCAAACTTTTTATTATTCCTTTATTATTTGAAAACAAGGCTTTGCTTTTATGTGTTTGTATTTTGTAGCTCTCTAAGGTTGTCTACAAGTCTAATTATTATAGTTAACTAGAAACAGAAGTTAACTCCATATTTTCCATTCATCACCCATCTTTTTTTCTTTTGTGAAGATGTCCTTTGCTTGAATATTAGAAACGATAACTCAGAGCATCTTGCGTATTTGAATTATGTCTATTATCAAGTACTGTGTGATTACAAAACATCTAGATAAATTTAGTATGGTGAACACAGACTTTGTGTTCCTAAAACAGTTTGTAGTGATAAAGTACTAATAATTTTTGCCTCATTTTTGACTTACTGAGCCATTAAAATCACACTCAGATATAATTTCAAACTATTTATTTTAACTTTGTATACTAAAACTTTTTTTTGCTACTGGTGTGTTGTTCTTAAAGGCATTCTGAATGTCTCAATAAGGGTCAAATGTTAGTTTTCTATGCATAGAGAAGATACTAATAAATATCTAAAAACTGAATATAATCAAGGGAAATGAAAACCCAGAATAGCTCTTCCGTTTTGGTTTTTTTTTTTTCCATTTGTGTGTAAGTTGATGTCAGGAATCCTCCGTTTTCTCTTCCACATTATTTATTAAGGTAAGGCCTGTTAATCCAGATCACAGTCTATCAATATGGCTAATTTCCCTAGCCAATTTGTTTTGGGAATCTCATGTCACCACCTTCTGAGACCGGAATTATAGGTAGACCAAAACTCCAAACCTTCCTTTTATGCTGATTCTGGTATCTAAAATTAGATTATCATCTTACATGGTGTCCTGGAGAGTTTCGGTTGTCAACTTTACACACCTTGGTGGAGGGAACCTCAATTGAGGAATATTCTCTGTTAGACTGGCCTGTGACCATATCTGTGAGGCATTTTCTTTATTGTTGAGTGATGTGATAGGATCCAGGCCACTCTAGGCAATGCCACCTGTTGGCAGGTGGTCCTGTGTTGTGTAAGAAAGCAGACTGAGCACCAACCAGAGGAGTAAGTCAATAAGCATTGTTCCTCCATGGTTTGTGCTTCAGATCCTGCTTCCAGGTTCTTGTCCTGACTTCTCTCATTGATAAACTGTGACCTAGATAAAAGATATGAGATAAAATAAACCCTTTCATCCCGAGTTGGTTTGATCAGTGTTATCACAGCACTAGAAAGTACCAAGGATATACAAAAGTACTTTAATCACTGAGTCATTTCCTCACACCTCTTTCAAACTATTGTGATTAATGTCCAAAAAAACTTTGACCTTAGCACCTTCAAAAACTCGCAGCATATCGGAAGGCACCAACTGAGGTAAAGAAGCACATGGTAAGGGACCATGTGGAAGGATTAAAGTCTGTTTGCTCTATGCCCTTCTGTAAATTATATCACATCTCTCAGGCTTCCAAAGTAGATTTCTTTTTCCTCTTTGTTTTTTGTCTACAGTATTTTGGCCATAAAATGTATTCACAATACATGGCACAGAATCCATCTGAAATTACCCAAAATCCATAAATTGCTCATTACACTAATTTTATTTAATGGGTTTTTAACTTGAATTGTTTGGAACAATAATCTAAATCTAACTGAATATTTTCCAAATGCTATTAATATTATTAATATCATAATATGAGCTGAAGCTTAATTAGTCTTAATAATGTTAAAAGCAGGGAGTCCTATCCTGGCACAATCACTCTGCAGTTTCTTATTTTCTACATTTTGGCCAGTTGTAATGTTAATCACCATCCGTTGCATGAGAAAGTTTCACTGGAGAGAGTACAGAGATGCATTATTATTCTCGCTAAGCCCTGTTGTGCTATGTTCCATTAGAGGTTACACTGTAGAAGTGTTACTTAGGGCTGGGCATCTCACAGACACTTATTCTCTGCATTTGATCAATTGTAGAAATCTATAGTAGTCTCCATCTGTTGCAATAAGAAGCTTCTTTGATGAGTTGTGGGCAGTATAGTTGTCTATAAATATAAAGATATATATGTAGCATACAGTAAGAAATTACATTTTTTCTAAGGATGTGACAGATACAGATAAAGTTTTTTTTTTTCTGGGATCTGAGACCTCTCTAGCCATGTGTATTTGGATGTGTTTACAGTTCCATGGGAATTTCTCCCATTGAGTAGGCTTCCAGAGCAACTAGATAGCTGCTGCTAAATCCTGTTTTAAAATGTCACTACAGTACCAATAGCGATAGTTTGTTGTGCTAGTCATTGTTATGTTTATTAGACTTTCCAGCTGGGGTTGCACCATTGATTGGTTTTCTCCCTTAGCATCTGGAATGTATCATCTGACAATATGAGAGCTGGTCTTCAGGGACGTGGCTTCCAAGTCCTATGTCCAAATTATGTCATGTCAGGGCTCAGGTCCCATTGTAGAAGAGGGGCCAGAAAGACTGTAAGAGTGAGGGGTGGTGGATGACAATAATGAAACAGAAGTTTCCCGGCAGTTGTAAACTTGCTTGTATGAACTTACAGCAATGATGACAGCATGCACAAGACCTATGCAAACTCAAACCAGACAAAAACCCAACACAGAACTGGGGAAATGGGTAAGAAGCCCCAACAATAACTGAGGAACCATTGATAGATGATCACTGCTGCATGAAGGAGAGTTGGTCTTCTGTAAGGCACTGATGCTAAATCGGTTGACAAGGCTCCAGTGGATAAAGTCACACCAAGGCACAACTAGGAACACAAACTTGACTTGGTATGCCTTAACATATATGATAAAATGGATGAAATACAGTGGGAGGGTTATAGGGGTGCAGATAGGGTGTGGTTATATAATATATATATATAGATAGATAGATTATTAAGATGTATCACATGACATGCACAAACATTCAGTAAAATTGTATATCATTTTGACTTTGGAGAATTTGATTGTAAAAGCATATGAGTACAGTTATGTTTACCACAGGAATATTAACTATAATACTGAAAACAATAAAAACAAAAAGACAAAACAAGCTTTAAAAAAAGCAAGTCTCTCTGAAGGGTTTTAACACTTTTTATGTTTAGTCTTAAAGCCAAAATACATAGTTTAAAATTATGTTATGACAAAAAAAAACATGTGGGGCAGTAGCAATGATGAGTTTTCAATACATGTAATATAGGCAATATAGTTATAAAGCTATATAAATTCATAAAGATACCGCAAGGTGAGAGTAACCATGTTCTTTATGAAGCCATATGCTCTATACAGACAAAAAAGAAAAAAAAATACACAAAAGCAGAAAATTTGATGTAAGCGCTGGGCAATGGCTTGCTGATATAATACCTGTTAAGCATGGGTAAAGCCTAGTGTTTGATCTCAACTGATTCCCCAGCATGCGTACACACACACACACACACACACACACACACACGAAATAAAAAAAGTAAAGAGAAAAAGGAGAAAGGAAGGAAGGAAGGAAGGAAGGAAGGAAGGAAGGAAGGAAGGAAGGAAGACAATCATTCAGTGTTATTTGGAACTAATATCAATCTGGAGGTTCTCTTGCAATTTGGAAGACTGCAAAGGGAGATTAAGTTTGTACACATGTGCTGTCTTAAATCATTTCTAAAAATGTCCCTCATATGTGATGACAGCTGTATGTAATATACAATAGAGCAAATAAACACAAGTACACAGAACACTTTTATATGTGTGTTTGGCATGCTGACAATAAGTAGTTTTTTATTAGTAAAATATTCCTATTAATTCTTTGAGAATTTCATAAAATATATTTTTATTATAATCATTCTCTACCCTTCCCTCAACTCCTCTGAGATCCACTTCACCTACCCACTGCCTCATAATTTCCTGTCCTTTTAAAATTGACCCATAAGTCCAATTGGTACTACCAATATGATTACAGGTGTGGGGACATTCATTAGAGCATGTGGTCTACCTACCAGTAGCCATATCCTTCAAGAAAAACTACTCTTCCTCACCCACAAACATTTCATTATCAATAGCTCCTTAGTTAATGATAGTGAGTGGCTCATGCAACCCTCCCTCCTCCTTCTTGGAATGTTGACTGGCTAGGTCTTGTACAGGTCTCGTGCAGTCAATCACAGCTGTTGTGAGTTCATGAGTGCATCAGTCATATCACGCATATCCAGAATACACTGCTTCAATCCAGTCCCCCTAATATCTGGCTCCTGTAGTATTTCTGAATCTCTTCTGAGATGGTCCCTGAACCTTGAAGTGGGAGTGATAACGATGGTCCATTTGTGGCTGAGCATCCTGTTTATACTTATCCCCTACACTTTGCTAACTTGTTAGTTTCTATGTTCACCACTTTTTGCTGAACGAAGAATTTTGTCTCATAAGGTCTGAGAGTGGCAGCAACATATATATATATACACATAGATAGACAGAGATAGATAGAGATAGAGATATTGATACAGATATAGATATAGATATGAATTTAGAGGACAATTGGATACTGTGTCCATTGAGTAAAATAATAGTGCTAAGTCCACCCTTGGGACCTGTGAGGTCCCCCCAACATGGATTCTTGGCCAGATTTCCAGTATGTGGCATGGTTAACCTCCTGTAGAGCAGGCCTTAAATCCTATCATAAAGTGGCCTGTTACCCCATAATATTTATGCCTCTATTGCACACATGTTCATATTATTATTACAATTCACGGGGTTCACATCTGATTAAGATTACTTCTGTCAATTCCCCTCTGCAGCATATAAAATACCTTCCAATACTATTTTAGCTAATCAGCAGTAAAGAAGCTTCCTAGTCAATATCAAGTTGATTTTTTTCAATGTCCTGTGACCAAATATGTGATATCTTCAGCAATGAGATTTTACCAACAGGTTCTAGTGGACACCCAAAAGCAGTGGCAATAGCATATATTGCTTTGAGGGTCTCCAAGATAGCCCTGACCAACAATTTGAGGGGAAGTATCCCACATCTTGCATGGACCTTTTTATTTGGCAACAAATGTTTTCTTGGAGGAGTGTTAACGCTAACTCCAATTAAGCTCTTGAAGAAAGAATGTTGAAGAATGTGAGTGGTAGTGGGGATGGGGTAACAGACATCTTTTACACACTGCTAATGGGGATTGCAAATAGGTTCAGCCACTATGGAAATTAGTTTGGCAGTATCTGACAATACTAGAAAAACATATGCCATATAACCAAGCTACAACTCCCTAGGACATATGACAAAAAGATTGTGTTTTGTACTACAGAGACACATATCATCCATGTTTCTAGCTATTGTATTTCCAATAGTTAAGACATAGAAACAATCTAGATAGATGAACATCAACTGATGAATGGATAATTAAAACATGGTACTTATACACAATGGTATATTACTTAATTTTAAAGAAAAATGAAATTATGGGGTTTGCAAGTAAATAGATGGGACCATAAAATATTATAATGGGTGAGATAATCCAGACACAGGAAGATGCATGTCCATATTCTCATTCATATTTAGATTTTATTATTGAATCTTGAGATTTGTGTGTTTAATTTGGAATACCTGTGGAATCCAGGAAGCTAGAAAGGGATCATTGGTGGGGAGGGAAGAGAAATAGCTTTAGGTTTCACCTATGATCTGTAAAACTTTATTAAATACAAAAGTAAATGAAAATATACAGAGCCTCAACTCTGTCTGAAGCAATTTTGTAATTTACAAGGATCACCAAAACAAATCTTACAATAATATTAAAAGTCAGAAGGGTTATGTGTTCTTAGATAGTCTAATCATTTCCAAAAGGTAGCAGCAGGTTTTACAGGTCATGTGTACTTGAAAAATGTGCCATCACTGTTTACACCTGATCTGTTATGAGTAATTTTATTTAATTATTTAATTAATTTGATTAGAAAAGATTTTCTTATTCTAAGCACAAAGTAGCCCTCCCCTGTATTCCAAGTTATGCTACCCTCTGGTTTGTCAAAGATTAATTCTCCTCCTTTATATATTAAAACATACTGAAAAGGGAGATACAAAAAAAAAATAATACAGAATGTTAAGATGTTCATCTTGAGGACTTTGTATATTTTACTAAAGAGTGTTTCCTTTATTTATGAACAGATTATAAAATATTGTGCCTGACACTGTGTCTACCTCTGTCTGAAGTTCTGTGTTTTGTTTCTTTTCATTTTTGGGACAGGGTCTGTCTTTGTAGCTCAAGCTGGTCTTGTACCTATAGCCTTCCTACCTATACCTCATTCATAGCTGGATCACAGAAGTTTGCCTCCATGCCTTTCCCTGTAATTACTTAAATATTTATGGTAATTTTGAATTTTAGTTTTATTTTAGAAGACAAATAATTATGTGTCTTTATAGGAAATATAGAATATTTTGATATGTGTACATATTTCAGAATGATTACCTCATGTAATGACCATATCTATCATCACACATTCTTACCATTTTTTGTAGTGAGAATATTTAAAATCCATTATATTAGCAATATGTAAACATTAACCATTATTGCATAAAAATTAGTAGTAACAATGCTGTGCAATGTATTTCAAAAGCTTCTTTGTTCTGTTTGAAAATCTTTATTCCTCAGTCAACATATCCCCCTTCCTCACCTCTATAACCTCACTCTTCAAACTCTGATAATCTTTACTCCTTGGAATTCAATAGTTTTAATTCAACAAATTAGATCATGTAGTATTGTATTTCTAGGCCTACCTTATTTCAGTTTTCATAAAGTTTTATAGGTTTATACATGTAGGATTTTTTTTTTCTTTTTGGGACAGAGTATCCCTGTATCTGCAGCTGGCTTAGAATTCACTATGTAGACAAGGCTGGCCTCAGATCTTAAAGTGATTCACCAGCCTCTGCCTCCCAAATTCTGGGATTAAATGTGTGTGCCACCATGCCCAGCTATGTGTAACTCTGATTTAGAGAATTTCCTTATTTAATATAAGGAATATTGCATTGTATATGAATGTATACCACATTTTCTTTACCTATTTTTCCATTGGACTTTATTTTCCTTTCATATTATAACTATCATAAATAGTACTATCATAATCAAGATAATGTGAACATCCGTTTAGCATGCCATTGATATACCTGATACTAATCATATGTGCTTTTAGAAGTTACACAGCTAAATTTATTTCAAATGTACTTAAATGTGGGCATTTGTTACACATGTGGTGGAGACATTCTAAGGGAGACAACTTTGTTTTCCCTTGGTATCAAACTGTTGTGTAGTCTCCTCCTTTTATAGATAAGCAAGACTTTTACTTGCTTTTAGATAATGGAATGCTGCAAAGGTGACTGGATCTCACTTAGCTTTATTAGGCTGTGTTGTTTGGCATAGAAAGGGGCTTTTGTTGATGTGTTTATGGATCATAAAACAAATAAATTGTAATTTATCAAAAGGGAGATTATCTTGAGTTGATCTGCCTTAATTAGGTGGAATCATTGATAAGCAGCAGTGACTGAGGCTTAGAATGTAGGAATGTAGCTACAGTGGAGGAGGGAGGGAGGGAGGGAGGGAAGGAGGGAGGGAGGGAGAGAGGGAGAGAGAGAAAGAAAAGAGGGCCTAGGAGTTTTATTAAGTTTCTCTCCAATGCTGACTCTTTTCCTTGTGGTCATCCACTACCTCTGGCTCTTAAGATCATTCTGTCTTCTCTATCACAATGATCCCTGAGCCTTGTGTAACAGAAGTTTTACATAGATATCCTATTCATGGATAAACACTCTGTAGCCTCTTGTTCTCTACATATTGGTCAGTTGTGCGTCACTGTGAAAAATACCATCTTGCTGCATAAGGAAGCTTCTCTGTTGAGCATTAAGCAATTCAATGACTTACGGGTATAACAAAACATTATAAAGAGTCAGTTTAATACAATGTCCATTTAGCAGAATAATATTAGTAGGTTCTAATCTATGGCCTGTGACTTTTCTAGCCACAGGTTTCCGGGTCTCATATAAGCATCAGATGTAGGCTCCATGTTGTGAAATTGACCTTAAGTCCAATCATAAAATGGTCAGTTACACCTATAACATTCATATCACTATTGCACCCGTGTGCATATCTTGCCAGAGCAATTGTTGTTGATTACTTTTCTCTTTTGGTAGTTTGCATTGCACCTTCTAGCACTATGAAAGCCAGTCAGTAGAGATGAAGCTTTGAAATCATATCAGCTTAATTTCTCTTTGAATTTTCTACAGTAGGATCTTGCCGTGAATTTCTGGGAGGTAACCAAGAACAGGGATTATAAGACCACTGGTCAAAAGCTTCAAAAGACAATCTATTCATTGCCTTTTCTTGGTGGGGTGTAGAATCAGAATTTATTTTTAAAATGCATAATTTTAAATTTGTGTGCATTTCATACAATACATAGGTCCCCTTCTCTATCTGCACCCCGCCATAGCCTACCCACAGGATTTCACGCATTCTGTCATATATATTAAATCTTATCGAGTCAAGTTTGTGTATCCAGGTGTTCCTCAGTACAAGTTCGTCCCCCAGAGTCTAGTCAGTCTGTGTAGAGTCTTGCCTTTAAAAAAGACCAACTCTCTCTCTCTCTCAGCCAGCAATTATCAGATGCCAATAGCTCTTTGGCTAAGGGTGAGGCTGCTGCCTATTTGCCCAGTTCTATGCTGGGTTTTGGTATGATTGAGTTTTCATGGGTCCTGTGTATGCTGACATCATTGCTGCAAGTTCAAATGAGCAAGTTCCCAGAGGCTTAGAAAAATATTTCTTTATGACCGTCGACCAACTTTCACTCTACAATCATTCCAACACTTTTTCTGCAATGGTCCCTGAGCCCTTGGGGTAGGGTTAATACAGTAGCTCTATCCAGGGACAAGCACTCCTCAGTCTCTTTTTCTCTACATTTTTACAAGTATTGGCCTTCTGTGTTCACTGCCTTCTGGTGCCTGAGGACGCTTCACTGGTGAGAGTTGATAGATGCATTAATATTCTCTTTATCCCTTGTTCCACTGTGTTCTGTGGTTCTTAGGTGTCCTTAGGTATAGAGGTTATATTGTAGATTTGTCACTTAGGGCTGGGCATCTCATAGACACTTTTTCTCTGTGTTTATCAGTTGTGGAACTCTGCAAAAGTCTCCATCTGTTGCAGAAAAAAGCTTCTTTGGTGAATGGTGACTGGTATACTTTGTCTGACACATCCCTACATAATTCCTTACTGTATGCTAAATATGGATCCTTATATTTACAGACAAGTATACCAGTCACCATTCATTGCCTGTTTAAAACTATATATATTTCCTTTTAATAACACAGAATTATACTTAAGGCTGTTGAGTTTCTATGGAAAACAACCTTTCATTTTGTAGTATAAAATTGGACACGTTTCTTCCATAATTTTTATAAAACCAATTTTTACCACTTTTAAAAATCCCCATTAAGAGATTTAAAATGTGCATCCCTTTTGATCCAGCAATTACTATTCAAGTAATTTATCCTGAATATATATTCACACTGGAAGAGGCAATAGATATTAGTCTTTTCTTTCAAACCCTCTAAACTTAGAGCTTGGTTTACGACAAAGGATTCTAATTTTTAATCACACCACACCCTGTATGAATTTTGTTTAAGGAGAGGCCCGGATGCATTCCTGAACCTAATGGCCTGCAGTAGTGGGGCTTTTCTCCCTTCCCACTGATTCTTTTAAACTAGCCAACAGGGAAAGACTGAGCTCGAACCCCAGGCAAAGGGGAAAGGACACAGTTCTCTTGTGTTAGGAACAAAAAACAACCAAGCTTCCAGATCCTGTTTGTAATTGCTGGTTCTGAGTGACAATTCAAGCCACCCTTTTGCAAAAGTAAAACCTGCCTTGCTTTGCTACTTTCACTTTCTGTGTTCTTTGGGCAGTATTGATGGGGTCCTTGGACATACGATTTTATTTCTAACAATATCAGTATAAAAGGTCATACTTTACAGGATGTACACTTTAGTATATTACATTTCCCACTAACACCTAAGAATAAAAATGATTCATCAGTTGAGAATCAGTTAAACGAACAAGACATACATGTGTAATATGCTCCTTACAAAGTATGAAGAAAATCTGCATTTATCTCATTAGAAAAGATATCTAATAAGTGTTTTAAGGGTAAAAATCAAGTGACAGCATTCTGAATAATGCTATTTGGACAAAGAAATTATGTATGTAAATGCATCTGTCTGTCTAATTTTGTAATTGGAAAATAAGTAGTAGTCAGCATATCTTAGTTTATGTGAATTTTAGTCTCAGTTATGTTCTCCCCTACTTGCATTTACTGTTCAGGCCATAGAACATAAAATACTTGGTTTCCTGGAATCCACTGCAGCTAAAATTGAGCATGTGGTTCTTATCTGGCTAATAATCTGTGATCAGAAGTCTATAATGGCTGCTTTTTGCCCAGTTCTTACTCTGCATGGAATGCTACTATAATATCTGCTAGCCTAACAGCAATTTTGTGAACAGAAATTAGGAAACATTAAGTTTAGTATCCAAAATGCTAGGGTGAGGAGGAAAATATTAACTCAGCAGGTCTGCATTATATAAACTCTGCATGGTACTTAGAGAGAGCCCACATTTGGACTGGTCTTTGGCTGGCTCCTAGTAACTGTCATCTGAGTTCTTGGAAAGTGCTGCCTATCCCCACTAACACACCTGTGTTTTTACCTGTGCCTATTACAAGCGATACAAGATAGACCTTACATAAACTATTTAAAAATCCATACAAGGTGAACCTCGGACTCACTATTATTCTGTATTCATTCATAACTCCCTTTTCCTGCCTGAGGTGTTTTTAATGTCCTGGAAGATCCTGTCTGCTATTTCACCTTTCACCTAATGACTTCTTTGTCATCCTTTCTTCCTCATGCCCCAAATTGGACATTCCTTATTAATGGACTACACTTTCACTAACTCAGCTTCCTGCCAGCTAGGAAAAAACAGGAAACTTATGGTATACTTGCACTTATTCATTGGCAAAATACGACAGCCATAGAACAATGCTGGAATAATTAACTCACATAAAAACTTCTGATGACTAGATGACAGAGGACTCCTATTGACTAGAAATGGTCAGAACATCAGGTAATTAGGTAAAACAACTTATTTGTCTGATGTAAATGGTGGGCATATCTTTAGATTCATGAGCTAACAGATAAGCTTAAGTCAAACCATTTCTTTATGTATCACAGCTTTAGTGTTTACAGCATTTTCCTCTCGAATTGCTAAATCATGTATATTATAAAATGTTAGGTTTTTATTTGAAACCTACATTGTCATAGACCAATGGAATACTTGCCACTGGGAGGTCAACATCACAGAAAAACACAGGACAAGTGAAAACTTAATATTTTCTAAATATTCTTTAAATGCTTATTGTCATTTTCTTCAAAAATATCTACATTAAAGAAGTAAACTTTTGGGCTGGAGAGACGGCTCGGTGGTTAAAAACACTGGTTGTTCTTGCAGAAGACTGAGATTTGAATTCCAGCACCCACATGGCAGCTAACAACTGTCCATAACTCCAGTCCCAGGGGATCAGACAGCCTCTTCTGACCTACGTGGGTATTGCACGACATGGGTGCACCTACCTACATGCAGGCAATACACGCATACACATAAAATGAAAATAAGCAAAATATTTAAAAAAGAAACAAAATTTTATTTTATTTTTATTTTGGAAAATATCTTATCAATTTCACCAAATAATGTACACGTTGAGCCCCTGTGTGGAGTTTTGAAAATTTACATCAACTATACTCATTTTCTATGGTTGCCCTAAAAAACTACCACAAACTCGATAACTAAAAAACGACATTTTTTTCTCTCACAGTTCCTGTGGCTAGAAGTCTAAAATCAGGATCATTAAGCAGCTGACACATATTGACTGTGTCATAGTCACTATGGAGACTCTCAGGGATAATCCGGTTTTTGCCTCTTACCAATTTTCGTGACTGCCAATATCCTTGTTTTTCATTTCTGGCCTATGGCTGCATCATTTTCACTTTTTTCCATAGCCAGTATACCCTCTTCAACCAAAATCAAATTTCCTTCTTCTGTCCATATCAAATTCCCTCTCCTTTTCTTAAAAATAATGTTTCTGAGTGAATTCATGACCCAGAAGAGTAAACCAGGAGGATCTCCCCATCCCAAAATCCTTACCCACATATGCAATGACTCTTCTTCCAAAAATGCAGCTTTTGGAGATAAAGAAATGACATCTTATCAGGCTTTTATTAAGCCTGCCACATCAACTTACCTCAAATTAGTAAATAGTAATCCTGAGCAGTCTGATTCCTAGCACACTTACATTATTAGTTAATAAAATAGTTTTCAGTGCTGCGAGCTTTATAATAGGTATGGGTTTCATCAGTTCTAAGGAAAATAAAATTCCATAAATGGAAAAAATTCACAGGAAACACCTGATATTAAAGGTCACATCATTATCAATTTAAATACCATAGTCATTTAAACAGCTGAGTCATTGTCCAAGAGACAGATTAACTGGAATACACCCAAGTGCATGGACTACTGTGTAACAAAATGAAGAACATCACATTTTATCAGAATTCACAGATACGCTTGTAGCTCCTTCACTCTTAAGAACCAAGGAGGGCTGTGCAGTGGGATGCCTCAGTGGGTGAAAGTTCTTGCCACCAAGCCTGATGACCTCAGTTCATGCTGCAAAACCAAAAATGGGAAAGAATTGACTCCTGTAAGTTGTCTTTGTCCCTGAACATATACATTCATTAACACACACACACACACACACACACACACACACACACACACATGGTTCAAGTAAATATATCAGTATAACAAAAATTTAAAAGAATCCCAAAGTGATAAAAGTGTTTATATGTAATTATAAATATTTTAAAAGGTTGCTCTTTCTCTTTATAATTACTTTTTGTTAATCATGTAGATTATAGTGCACTAGGATGATAAAATCCATCAGTAGTTACATTCATACATCTTAGATTCTTTCATATATTTTTATGAACAAAAACTCTTCTTGGGGCTGGAGAGTTAAGAACACTGGCTGCCCTTCAAAATGCCCCAGGTTCGAATCCCAGCACCCACTTGACAGCTAACAACTCTCTGTAACGGCAGTTCTAGGGGATCAGATGCCCTCTTCTGACCTCTGCAGACATTGCATAACATGGGTGCACTTATATGCCTGCAGGCAGTACACTAATACACATAAAAGAAAAATAAAATATTTAAAACCTATTCTGTCATTTATTTATACATGACTCTCTCTTTATATATATATATGATTAGTATATTGCCTCTTTATGCCCCTTCTCTCTTCTTTTTCTCTCTATGTGTGTATACACTTGTCTATCTCTGTGTCTATTTATCCTAATATTTACCTCATGAGACATGCAGTTCTATTTTTTTAGAAATCACTTAGTATATAATAGACAAATATCTATGTCTATTCTGTTCACTAATCCATATAATGGAATTTTAAGGAAAAGTCTTTTTAAACTATTTTTGCTGTTAGATATAATGTCACTTAGTATATAATAGACAAATATCTATGTCTATTCTGTTCACTAATCCATATAATGGAATTTTAAGGAAAAGTCTTTTTAAACTATTTTTGCTGTTAGATATAATGACTTAGATATATAAATACATCTGCCATTCAGGGCTTTACTAATATTCATGGTAATATTTAGTAATATTGTAAAAGATACACTCATATTTTTATAACCTCTTATCTTAAAATTCTCTTGTATGATTTCTGAAACTGTTTCCTAATTCAAAAATGAATTCCCAGAAAGATATCAAATCAACTGTGTTTTTCAGTAATGGTAAAATTTTGATTTAATATGTATGCCTTTAATACACATAGTAGTTTAAGAAGTAAACACAGGGTGGGATTTAAATGTGATCAAATATATTGTATGTAATTCATGAAATTATAAATAAAAGTAAATGTAATATAATATATATCAATTATTGTTTATACGAATGAAGAACCATGGGTTCCATAACATGTAACTGTCAACTAATAACGTGAAATGATTTCCCTTCCCTTGATTAATTTGTCATCTATGTGCTAAAAATGCAAGTGTATAAAATGAATTTCAGATGTTAACGCCATAAACAGTATCTTTATAAAGTTTTATCCCACCCATACAGTGAGGTAAAAAAATTATTTGTAATATAGTATGGTATATGGATTATGTAGCAACAAACCTGTTATGATAAACAAATAAACCACCATAACAACTAACGCAGTAATGTAGTGCATGAAGAACTTGATTTGCTAAATGAAATGGCAAATATGCTCATAAACCATAAGGATCATTATTTTGCTTATAAATAAGTTCCTATTACACGCATTTTCTGAACTAAGAAATGATTCAATGAAATTTGAAACAGTGTTTTATTGTGTGGATCCCTTCATTTCAGTGTGTTCTTGTTTAATGTTCTTTTTGTAGTTTTTTATAAGCCCGTAGGTACAGAATATTTGACAGGGTTAACCACTAACATTGAAGGTCATGGTGCCTCTCTCCTACTTTCCAGCTCCTTTTATTCCTTAAATAAAAACATTTTATTGTTGTTTTACATTTATTCATACAAATCTTGAGGATCTTGTGTCTTTCCTATCTAAGTAGCATATTCTAACATTTTGCTAATATTTTTATGTAGCTTGTTGTTTAGATTATGCCAAGTACTTTTACCAAGTTTTCATTTTTTCTGTGTAAATGTGGTAGCATATGAAATTTTGTTATTTTTATATCTCTTGGAATTTGCTTAATTTTGGGGTGGACAATATATCAGATTTTATGTACAAAACATCTTTGCATTCCTGATGCAATTCTTCTTGTCATGCCATAGTCACATGCTACCTAGTTGTTCGATATTTTACTTAGAATTTAATATATTATCCTGTGTGCATTAGAGTGTGTGTGTCTGCGTGTCTGTGTGTGTGTTTGTGTGCGTTTAAGTGTGTGTGTTTGATGGTGTGTGTGATGTATTAGTCACGTAGCAGCGTAATATCACTGCTGACTATATACAAACTTTAAAATAGTTTTAGTCTCTAGTATAAGTTAAATTCCAATGAATAATATTCTCTTGCTATCTGGAATTCCATCTATTCTCAGATTGATACTACTCTATGTTTCAAAATTCATTCCAATTCCTTCAATATCTATTGCATCTTATTAAGATTTTCCATCTTCTCTTCAATCATTAAAATGCTTTTGACAAAATATTTTACTTGGTTTTCAAAAACAAGTAAATGTATTTGTACAAATTATTGTCTTTGAAATGATCTGGTATGATAGGACCAGAAGTGTGACTCCCCATATTTGTACAGTAAAGTAAGAATTTCATGTGATTTAAGCATTGGTCTTCTGATGTCAATAAATATGCTTATATAAATGTACATATTTAGAGGATAAAGAGTACTAAATTATTATTTGTATATAATGTATCTTGATCAAATCAGGGAAAATTAGAATTTCTCTTTACTTATACATGATAACTTCTTTGTGATGAGAAGCCTGTGGACTCCTCTTTCCAAGTTGTTCATAACATAAGTAATAAGCTGTTGTGGACTATAGTTTCTTTATTGTTCTGTAAACATGAGAATTCATTCATCTTGCATATGAGCATCCATTATTCAAGTTCTTTGTATCCTTTCTCCCTACATTGTTTTTGGCCTTTTTAAAGTCGAATTTCAATTTCCCTGAACTTCAAATATTTGGAAAGGTACTGAAGGTATACCGAACTTGTACATGTCTTCTTTGTTATCTTTAGCTCTTTTATCCCCCAGCTACTCTCTTTTGTCCCATGGGAGTGACATACTTTAGACCTTATTGTAATGGATTACCAATGGTAAAACGCTTAATGTTCTCTTCAGTGATTTGTTTCCAAATAAATTTTTGATGTCTTCCTTGGCAACTGGTATTATCAATTTTGATAATTTATATTCTATTAAAGAATAATGCAGTGTCTTGTCAAATTTGTTGCTGGTTTTGAATAACATTTTATCATTTTTTTATCTTTCTAGTAAAGTTGATGTGATTTCTTTCTGATAGAAGATGATAGATAGATAGATGATAGATAGATAGATAGATGATAGGTAGATAGGTAGATAGACAATAGATAGATAGATAGATAGATAGATAGATAGATAGACAGATAGATAGATAGATAGATACATACATACATACATACATACATAATGTGATAACTAAGGAAGTGCTTCTACATTTTGTGACAGAGACAAAAATTGGGGTTTATAATGGTTTGAATGTGAATTGCCTCCAATAGGCTCATGCATTTAAACACTTGATCTCCAGCTGGTGGCATGCTTTTGGAAGATTGTGAAAACTTTAAGAAGTGTAGACTTACATATCTACAACAAAACCCCCACACCTAAGACTCAGGAAATATCTTGGAAGAGAGGGTGGAAAGGTTGTAAGAGAGACAGAACAAGACAGCCTCCTGCTACACAGTGTATGTATAAGCAGCAATAACAATGGTATAGGAAGAGGTCTTAAATGTGAGAGTGAGTCGGAGGAAAGGGAGGACGTGAGTGGGGAGAGGAATAGATGGGAATGTTGTAAATGCAGTGTACTGAATAATTAGATTATCAATTTTTAAAATTTAAAATGTATGGAATAAATATGGAAAAGGAAAAGAACTGCAGTCAAAGTGGAGGAATTGGATCACTGGAGGAGCCTTGTGGTTTTACTGCCCAGCCCCAAATCCTGCTTATTCTCTGCCTCCTACTCCTGGTGCCATGCCCCTGCCCCACAATGGAGCATATACATTCCAACTGTTAGCCA
This sequence comes from Nannospalax galili, assembly GCF_000622305.1. Lineage (NCBI taxonomy): Eukaryota > Metazoa > Chordata > Mammalia > Rodentia > Spalacidae > Nannospalax > Nannospalax galili. Next base: position 5,593,915 of record NW_008359081.1, read on the forward strand.
AAATAATCCTTCCTTCCTCATGTTGCTTCTTGTTAGGTATTTTGACACAGTGATAAGAGTAAGTAATATATGGCTTATCAGAGACTCATTGAATAACTGTAAAAGGCCCATATATCTCTAAAGAAAAACCTTTTGCAGAAAGATAACTCTCAAAGCCCCTTTGAATTTATTAGACATCACCCAGCATTTGGTCTTTCAGGGGAATATCATTCATCAATAAAAAGGGTTACATCAATCCATAAAGAGTCACGGAATCACCTAAATTGTACATTATGAAATGGTAGAAACCAGTCAATTAGCCAGTTCCTTAAAACTTCACCGGGCATGGTGGCGCACGCCTTTAATCCCAGCACTCGGGATGCAGAGGTAGGCAGATCTCTGTGAGTTCAAGGCCAGCCTGGTCTGCATAGTGAGTTCCAGGACAGCTGAGGCTACAGGGAGACCCTGTCTCAAAAAGACTAAAAAATAAAAAAAAAAAAACCTCACAGAAGAGAAATGGTGATAAATAAGAGAAACATAGGTGAAAGGTATTTTAGGACAATAAAACAATTCAGTATGTCATGCTAACGGTACATTTATGATAAATGAATGTCTCAAACCACATTGAATTATACAGTATAAAAAATGAACCTTCAGGGCATGGAGAGAGGGCTCAGTGGTTAAGAGCACTGACTGCTTTCAAAGAGGACCAGGGTTCAGTTCCCAGCACCCACTTGGCAGCTAACCACCATCCATTTCTCCAGTTGCAGGGGACCTGATGGCCTCTTCTGACCTCCACCTGCATTTCACAACAAATTTATGAAGGCAATGCTCTCATACATGTAAAATAAAAAGAATAAATAAAATATTTTAAAAACAAAAAATGAAACCATATGAGCTACTGACATTAGCTAATGATGATTTTACCAATAAGACCTTATCAATTATAATAAATGTTTCATATCAGTTCAAAGTGCTAAAACTAGAATAAACAGTGTTGTGGGGAGAAGTTTATCTGAAAACTCAATATTTTATGCTTTTATATAAATCTAAATTTGTTCTAAAAGAAAGCACATTAATTACAAATAATTATGAGATATTTCAAGAGAGAGTGAAAAGAAATTGAAAATTGAAAGAAAAGATTCAAAAGTAAAATTGGTCAACAGCTGAACTAGATTGTGGAGTTTGGAGACATAGTATTTAAAATCAGTAAGATTAATACATGGAAAATAGTACATCAAAACATGGATACATTTTCCTGCTTATTTGGATCAGTAAAATAGAATCACATGGAAATTATAGCTGTAGAAAACAACAATAACAAGTAGAATTAATTTAAGTTAAAATAGTGGGGATTGATGGAACTGTACATACAGAAGAATTGCCACAAGTTCATTGCCATCCTGGCTTATACAGCCAGTCCCAGGAAAGACAGAGCTATTTAGTGAGACCTTGTACCAGAAGAGTAATATTCAAAAAAATTACGAGACAGCTGGGGCTACAGGGAGACCCTGTCGGAAAAAGACCAAAAAAAATATTACCAAATAAATTCTACAAATCTACATTGAAGATTTTGTTGAAAATGTAGTTCTAATGTCAGACCAGGACTGGAAATTCGAATACAAAACAAACCAAAAGGAAAGCAAAAGCAAAAACTCAGAATTCAGTGAGTATTTGGGAAGGAGGGGGTTGGACTAGCTGTCATTTCCACATTTATCTGCTATTCTCCTTTTTAATTTTTATTAATATAAGTTTCTCTAGAAAGTATTTTTTTTCCTTAAACTTTCCAGAGTTCTTGTTTTATTTTATTATACTTTCTGTGGTGATTTGGATGAAAATGAATTCTCTTGTACTGAGCAGAACTTAACTCCAATTAGATAACTGTTGGCTACCCTCAAAATACAAGTACCACTTTGCACCTTTGGGCATAACTTGCTGGTCTGGTCATTGTGATTCCTTATGCCTTACAGTTGGGTTTTATAATTCTTTAATTAATTAGAATGTCTCATACAATATATTTTGATATTATTCAGACAATCACCCCCCTCCCAATCCACACCTTACTACCTTATCTGGATTTCGTGTCTTATGTTATTGTCTTTTTTTCAAGTCCTATCAACCCTAATCTGTTTCCCAAGTGTTCTCCTCCATGGGAGGAGAGTGTGCAATATAGGTGTCCCATTTAGAGCTGAGCACATCCACATTCTGTTATTCTCTGCATGTTAAAAATTGTGTGTCTCTCTGTTCATCACTAACTGCTGCAAGAGGAACTTTCTCTGGTGAGAGGTGAGAGATGCATTCATCTGTGAGAATAATAATAACACATTCTGAGTCATTAATATCGGGGCTTTTAGCAGAATTGCAGTAGTAGGTTCTCCCCTATTGTATGTGACCTTCTTAGGCACATATACGTGCCCCTGATAACAGTATCAGGTACAGTTGAGGTACAGTTGAATTTTTAAGACATAATTTAAAAATATAAAATATATTATTAGGAGCTGAAGAGATAAGTCAGGAGTTGAGTGCTTACCCTCTTGTAGAGGTCCCAGGTTTGGTTCTTAACACCCATATCGGGTGACTCACAACTTGGCTGTATATTCAGTTCTATGGGATCTGACACACTCTTATAGCCTCTACAGGCACCAAGCACACATATGTTGTACATACAAGCCTGCTGATAAAAGATTCACATGCATGAAATAAAAATAAATATTTCTTCAGTTTATTATTTATTTAATAACCACATACTTAGAAGAATCATTTCATTACAACAGCATTGACATATTCAATAACAATTTTCTGAGCTAAGATGCATCTTTTTCAAAATTGGCTGTAAATTTTTAGGTTTACAGTTGAATTGTTACAGTTATACAATATTTTACTCAGTATAAACCCTATAAGACATAAAATTAAATGAGGTCTTAACCTTTAAAAAGATCTCCATTTCATTATTAATATAGGCAGTTTCATATAGAAAAAATTCATTTTTAATGCAATTGACATTAAGATGTTTGCACATGCGTTTCTAATCTCTATATATCTGATTATTACTAGTCACAGGTGGTTAACTTCTGAGCTCCTTGGCATCTAAGCATGGATGTAAAGTCCTCAGGTAGATTTCAATGGTAATGCTTTTCACATCTACTAATTATTATTTTTTTAATTATTCATTTCATAACCAAATGATTAGAAGGAGCATTTCATTACAACAGCATTGACATATTCAATAACAATTTCAAGAGCTAAGAGGCTTCTCTTTCAAAATTGGCTGTTTAAAGTTGAATTAATACAGTTATACAATACTGTAGTCCATATAAACCCTACAAGACATAAAATTAAATGAGGTTTTAAACTTTGAAAAAGATCACCATTTAATTATTAAAATACACAGTTTAATACATAAAAAATCATTTTTAATACAACTGACAGTAAGATGCATATGCGTTTCTAATCTCTATATATCTGATTATTAGTAGTCACATTCGGTTACTTTCTGAGCTCCTTAGCATCTGAGCATGGATATAAAGTCATCAGGTAGATTTTAATGGTAATGTTTTTCGCATATACTAGTTATTAAAGAGCAAATTTTTATGCTTTGAAGAATTTTTTTATAGACCCACTTCCCAGGTTCATAACCACGTGATTAGAAGAACCATTTCATTACAGCTTTAACATACTCATTAACAGTTTCCACAGCAAAAATACATCTCTTTCCAAAAGTGGCTATAAAATTTTTAGGTTTGCTGTTGAATTAATGCAGTTATACAATATTAGAAAGAGATTTTAAATACGAAGTAATGCATTATGGAGGTATCGCCTATCTGGCGTTGTTGCTTGCTATGTGGCCTTTAGTTATACATATGGTCTCTTATGAAATTATAATGGACCTTTTAATCTTTGGTTATACTTTCCTTTTGGGTGTTTAAGGCCACAGAGTTGGTCCAGATAAACCGATTTATTTTCACTCTTAAGGTAGTTTAAGGATCTGTTTCTCAGGGGTCACATGGGCTTGGGAGGAGCCCCTTTCTTTTACCAGTTCCACCTATGTGAAGATAAGTCAAAGGTCCTACTCGACCATGGTTGGCTTCTGGCTTCACTTGGAAGCATGGAGGAAATGATTCCTTTGTGTTGCCCCTCCTCTTTATAGACTGGACAAAATGCATTTCATTAACTTTTACTTTGATTTCATGTTGAAATGACATTTTGTAATGAAAGGGTTAATTAAATATTATTAAAATAATTATACTTGTTCTTTCTGCATTTTGTAACATGCAGCTGATATAAAAATTTTATTTTTGGTCTCCATTAGTTCCCAGATGAGGACTGACCTTGCACCTGTTTCCCTCGCTCCACTCTAGGCCCTTGTTTGATTGACTTGGCATGGGTCCTGTGCTCGATGCCACCATTGCCACAAGTTCACATGTGCAAACTTCCAGTGGCCTGATAACGTCTGCTTGCCTATGTTCATTGACCAACCCTGGCTCTTATAATCTTTTTGCCCCTTCTTCCACAATGGTCCCTGAGCCGTGAGTAGGAGAGGTTTGATATAGAAGTCCTATCCAGAGACATACTCTGCCATCTCTTATTCTTAAAAAGTTGGCCAGTTGTAAGAAATTTTCAAACGCTCAATGGCTTTATAGACATATACAGGTGCCAAGGATCCGAGTGCAACCGATTATGACTAGTAATAATCAGATACATATAGATTAGAAACACATGTGACCAACATCTCAGTGTTATTAGCAAAAACAATGAATCTTTCTGTAAGAAACAGTATATTTTAAAATGAAATGGAGATCTTTTTAAAAGGTTAGAAACTCATTCAATTTTATGTCTTACAGGGCTTATACTGAGTTCAATATTGTATAACTGTATTAATTCAATGCAAACCTAAAAATGTTTTAGCCACTTTTGAAAGAGATATATCTTTGCTCTGGAAACTGTTACTGAGTATGTTAAAGCTGTAATGAAATGCTTCTAAAAAAATTTAAAGATATTTTTAAAAATTATTTTGGAGTGGGAGAGATGGTCATAGGTTAAGAACACTGAATGCTCTTGAAGAGGACCCAGGTGTACTTACATAATGCAGGCATAACTTTCATGCACATAAAGTAAAAATAATATATAAAATATTTTAAAAGTATTTAAACAACAAAATCCAGTCTTTCTCTTATAATCCAAAATAATTTTTATGTTGCCACAATTAGAAATACATTATTTGGTGCTAATAAGTTGGATCAAAATGTAAAGGTACTTGCCACCAAGCCTGATGACCTGAGCTTAATCCTGAGCACCTATATGTTGAAGAGAAGTGAGTCCCACAATTTGTCCTCTGATCCCCATATGTGCACTGTGATACATGATACACGCATTCTCACACTTGCTTAAAACCCACCAAACCCTCACAACACAGAGTCATAGATAAAACTCTAATTATAAAGAAAGAAGTACTTTATTATCTTTCATATAATTTTCCTACATTGTTCCAAGCATTAAGATTTTTAATAATTGAATCAAGAACCACCTTAAATTTTAATTAAATAAAGCAAATTAACTTTTTAATTAATTTCCTTTTCCACATATTTGGCACACGTGGCTAAATAGCTGCAAAATTAAATCGCAGCATTTGGTCGTTCATCTGTTTTTCTGTATGTTTTCTTTTTTTCTGATGTCCCCTTAATTCCTCATTCCATCTAACCCCTCAAAAACATCTAACCCCTGAAAAGCTACTGTCATAGTAGTTAGTTTGAGTCACTGCCAAACACAGTAATGTCAGTAATGAGTAAGGAGAATGGGGTGCATTTCCTTTCTCCTCACATTATGCTTTTACCATTATTATTCATTGACTAAATCCAAATAAAATCCAATGATGGAGGACTGTGGCTGGCTGAACACCATATGGGTCATCTTCACTTAGATATTATCAGGATGGGAACAGGATGGAGAGTAGATCTAAAATGGTACAGCTTTAAAGGTATGGAAAAACATTTGCGTACACAACCTCATTATAAGTGTATTTATTTAAACATACAAATGATTAAATGAGTGTCAAATTACAAACTAAATATAAATAAATGTTTATATCTTTTTATTTTTAGTCAAAAAAACCTTCCTAAGGTCTTATTCCCAGTTATTTATGAATTGTTTGCAGTTTCCTATAATATCCGTATTTCAGTTTGAGGATTACTATTCAAAGTAATATTGCTGAGAACAGAAAATGCACCTATCTTAAAATATAAATGGTGGAACTTATAGTAACCCTCATGCTACAAAACAAAATTTGAAGTATTTTCTTTAATACCACTGTATTTTGGTATATGTTATCCATCTCCATAAATATGTACAACTACTAAGTCAATTAAAATGAAAAGTAAAAAAATGAAATTTAAAAACATATATATGGTAGTTTGTATGAGAATGTCCCCCATAGGCTCCAAGAATTTGAACACTTTCATTCCAGTAAGTGGTGCTGTTTTGGGAGAGCTTAGAAGGTGTTGCTATCATGGAGGAAACAAGGCACTGGGGGTGGGCTTAGAGAGTTCTTAATCCTTGCCATATCTCCAGTCACTGTCTGCTTCCTGGGCATGCTTGAAGATGTGAGAGCTTATGTTCTTCTCCTACTCCAGCCACCTTAGCCTCCACACTTCTCCACCATGATGGACTCTTGCTCCTTTGAAATCATAAGCTAAATAAACTCTTTTGTAAGATCCTTAGGTCATGGTGCTTCTATCACAACAACAGAAAGTTAACTAATAAAATAAAATTTATATTTATTTTGACAGTGTTAAATTAGTTACCATAAATCACCCTTTGGTAAAAGTCTTAGCCTTCTGTTCACTATCTAAAACAAAAGCTTTTCATAAAAACTTTTTCATCCTGGCATCATCATATTGTTCTTAATTGTTGCCATCTAGCACCCAAAAAAATTACTCACTTTTTCAAATACATATATACCTTATCATTATCTCACTTTACCCTCCATTCTATCTTCTTTGAGTGATTCCTCTTCTTTTTCTTGATCATCCTTCCAATACATGTTCCCACTGATCTTTGGAGACTATCTCAAATGTTGTTACTATCTCACTGTAAACCTTGTTTCAGTAACATTTGAAGTAACAGCCAATTTTTATCTTTTATTTGCATTCCTAAAGTATTTTCACATTATTTTAATAGTGTATTACTTGGTACTTGCTTTGGTTTCAATGTGATTTTTCTCTACCAAAGGTCATGTTGTGATTTAATTCCCAACGTAAGTAGCTTTTGACAGGCAGTGAAACCTATAAGAGGTAATTTGGTCATGGAAGCTCCTCTTTCATGAAGGGATTGATGCAATTATTACAAGATTAGATAGTTATAAAAGTGACATTGGTACCTCATCTACTATATACATCTCTCATGTTTTTCATCTTATATAGTGATCTTTTGTTTTCATTCTCTCACTTGTTTCCTCTTTGAGACTCTTCTGAGAGAATGAGTATATATCAAAGTTATGCTCTTGGATTTTCAGAACTGTGAACAAAAATATCAATTTTTGATAATAAATCAACTATCCCAACTAGTTTGTTATAGTGACAGAAACAGCATCAGACAGTACTGAAAAGGTTTGTCTAATTCTCTTAATACACTAAATCCAAAGGTCTTTTTAAAAATTCCTTCAAAAAACATGTTTACTTGTTTTGTGTGTATGATTGTGATCCTGCATGATGGCCTATTCCATTGCATGTATACGTATGTCAGATGACTACTGGCAAGAATAAGTTCTCTCATTCCACCATATGGACTCTGGCATTTTAATTCAGGTCCTTAGGGTTGGCAGCAAGTGAAATTAGTCACTGAGCCATCTCATTGGCCCGAAGATCTTTTCTTAACCAAGTTTGCATATTCATGTTACATGTTAAACTCAAATATTTGTTAAGCCTACAACAAATTTATAAATTTGGCATATAAATCCTTATTCTGAATATTTATCTATCTTTTAAAATAGCTATACTGGGCTAGACAGATGGCTCAGCAGTTAAGAGCACTAGCTACTCTTGCAGAGGACCAGGGTTTAGTTTCACATGTTAGCTAACAAGCATCCGTAACTACTGTTCCAAGGTATTTGACACCCTCTTCTGCTCGCTGTAGGCATTGCATGACACAGATATAGTACTTACATACAAGCTGAGAAAACACTCATACATATAAACAAACAAACAAATACAAACAAATAAATAAATAACTATACTGATGGATTTGGAGTAAATCTAACTTAATTTGTCTTTCAAAACCCTTTGTAATCAGTGGTAATAAATTATGTTAGACTCTTTTTATGTCTAGTGGACAGCCAGTGTCCTTGAGTCCTATTCAAGGGGTCACTTTTTGATGAGGAGGCATAAAGTGCTTCAGTGATTTAGAAATGATAAATGCAGTGTGACGTTGCTAGTTATTTTTCTGTCAATTTGACATTCAAGTTTTATTTATTTTAATAAATATATAACATCAGTTTCTTTCATACCATCTCTGCTTTGTCATGGATGTCAAATGCACAGGACAATAGAGGAAAAAGAAATAAAACTGAAAATTTGCTATCAAATAGTTTTTAACTAAGTTTCACTAATATGTAAATTCTGCCTATGTTGTAAAACCAGCACCAAATAATTTATAATCCAAACATGCTGTAGTATTTACTCCATTCATGATTAATCTCTTTAACTTGAAAAGTTATTTTACTTGATAAACCGTGATGATTTGTGAAAAGAAATACTTTGTTAAAATACTAATTTCTCTTGTTTTTATTCTTGTAATATAAAGGAAATAAAGTAAGCCAAATAGAAATAAGAAAACTGACATGAAGAGAACAGGACATGTCCTTAGATCATTAATATTTTGTGTCATTTCAATGCCATAAGGGATGGATGAATTATTTATAAACATTCAAAAATCACTTAACTGTTTTTTAGTTCTACTTTTTTGATTCACTGCCTAAAGGGAGTTTGATAGAAAGTATAAGATCTTTGGATACATACCCACACAATACTTCTCACAGACAGCCTGTGAACTCCTTATGAGTCATGGGAACTTCCATAGACCTTGCAAAAGACTGCATTTTCAGGACATTTTGTTTTCCAATCACTTGCTTCATAATCTAAGTTGACAACAAATTATCATCATTTTATGAATATTTAAAAAGTATCCTTATACGGCAGTGAGTTTTTCATTTTAAATTTTAGTACACAGCTATAGAAATGGGGAAATTTTTAAAACAGCATTTCTAGTTATGAAAGAATAGCTGAAAGTATATTTAAAGCATTCATAAATTTTATACTAAGCAGTGAAAGAATATACATCCTGTGTAGGGAAATATCTGTAATGGAAAGATAAAATTAAACTTCTCTTTCTTTATTAAAGTCTAAAGTTCATTTAAACATATATCTAATTCTCAATCACGTTGTATTTCTTGACCCAGACTCGATTCGCAACACATGGAGACTAACAACCATCCCTAACTCCAGTTTAAGGGGAATCCAGTGTCTTCTTCTGACCTCTGTGGGCATTGCATGTCATAGGTGGACTTACATAAATGCAGGCAATATCATACATATAAAACAATAATAATATTTATTTTAAAAAGAGATAGAAGCAGAAGCAATGAATTATGCCTTTGAAAAGCAACCCAACCAGAGTATATATACAGGCAGGCCTCTGAATGGTCCTGTTTTGAAAAGTAGATTCATTCAGTAATATGAAAGAGAAATTCAATAGACTGTATACTGTTTCTGTTTTCTTGTGTACATTTTCTAAGATAAAATTGGCAATGATAATGATACAATTTATAAACTAAGTATAAACTTCATTTAATATCATGAGAAAATGATTAGCCAATCAAACTCTCTTAACTGACACCGGAGAAATTAACTTGAACATGTCACATATCTTCACAAATCCAATTTTATTTTATTATTTTATTTTATGTGTATGAGTGTATTGCCTGCATGTATGTGAGTGCACCCATGTCATGCAATGCCACGGAGGTCAGACGAGGGCTTCAGATTCCTCTGGAACTAGAGATAAGGATGGTTCGTAGCCACCATGTGGGTGCTGGGAATCGAACCAATGTCCTGACACAAATCCAATTTTAAAGTTGTTGCAGATATCCTTTAACAAACTATAAAGGAAGAATATAGCATACAACATTCAAGAATCCCTTTCCTAATTTAATATTCCTTATATTATTTCAAGGTCATGTGATATAGCATAGATGTAACAGTTAATTTATTTCTAATTTACTATCAGATAAATAAGCAGTTGTAATTGACTATGAATATGCTTAGTGTGAGACATAGTGCTTAACTCCAGAAATTTCAGGTGATTAAAATCAGAGTTCGTTTCTTCCATCAATATGCTTATAATTTAGAAAGAAAATAAATATTCAGCTACTCACTATATTTTATAGTGTTAATGTAACATTTATTTCATAAAGTATATGTAGTAGGCCTCTTTAATTATAAAACATTTGCATACATATAATATCATAACAACTGTATGATATTGGTACCAGTCTCATATGTATGGTAATTACATAAAATCAAAGCATGTTTTAATGTACAGGTACATAATAAAAATATCAGATTTGTGCCAGAAAGACAAAATATACTTAAAAAATGCTTAATGTATAAAAGAGAAATATACTTAAAAGTTGGCTGCTCCTATTCCAGATCAATTATATGGTTCGTATATCAATTATATTTTATTTTAGAAAGTGATTTTTTATTAAAAGAAGCAACATTTAACCATTATTAAAGGGTTATTATTACAATATACCAAATGATCGGGGCAATGAAGACTTAGTTAAACTGAATTTACCATTTAAGCAAAAATATTTTACCTCTTAAAAGGAACAACCTAAATCAAGGGCAGTGAGGTATAAGCTATGGGAACATATGGCCCACAAACCTCTCATGAGTGGGCAGTTATATTGCTTACATCTGAATGTCATTTCTTTTTAGAAACATACCATTTTATTATAACAGATCTTTAACACAATGAGCATAGGATCAACCACAAAGTTGAAAGTAAGGTCAGAAATCATAAAATTTAAGCTATTGCCTATGGCATCTTCACAAACTAAGCAATATGAACAACACTTTCAATGAAAACAAATGATAGGAGAATATTTTTAAATATGAAACTGTATTCAGGAGTTGGAAAATTGTTAACAAATAATTCAAAAGCCAATGAAAAATATATATAAAGTGGAACCAAGTGAGAAAAATAAATTGAATGATGGCCTTCAAGTTTACAACGCTGCACAAGCATGTGAACTAAGACGGTGGTTTTCAGATTATCTCAAGACCCTGGAGAGCATAAGTAAAGCAAATGTCAGCCAAGTTGAAATGTGTAATATGAAATACCCTAAATTTAGTTGGATTAAACAAGCTGTACCGACATTCAAAGTAAGAATATATAAGAAAAAAATTCTCTTCATTTCTTCCCTGACTTCAGAATGTGAGGAAACATGTCTAATTGGACTTATATTGAGAGCCATGACAGAAAATTAAAATATTCTTAAAAATGAATAGCACAAAAATTTTAAAAACGTAAACCAGATGTATCCTTTGCATGCATTTAGAATAAAAATCACAACCCCATGGGTAATTCTAAAATCTTGTACGAGAGAATTTAAGGTGTTCAGAGCTGATAGAATATTCTCATAAATTCCAAAACAAAATGAAAATACACTCTAATTTCATCTGAACGTAGACTTCTAAGGATTCTCAGAGATATGCATTCCAAATGAGGAACTGAAACTCCTGTCGAATGGCTCACAACATTCTGTAACTTCACCTCCAGGGGATCCATCACCCTCTTGTGGACTTCATATGATCTCTGCACAAAAGAGGCAGGAACACACACATAATGCACACATACATATAAAAACATATATTAAAATCACAGTTAAATGATATTTTGAATGCAACATATTAGAAAAATAACATATCAAGAATACAGACAGATGTGGAATAACTAGATCCATTATATACTGTGGTTTGAATACAATTTGGTTCAATTTCCTTGGAAAATAAACTGGCTTTATAAAATGTAATAGGAAATAAATATATTCAGTATTTCATATATTTGGTTCTCAAGAACATAACCTAGAGAAACTCTTGTTTACCTAATGAGGATATATATATGTATATATCATATATCAAAATATAATTAATAATTTAAATAATATATGTTTCAAAATATAAAAGATTACTCAGTTTTATACAAATAGCATAGAATTGCTGGATCGCAGTGAGAAACTGTGAGACTAAATAGAAATGACGTGCATTTTTGGAACTTTGGTGCTTTACCCATAAATTAGTTTTTTTCCCCCAGATAAAAAAAATTGGTGTTACCCACTGTAAAGAAAAAAAAATTGAGAGCAAATAAGCATGAACACTTTGAAAACAAAAGTAAGAAAGCATGCTACAACCTAAATCCAAAGCTGAACAGCACCAGACTGCCTAAAGCAAGGAGAGAGGCAGTTGACGAGTAATACCCGAAGGCAATAAGCTGCATAAAGTTCATGTCAAAATATGTTGGAAGGAAAGGCTCAAATTTTGAGTAGGTTAGTTCTTTTACTGCTGGTAGGAGTGTTTCATATTGACAGAAAAACACTGGGTATTTTGCATGGCTTTGTATTAAATAAAATCAACTAAGTGTACTTGGGGGTTTAGGGAAAGGCGGGGTGGATTTTTATTAGTTTACAAATTGAAACATAATTTACAGTTGATTGTTAATGCTTGGAAAAATTAACTATTATCAGCATAAAAGAAAGGCACTAGAATTGCACAGAAATACAGATTTTTATAACTAAACTTGGAACTACGCCTGACTTCAACAAAATACCTTTTCAAACACTGTGATGCTTTTTTTAAATGAAACTCTAACAACTGGAAAGAAAGGTAAATTTTATTCTTTCTACAAGGAGACATGGATCTTTAAGGGAATACTAAATTATTTCTCAGCATTAGGATTCTAATGTCCCTTCTGAAGCACGTGTTGCAATTTGATTGACTTGTGATGATATTCAAGGGTGGGTTCTTTTGAGGGTGGAGACTTTCTGAGACAAGGTCTCCCTGTAGCCTGAAACTTGCTATGTAAACCAAGCTAGCCTAGATCTCACAGAGATCCACGTGCCTCTGCCTTCCGAGTTCTGGGATGAAAGACTTGCACCACCACACCCAGCACAAGAGATGAACTCTTTAAGAGATGATTAAATCATGAAGGCTTTGCCCTCACGAACTTATGAATTTTGACATCACTAGATTGAACGAGTTATGAAAGAGGAGAGTTTGTTACCCCTTAACTTTCTCACTTTCTACTCTCACATTCTCTCCATGTGATACCTTCCTCCATGTTGTGATGCAGCAAGAAAGCCATCCGGGAATGCAACTCCTTTATCTTGGACATCCCAAGTTCCAGAATCCTTAAAGAAATAAACTTACATTGCTAATTATCTTTCCTCATCTAGCATGGTCTGTTATAACAGTAGAAGAACATTGAGACACACGACTGTTGGTTGTTGGCTTGTTAGACTACACTTCTGTAAATGCTTTGCACTCACAACAATAGTTACTTCTCATTACTGAGATGGTTGTTTCCTATGCCTGCCTCAATTTCCTTATCATTCTTGATCCAAACAAAAGAAATGATCCTACAGCTCATTAATTGGGATCATCTATGTAAATTGATGTTATATACATCAAATGATTCAAAAGCATTCACCATAATTTATTATCCTTATTCTATTCAGAGAGTGGATATATAGTAATTCGGTATCATCATCTTTCTCACAAAACGTTGAAAACTACAAGGTAAAATTGATTAAAAATTTAATATCTAATTTAATGACTATTGAGTTGATGCACCTAGAAGCAAATATAGATGGGAATTCATGAACAAATGGTTTACAAACTACTTTAGAATAAAGGACATGATGTAACCAAATGTAACAGGGCAAACTTAAGAAAAAAATGGTGATTTCATCTTGTGGCCTTTGAAGATTATACCTATGGACACTGTGAAGCTTGTATTGTAATGAAGTGTAAGGAAATCATTGAAGCAGAAGATTAGGCTCTGCATACTTATATTACTCCATCATTGGCCAATGATCCCCGCTGGGAATGGGAACTGGGGAGAGTGACAGAAGTGAGGATAAATGGGAGTGAAAAGAGTGGGTGTTATCTTCCAGGGATGACACTGTGGTATCCTGAATTACTCTTTTCTTATCTTTTTCAACTTTTTAAACTACTGTGTGTGTGTGTGTGTATGTGTGTGTGTATGTGTCCATGACACAACATGCCTGTGGAAGTCAGAGGACACTTTATAGGAATCATTTCTCTTCAAGTATGTGAGTCCCAAGAATTCTGATTTTCAGGTTTGGCGACAGGTGTCTACATGCTAAGCTATCTTCCTGGCCTCCTTTTCTCTTTTAAATAAAAGTTATGCAAAGCTGGAGAGATGACTCAGCGGTTAGAAACACTAGAAACACTGGTTGTTCTTGCAGAAGACCCAGGTTCAAGTCCCGGCACCCACATGGCAGCTAGCAACTGTCCGTAACTCCAGTTCCAGGGAATCCGAATGCCTCTTCTGTCCTCAACAGGCATTGGATGACACGGGTGCACTTACCTACATGCATGCAATACACTCCTGCACATAAAATAATAAATAAAATATTAAAATAAATAAAAATTATGTGTTTATGTTCTTTGTACAAAGTGTTGGGTTTCATAACATTTTTCTTTAAATGTGTCAGATAGTTTGACCATATTCATTCCATAGTTATGCTCCCCTCATCGCTGTATAAAGAAGATCTTGATGGGATACCAAATAGGTCTAGTAAAAGGACAAAGAAATATCCTGAAAATATTGTGATGATTTTAAGTAAAAAACTTGATTGATTAAATATTTCATGATTTTAAGCATGCTTATGATACAGCTGAATACTTTATACACTTTTAATTTACTAGAATGAGAGGTCTTTTATATATTTTATTTATTATTTTTATTTTATGTGTATGAGTGCATTGCCTGCGTGTAGGTAACTGCACCCATGTCATGCAATGCCCGCAAGGACAGAAGAGGCATTCGGATTCCCTGGAACTGGAGTTACAGACAATTTTTAGCTGCCATGTGGGTGCTGGGATTCAAACCCGGGTCTTCTGCAAGAACAACCAGTGTTCTTGACCGCTTAAGTCTTTTTAATCTCTGTCTTTTTAAAGAATAATTTTGGTTGGATTTACTCTTTTTTGGTACAACCACTACTTATATTTTGTGAAGGAAAAGTACTTTTAAATTTGATCACTGGTGATTGTCCACAGCAAAAGCCCACACCACTGTAATTTACAACATTTTAAACTATTTGATGAAATAATGAAAATACCCCTTATTCCAAGACTCTTATGTAATCTGAAAAATATTGTATTTATAAAATAAAAGTAAACTTTATTCATCTGATCCCTGAACCATGTAAACTTCATAAAGGGTAATAGTTCCCCTGAGAATTATAGTGGCAAAACTCAGCTTTTCCCTAAAGAAGCACCCTAAATCCAACAATTTTCAACCTTCCTAAATCAGATATAATTTTAAAAAGTCCTACTGATAATGACTTTTATGATCATTTGTGAGCAGAAGAAAACACTAATTATCATAATTGGTACCAATTGGTCTAAAACCAATCAAAAGCTTAAGCTGCAGCTAAGATTCCAGCAGCTGCCCATCCTTTCAATCCAAGGACTTAAAACCTTAGCAGTTTTCCCTTCCGCCTGTCTTACATGGCCTCTTTCCATACACACCCACCATTTCTAGAGTCTTAAACACTTCTCAACACGCAAAATGCTGCTCTTTTCCACTGTCATCACTTGTATTCATGATTTTCTGTGTCCAAAGTATAACAATTTCAGAATAAAATTGGAGGTGCTCTCAAGTATCTTCCAGAAAGCAGCATATTTACCTATGTTTAATGATGTGTGAAGTTTGTATTAATAATGTTGTTATATAGTCTTGTAAAATATTTCTTCTCATTTTATGCAAACTCAAGTTAACAGATGCTCAATCACTCACCATGAGTAATGCAAATAATAACTAAACAAACATTTCATTCCAGTGTCCTTTATACTACAATATTTGCTATCAAAATGTGATCCCTAAATCAGCACCATCAATATCACCTTGAACCTTCTTGGAAACAGAAATTTATGTACCTTAGAACTTTCCTGCTTACTGAGATAGTGTGAGAGATGAATCCAGAAATCTCTGTTTTAATAAACCTTTCAGAGTATTCCTATACATTCTGAAGTTTGAGACTCTCAGTCTTCTTATTATGTTCTTATTTTTCATAGAAAATAAATAAGTGAAAATTATGGTGTTTCTATGCTTTGTACAATTGAAAATTATAGATTCTGTGAACACAAAGAGAACCATGAGCTTGAAACACTATTTTTGTTAAATTTCCTTTTACTTTATTCCTGATGCTAGTAAAAGGGTCCATTATCTGGAAAGGCTTCTTTTCACTTAATGCTTACTTTTTCATGCATACACTTTTCCATCCACTACCTAAGGCTTGAATGCCTTTCATGTAGCAAAAATTATAAGGCGGGCACTAATGCCCTCCACTCCCAAATATAGCCATGTCTGAATCCATCAAATTTTGAATGTTTTGATACCTAGCAAAAATTTGAGGTTTGCTGGTGGAATTGAGATTGCTAATTATTTAACCTAAAATAGAGCTATTGTCCTTGGTTGTTGGGACTCAGGTTTGCTTTGCTTAGTGGGGGACCTACTGGCTTCGGGGCAGAGGGACTTGATCAGCGACAGAGTCTTAGTCCCTGGGACCTGTGTCTTTTCAACAAGCTATTTGTTATTTAATTTAGATTTATATATCCCTAAGAACTAGCAGTCACATGGGATATGACAGTCACATACAAAGATTTAGGGTACAAAGAAACAGGACATTTAGTCTGTTAGTTGGCACCAGGATTGATTCTTAAACTTTTACTCAAGGTTATCAATGCCCATCCAGTAATTTATTGGCCACAGTGTTTTCTTTCTTAGAACTAAAAGCATGGTGAACTTTTAGCTTTTAGCTCAGGAGTAAACCTTTAACCTGGCCTAATCTCTTAGCCAGGGATAGCTGAGTTATTTTTTAGGACAAGGAGATGAGCTAAGGGTTGTTAACCAAGACGCTTTCCCACAGAGCAGGGAGCCTGCACTTTTATGACCAGGCCGCTTCCTCCTGCCAGTCTAGCAGTATTCTGCAAGACAGGGATTATCAGAGCCACTGTTTTCAGTGCCCATCTCTTTTGCAGAGAATGCAGCCCAGACCTATAAGTTTTAGGCTCATCTCACCCTAGGTCCTGGCATCCTGGTTTCCTACACTGGGTTATGATGTAGACTCCAATGTGACCACAAATTGCATAAAATTTGGAAAAATGTCACTCTGGAAGAGAATATTAGAGACATGGCTATATGAGAAACACTTTGCCATTCCTGGCTTTGAAGGCCATGAGCTGAGGAAGGCAGGAAAGAATACAGAGTCTTAGAAGGAACTGGTCTTCAGAGAATCTACAGAAAGAATATTGTTCTGTCAGTTCCTCTAAATTAGCCCACTGAGATTTCTGTCAGGCTGCTGATCTCTAGAAATAAAAGATAATTTATTTGTGTTGCTTAAAGACATGAAATTTAAGACACTGTATCATAGAAAGAATAGGATACTGATAGAGATACTTTCTGGATCATTAGAAGTATAATATAATCAAAAGAAATTCAACCCTCACTCTCCAATGAGAGAAACTTTTCTTCAAGTAAGTGAAAAAAAATCCAAATATTACAATCTAAAATGGTGTCATAAATGATACTGTATCAGAAAACAGTTGCCTGGAAGAAGAGGAATTTAATCTACACCTGAGTGTTAACTAAAAGATAAACATGCAAATTTGAAGTACATAAAATGTGGTTGTATTACTGCATACTCAAGGAACAAGTGTTAAACAATATATACTAGAAGAAAGAGTAGTTTAGTAACGAAGTGGCCATTATTTATGTGTGTAGAGTGATTACCTTTTGTAACCCTGGAAAGAAAAGCTGACCAATTACAAAAAAAAATCATTTAGATTTCTGCATCAACACAATATCTAAAATTCTAATTTATTCTATTTGTCCAGTATTTCTCCACCAATTCTTCCATGAATTTATTATTAATTTTATTTTACTATTTGATAATCATCATTGTAGAAGATTGTGTATGAGAGGGGAAGGAAGACAAAACAAATAAAAATAAAAAGACTCTCATCACCCCCACTGAACAACAAAACTCAAGTAAACTCGATGCAAATTATCAAAATTATTGGGTGAAGCTGGGTATGGAGGCCTATGCCTTTAATCCTAGGAGAGAGAGGCAGGGAGAACTCTGTGAGGTTGAGGCCAGCATGCTGTACAGAGGGAGTTCCAGGCCAAATGGGACTACAGGAGACTGTCTCAAAAAATCACTGGGCTAAAGGTACCCTAAGATAAGTTCTTTATGGGATACATGCTAGGGACTAAAGAGCAAGATTATGTGGTAATATTTGTCACCACCACATATGACAATAGAATTAGGATTTGGGAAACTCAATATATTCTGGCTGGATACATTCGGTGATCCCTAAAGCTACATTTTTTGGAACTGGAAAAATATTTTTACAATTTCACCTGACACAGAACTCCACTGACATCCTTACCTTGCATCTGGTCCACGAAAATCACATAAAGTCAGTTCTGACCTTTCTAGGGTCTATACTTAATTTGAATTTCATCAGAGATCAGTGATGATTTTTCTTGGCTTGAATTTGCTTTCAACTTTCCCCTAGCCCCATGAATAAGTTCTTACAGCATTAAACACATAAATAATGGTCTTGAGATGTGACATGTACCAAGAAAGTACTTCGGATTCTTCCAATGAAGATGCTTTTGTTAAAATATCCATTGTTGGTTCTGGAAAGATGGCTCAGTGGTTCAGAGTACTGGCTGTTCTTGAAGAAGTCCTGGGTTCAAATCCCAGCACCCACATGGCAACTGATAGCCATCTGTATAAACAAAATAAAATATACATTGTTTATCTTAAGAGTACAAAAAAAAAAACAAGTGGCAATGATAGAAAAATGACTGTGCAAATGATATTGGGTATAAACTGAGTGGGTGAGCCATAGCTTGCTTCAATCACTCTGAAAATCTCAGAAGGACTGAATGTCTGATGAGTTAAGTGTATGTTGTGCACAGCTTTGGTGATTACAGCTAAAATTCGTTGCATAAAGGAAATGTAGAAAAGAAGTTGTTCTTATATTTTAAAATGAAGTACAAGGAGCATTGTAGAATTTGGAATAAGAAGTTCAGTTACTTAGCTGGTACAAATTCCAATATCTTATGAAATAATACCAAATGCAATATTTTTTTTTCTAGTGGAGGTCAATTTATAAATCATAAAAACAAAGTATAGTTCACAGAGCTCAGTTTCTACCTGTTTAAGTTCCATTACATACTTTAATTAAATCAATAGCTTTTCCTGCCTTTCTTTTTTGAGAGTACTACAAGTATATTGCTAATATCAGGCATTTCAAGAACGCTAAGATGTTTATTTTCCAACCAAAAACAAAACAAAAAAAAAATCTAGCCTTTGATTACAACTATTCAGTGTAAAAAGAGGCACTTACTGAAGAAAGACAAATTTTAATGAAAATATTGGTATTAGTTATTTATTGTATTTCCATTAACATGAACAACAAAGAATATCAGTAAAAATGGAGTATCACTTTCATCTATCTATAGTAACTCCAGTGTATGAAAATACTGTTGTGCTTCAGAAAATTATATAATATCACCAAATATTAACCAATGGGACAAAAACTAAATGTTGAAGTGTATTATTTTACCACCATAGAACTGTGTTTAGCCTGAACATTTAATATAATTCAAATTAAATACATATCAAGCATATTGAATGGGTTTTTTTCAATACTGTGCTACCAAATTTCTCTCAATAAGAGGCAGAGACCAATTATTTTTAGTTTTGTAGATCTTATAGCCTGCACTAAACGGAATAACTCTGTTGCTGATTTTCACAGTCAATCAGAAGACAATATTTTATACTAAAACTTTTTTCAGAAAGCAAGCAACATGTCAGCATGTGAAATCATATTGTGTGAATTGTGTTATTTTGTTTCTCTTCTTACTTTTGTCATCCTAACAATTCCATCATAACACAACCTATTTTTACATTAAAAAAGCAGATGGTTTCTATGTTACGTTAGTTGTACAGAATTACTGTAATAAAATACCACAGACTAGGTGGTTTCAAAATTAGACAATTATTTTCTCAGTAATTTGGAAGCTAAAAGTTCAAGATCAAAGTGGACACAAAGTTAGTTTCTCCTAATATTTCTCATTTATTTCATTTATTTTTGAGAATTTCTTGCATTAAGTATTGTGTCTGCATTACTTTATACCTTCCCAGAGCCCCTCCAACTACTCCCACGTCCTCCCACTCCCTTTGAAATTTCCGTCTTTCTTTGTTTTTGTTTTATATATATATACATATATATCAATTTATAAATATGTATATATATATATGAGTGTGTGTGTGTGTGTGAGAGAGAGAGAGAGGGGAGACACTGAGTGCATTTCTTATTGTATTCTGAAACTTCTTGACACGTTGATGCCTTCCTTCCTGTAATGTATAACTGCTTACTCTTGTCAGACAAGTTGCACAGAAAGAAAGGATAATGTTTGGCATTCCTCTTTCCATTAAAAATAAAAGTTCTATTTAAACATCAACTTTAGGACTGTCAAAAATAATTTCATAACATTTCTTCTCCTATTATGAACATGTGGGAAGTGGGGCTGCTTTTCTAAAAATATTCTAAATGATTATTTTTCTTGGTATACATTTTTAAAAACATTTGAACAGTTTCACCGTGCATTCTTTTAGACGACATCGTTCCTTTGATGAAGAGGAGTGAATTTTTTTTGAAACGTGGTTTTTAAATACTTGCTTTCCCCAAAGCAAAGATATCTGTCTAAGCCCTTTTCAGCTTCTTACCCCTTCACCTTCTTTTCAAAGTTTCCTTACTTCTGATACTATTTTTCCAACATTTTGTTAGCTAATGACAAATACTGTAATTTAACTATTTTTCCAACATTTTATTAACTAATGACAAATGCTGTAATTTGTTTTCTATTGGCATAGAAAAGCCAATATTATAGTTCTATTGGCATAGAAAAGCCAAATATTATAGTTCACAGGACGCTATCTCTGTTTAGATTTTAGATTCCCTTACATATTTCAGTTAGCTCAATCATGTTTTCCTGATTTTCCTCTTTTTTCCTTTTTTTTTCTTTTTTTTATGTGTATGTGTGTATTGACTGCATGTAGGTAGGTACACTCGTGTTGTACAGTGCTCACAGAGGTCAGAAGAGGACATCTGATCTCCTGGAACTTGAGATAAAGAGGGTTGTTAGCAGCCATGTAGATGCTGGGACTCAAACCCGGGTCCTGTGCAAGAACAGCCAGTGTTCTTAACTGCTGAGCTGTCTCTTTGGTCCCTTCTATATTTTTTAATAAAAGGAATAAAATAATCTGAAGTCTATGGACTGCAAGTGCAGACATAAATGGTTTAGCTTAAATGTTCAATAATTAAAAATCATATGAAACAAACAAACAAAAAAAAAACAAAAAAAACAACCCAGGAGCTGTACATGGTGGCTCATGCCTGTAATCCCAGGCCTGAGGAGGTTGATGCAAGAGGGTTTTCATGAGTTCAAGGCCAGATTTATCTACATAGTCAGATCCATGCCAAGGTGTTATGTGGAATAAAGCTATATCTCAAGTATGGGGGCGGGGGAGAGGCACACATGCCACCATTACAACACTGCAACATTGCAACAATCCCAAAGCAGTTTGAACTTCCAAGGTCTGGTTAACAATACAGAAGCCTCATGTTTGTATATAAAATTCCATTAGAGAGTTCACACCTCCATTAAAATAGTATAATGTTGCCAATATTCTTTGTTATTTATTTTCTTCCCAGTGCTACAAATTAGAAAATGAGGCATAAATATTCAAGATATTTGACCTGCTTTCACAAGTCTGAGAACTGGCTGAATCAAAACTGTGATGAATCACTTATGGTTCGAAATAATTATCAATTTATCTTTTAAAAATATGCATTTGTACTTAAGGGTAACAAAATTCCTCTTGTTGGGGCTGGAGAGATGCCTCAGAAGTTAAAAACACTCACTGCTCTTGCAGAGGAGCCGGGTTCGATTCCCAGCACCCACATGGCGGCTATGAACCGTACTTAACTGCAGTTCCAGGGGAATATGACGCCCTCTTCTGACCTCCGTGGCATTACATGACATGGATGCACTCACATACATGCAGGCATTACACTCATACACAGAAAATAAAAATAATAAATAAAATATATTTTTAAAAAATCCTCTTGTAAGCTGGGCGCGGTGGTGGACGCCTTTAATTCCAGCACTTGGGAGGCAGAAGCAAGTGGATCTTTGTGAGTTCGAGGCCAGCCTGGTCTACATAGTGAGTTCTAGGACAGCTGGCGCTACAATGAGGCCCTGTCTCAAAAAGACAAAAAAAAGTCCTCTTGTATCTGGGACCTTTGTTTAAAATAATTAAAGAACAAAAAATTGCATTGCTAATAGTTACAGACTCTGTATTTCAAGTTGCATAAAATGACAATCTTTTGAATGAAAACATGATGGAAGCCTATGATTTTCCCAATTTATTGTAGAGAAATGGTTTCTAGGTTCCAGCACAACTTTGTAAGACTAAGCTAAACTAGGTAGTCACTCTGAGTGGAGAAGATAGAGCTAGGACTTCAGAAAGAGCTCACATGAAGTTGAAGTTTCATAGCAAAATATTAGCGAGAATAGAGTTGTGCAAAAAAAAAAACCCACACATAATCAGTAGGTATTCCAAGGGTTCTGCTGAGTATAGAAGGATGTCACATGAAGTCAGTGGAAGAGCTATACAGTCAGTAACAGTTACCTGTTGGTCACTGTGTAAGTACTTCAGAGCTGTCATAACAAAATACTATAGTCTGGGTGGCATAAACAACAGAAAGTTATTTTTTCACTCTTTTGGGTGCTGGAAGTCCATGATTAAGATTCCAGTAGTATTGGTTTCTCTGAAATCGATCATCTTGTCTTACAGATGTTTCTGTTTTTGGTGTGCTCCGATTTAACTTTTTCTGAGCTACTATACAGAGAAATCAATTGTTTTCTGGCTGTTCTCATGAGGACATCACATGAAAACCCAGCCCTTATGACCTCATTTAGCCTTAGTTACTTCTAAAGTAGGACTTCCTAAACATTTCCCACTCAAGTTCCCTTTTCACAAAAGAAAATTTTGCATGACCTTGGAAGTATAGACACGTAAATAATGATAGAAGTGAAATATTTATTTGATATAGTCTTTTTTAAATATTTTATTTTATAATTTTTCTTCTTATATGTATGAGTGTATTGCCTTCATGTATGTAAGTGTACCCATTTTGTGCCATGCTCAGGGAGTTCAGAAGAGAGCTTTGGATTCTCCTGGAACTGGAGTTACTGACAATTGATAGCCACCACATGGATGCTGAGATTAAATCCAGGTCCTCTGTGAGAACAAGCAGTGTTCTTAATTGCAGAGCAGTCTTTCAAGCCCCCGTATAGTCTTATAATTTATTAAAGATGAAGAGATATTTGAATACTGATAAAATGCATACGCTTTTTTATTTTTATATTAAGAATTAAATTTTCATTGACTATTTGGCACTGAAAGATACAGAACATATTCAACATTTGTGGAAATTAATATATTGCTTTTCTAATCATCATTCCTGAAAATTCTTCTTCACCTAAATATGTAGCACCAAATGACAGAAGTCAATAGGGTCATTTCAAACATTGTTGGAAATTGGCCTAAAACCAAGTCAAAATTCATTGATCATTTTTTCTTATTAACTCAGGTCAGCAACTCAAACAGCTTTACAATCATGCATTATAATATAATACAATAGAAATATAAACTAATTTGATATTTACATAGTAGGAATAACAGTAAGAACATAGATATTTTTTAATTAAACTCTTATACGTTGATAAGACCAGGAAACATTAAGCTCTTGCTTTTGAGCTGAATTGTTTGAGATAGGATTTCTTGGAATTGCTTGGACTGACAATATTTTCAATATAGAGTACGCATGCTCTGTTTTCAGACATAAGGTAGCAGTGATTTTGTGTGGTGCAACACAGGTGAGTGCCAGCAGAAAATCATGTCACATTCATTATGAATTCGATTTCATATTAATTTTTGCTTATTGCATACTCAGAAACCTTTCAGTACTTGAAAGATTTTTGCAACCTCCACACTTACATGTTGTATTGCCTACAGTTTATGGGACTGTGCACTAAAGGACCTATTTCCAAATGCAGTTACCTATAGGAAGAGGATTTCTTATACATTTTTCAAAGGACACATTTCAGTCCATAGTGTGTGTTGTATTTTGTATGTCTTATATGCAGAGGTACTGTCTTTGTGCTGATATGTTTTGTCAAGATGTAGTATGCTGAATCACATTAGTAGACGGAAAATGGATCTCTCTTGGATGAAAAGAACAACTGTATTTTTTGTCTTTTTTTGAGACAGGGTCTCCCTGTAGCCCCAGCTCTCCTGAAACTCACTATGTAGACTAGGCGGGCCTTGAACTCACTGAGATCTGCCTGCCTCTGCCTCCCAAGTGCTAGGACTACAGGCGTGCGCCACCATGCCCAGCCAGAACAACTGTATTTACTGCACAGTGTAAAAGTTATATATTCACTGAACTCAGGATTTCCATCCTATAATTACAGTCTATTGTATGTTTGTGAACCACGTGACCCTCTTCACATTGCCCTGTTGAAACTGAGGCTCAAGTCATTGATAAATTTCTTATATCTTCTGTTAGAAACAGTGAAATTGTGGCCAACAAAATTTTTAGTATGAATGTGGGGCAAGAAGCATTTTGACCAGACATAGTAATAAAATACCCCAGTTCTTGGAGGTTGAGCCAGGAGGATGAGGCATTAAAGGTCATCCTCAGCAACCAAGTGCGACCTGGGCCAACCTGATCTACAGACCCTGTCAAAAAATGCAACCAATGCCTTTAAAAGAATTAGAGAACAGGCTATAAGTTTAGCACCTACAAAGGCAAGAGTAGTACAGTTTCTCTGCAGTACAAGTAATAAATCTTACTGTTACTTTGCAGAGGAAACCCATGATCAGGAAGGTGGTTTTCCCAAGGTGAGGTTCATTCTTTGCACTTGGGGATGTGCCAACCTCTGCGATTTCCTCAGACATGGGAAACTCGACTGTATAATTTGTGGTAGCAGGGGACTGTGTTCCTGCTCTCCCAAGGTGGGAAAAAGTAATAAACCTTAGAAATAATGAAGGAGATAAAACCGAAGTACATTGCTACAGTAGTGGAGAGAAGCTAGTCATATATTAAGACTATTCCTGGGTTATCTAGCAAAACTTAAAATCAAGACTTGTAAGACTCAATTTTTTCAAAGTAACTTTGACGTAATCAAGAAAAATGATCAACAAGAATATAGGAGGGCCAAGCAAGATAAGATTTGAAATTTCTGGCATGTAATTTAACAACCAGTCTTGTAAAATAGTAGGAAAATATAATATAAAACATAAAGAGAAACAATTAGATCATAAAAGATAAAGAAATAACACAAAAGTTAAAATTGAAAGGTAAGATAGAATTAATAGATAACATTAAAATGCTTAACATAAACCTATTCCATAGGTTCAAGATGGTAGCAGAAAGATCGTCAATCTTACGTGCAGGAAAACACACACACACACCCCTTTTATATATCTATGTATTTATATATTTAAAAGCATGATGTTTTCAGAAAAAAAGTTATGAACAGAATAGAAAGTTTCATTACCAAGATTACAGGTCTCTGGAAGTGAGTAATCAATAATGGCTTTGTGTCAGGGAATCCATTTGAGGTTTCACATTCAAATTTGATTGCACATGTTCATAGGTATTTAATGTACACAAGTGGAAATATGTCCATTGGTAGAAAACTGAGAATGGAAGGCAAGCTTCTAGTAAGAGTTGAAAGGCATGTATTAAGCACCGATAAGATAAAACTTTTGGAGTGTGATACAAATTTCCTCATTAAAATCAGCTAATGTTAACTAACTAATGAGTTTCACTATGAAATTTCCAAATAAAAGCACTTCATTATTTAATTGGAATTAATTTGAAATTTTATTTATAGATTTGTTAAACAAAAATAATTGGTTAAGTATTCTCAAACACGTATTTCAGGCAGAACATATTCATGTGTCCTCCCTGCTACTCACATTTGCCCACCGCTCCCTCTTCTCACCATTCCCCTTTCTATGCCCTGTTTGTTCCCAATATGATTTCTACTTTTTTGTGTTTTCTAATACAATGCATAACAATTTAAATTGTTTTAATTCAAAATAAGAGATAAAATCATTTTACTGGAGAAAATGAATGGAATTCAAAAAGTTTATGCTAATCAAAACAGCAAATTCAGAGTCAACTATGACATATTTTTATGTCATATGCAATAAGTACATTGCATTGATCAAGTGCTTTGATCATATCTATGATTCCAAATATTTATTCTTGCCCTCCCCTCCATCCTTCCTTCTCCATCCCTTTTTACTTTCCTAATGGTATGAAAAAGATGGTTTTAAATTTTCTTGCCACAAAGTAAGTAATGAAGGCAATACCAACATGACAAAAACAATATCAGACTATCCGTGTTATCAGAAGAAATCAGAATCTACTTTTTAATAATCTAATTCTCGAATAGGATCTATGGTAAATTAATAGCTCTAACCTGAATTCTGGTCAGACTCCATCTGTATTTTCTATTCTGATCTCTATTTTCCCCTGACATATTATTTAGGCTAAAATATTTTAAACTTTGAAATCATTAAAATTTCTGTATGCTTTGCATTCTTAATTTTTTTCAATACTGCATGTAATACTACTGATAATATCTTAAAAAGGGTAAAAGGCAGTCTTTGTATCTATTAAACCTCTTGAAAAACTGCAACTGTAGGGTTCTATGCAAGTGGAAAGTAAAAATTTTATAAAACCTCATAAATCATTAAATAAAAGACAGATGTTATAAGTGTTCAATGGGGAATTTTGTTGCACAAAAATAAATACCTTAATTCTCCCTTGAAAATTCAATGAAACCTTGAAGAAAAAAAGCGTTCCTGCTTTTAAAGCTAACATTTGTCAGTACACATAGAGGGAGATCAGGGAAACCTGTTTCAGGGCTAGCTAAGCAAGAGATGGCAGATAAATAAATTTATCTACAGCTTCAAATACATAGAATAAATTGATCAAATATATTTTAGAAGTGTTAAAGCAAATAGAGATGTAGGGAAAGTAAGATGTAAACAAATGTATTTCATATGAACCTATGAAGTTTCATTATTGAAGGAATTGTATAGTTGGTTGGTTTATTTATTTATTTATTTATTTATTTATTTATTTATTTATTTATTTATTATGGCAATGTGTGTGCTGATTAGTGACAAGCCCCTTTACCAGCAGAGATGTCTTGTCAGTTCTGGTTGTGCAATTCAATGGCACATAGTTTTATAATTCTAACCTTATCTTAATGGTTAATTGTTCCCTTTAAATATTTAAGTCATCTGAGATGTATTATCCTTTATATGTGTGTTCTGCCCATATAAAACAACCACCAAAATGTCCACAGTAGTCTCATGGAAGAAAAGCGAAATTCAAGATGACCATGGCCAAGTCAAATTTTAGTTAGAAGGGTGAAGTCTCAAAACAGAAAAAACTATCCTAATTGACTTATGGAATTGGCTTTGCAGACTTTAAGATTTGAAGCCTCACTGAGTAACACTGTGATGTGCTGAGAAGAGCAATGTTCCAACTGTCAGAAGATGTATCTTTTTTCTGCAAAAATAATTATTGGAGCCCTGATAAGGTGGTGGTAACACATGACAGAATCTCCTCATATTTCACACACAGAAAAAAATTATCACTGTTCTGCCTATTTCACAGATTTTTGTGGGAATTAAATTGCATAAAATTTATATATTTGGTAACATTACATAGAGGAAGTAATAAACCACTAGGGAGGGGCCTAGGACCAAGGTGAGGGTGAGGACAGCATGGGGAGGGTTTAACTAGCTTGGCAGAATATGTATGGGCTTTGAAGCAAGAGAATGTAACTAGTCTGGGTGCAGGGAGAACAAAATCCAAAGGCAGGGTCTGGGTTATGAGGTTATTCCAGGCGTCTCAGGAGAAAGAGTAGGAGCAGGCCTAGGCCCAAGGCTGGGATGAGGACAGAGTGGGGAGAGAAAATGTAGCTTGTCAGGGTGGACGGAAATCAAGCTGCACTGAGCTAGGTCTAAGCTGGTTCTAAGAACTTCAGTTTTCTATAAAATGCTATCTTCATTGAAAATGAAAATTTTTTCAGCAATTGCATTCTTGGAGAAAAGCACATACTCCTTAGAAATATTTGTCTCAGTATTTTCTTTAGTTTTAAATAGAATTTAAATAATTACAAATTCTTACAAAAGCACTAAATTCCACTTATTTTTCTAAAACTTCATTACTGAGGATATTGTAATTTATTAATGATATTAATAAAGATCAATAAGAAAAATAATAGCAATATGCTTATCGGTTACTGAGACTCCTTGGAACATTATGAAGCAGGTGCTGTTATTGCTTCAATTTCAAAATAGGGGCTTGGGATAAAGAGAAGTTAAAGTACTTGATCAAGACCAGAAAATGGATTTGAACTAGGTCATCTAGGTTAGAAGGCAGATGCATGTAAGGGATGAATTTCAAGAACCACGGTAAGGAATCTGTGTATATTGTTCCATTTAATCCTAAATAGTTGTATCATTCTGTAATGTTATCCTTTTCATAGATAGATGAACTGAAATTTGAGTCACCCCAGATCTTTAAATTAGGATATCATAAATCTGGGTTTCTCCCTAGGGAGTGTCACCACACAGCCAACGTGTTTAATTCTTGTACTGTACTGTTTTTGCAGTGGAAAATAAGAACTTAAAATGACTGTCCATAGCAATATTATGACAATATTATCCATTGTCCCAGTTTTAAAGCATAAATCCATACACCTCTTTAAACTTTTGTTATCATTTCTATTATGTTACATTCTTAAGGATATGGTACGAATGAAAAAAAATTAAATATGCTATATTATCCCTCAACCCCCACCAGTGAAACTTCCTCATACAACAGAGTGCAATGCACACAGAAGGCCACAACTGACCAAGTATTTGAGCATAAGAAACTACAGAGTGTGTATTCCGGGATAGGACTCCTATATTAAACCTCACCCACCCATGACTCACGAACCATTGTGGTAGAGGGTGTAGAAAGATTGTAGGACCCAAGGTTGGTGCATGAACATAAGCCATGGTGGCTCACATGAACTTGCAACAATGAGGACAGCATGCGCAAGACACATGCTGACTCAATCAGACAAAAATCCAGCTTAGATGTGGGGAAAAGGGGGCCCCAACCTTAGCTGAGGAAGTATAGGCAACTGGTTACTTCAGAGTGAGGGAGAGTTGATATTCTTTAAGGCAGTGACTCCAGAGGCTGACTAGACTGCACTGAATGAACTTGTACCAAAAGACATTTGGGTACAAAACTTTGACTTGATAGGCCTTACCATATATCACAAAATGCATGAAATCAGGTGAGGGGATATGGGTGGGTGAAGATGGGCGAGGAGGGTCAAATTTGATTAAGATCTATTAGATGAAATGTTCAAAACTCAATAAAAGATACATAAAAATAATATTCCCTCCATGAGCACCATGTTGGATTCTATAACCTTTTATTATTTTCTCAATGTGTGATTTCAGGAATACCCATTCAGAGAGGAAATTATGCACCAAAATATAGCCTAATGCCAAATTATCTAATTTAAGGGGAAAAACTCAACTACCTAGAAAACTAAACGACAGATATTCTGTACAATTTTATTTTCACAATATTGAAAGCTATTTTATTGTTAGAAGAAATAGCCTTCATTTAGCAACATTCTTTTCAAAACTGTAAGCAACAATTTATCTAATCATTGTACTTTCAAAAATATGTATCGTAAAATGTAGTTTTGCCAAAAAAATGTGTAACCTAAAACCAACCATCATGAAATATCAAGCTACATAAAATTGTAAACATTCTACAAAATTACTTTCCAGTGCATTTTCAAATGTCGCAATTATGAAAACAAAAGGCTGAGGGGAACATTCAAGAACAAAAGAGTACAGAAACACAAGCAAATAGGCATATGGGATCCTCAATCCAAACATGAATTGAAGGAAACATTTGGGACAATATTGAAATTTATACCAATTTTTTATGAAGTGCTTGAGCGTTACTAGGTTGATTCCTTAAAAAAAAAAAGATTATCTTATGTCACTAGAGTATTTACCTAAATCAAGAGATAATAGTATACTGTTTTCACCTGTTTCCAAGATCTGATTCAAATTTCACTATAGAGTCCTTTGTAGAATAATTTAAAAATAATGTAGCGAAGCCAGGCCTGCTGCTCCTAGCCTTTAATCCCAGCACAAGGAATGCAGAGGCAGGAGGAACTCTGTGAAATTTGAGGCTAGCCAGGTCCAGGTGTTCTAAGCCAGACAGAGTTAAAAATATATAAATAAATAAATAAAAGATTGATTCCCTGGCTCTATGCACTATGACCAACTACATCCTCCTGCTCCTCCTCCTGCTCACAAGTACTCTGTTTAGTTACAACCTCCTCCATGGTGAACCCATTTTGCCTTGGGCCTAGGCCTCCTCGTGTTCCTTTTGATCCCTCAGCACCCAGACCATCTACATTCCCCTACTTCAGTGCACAAATATGCCTTTTTTAGCTGGTTAGACCCTTTGCACACTGTCCTTATCTTTGAAATGGGCCTAGGCCCACTCCTGTTCTTCCCACCTGAGAGGGCCAGAATAGCTTCCTAAACCAGACCCTTCCCAGTGCATCTTGGTCCCCTGCACCCACCCAGCTTCATTCTCCTGATCCAGGGCTCACCTCTACTCTGCTTAGCTAGCTAAAATGCCCCCCACGCTGTCCTCATTCCTGCCTTGGCCCTAGGCTTCCTCCTGAACTTCCTGCCTAAGACCTCCTGACTAGGCTGCCAGAACCCAGACACAGAATTCTCATAGTTTTGAATTAGGCCTAGATTCCTTTGCCCCCCAGGATAGCTCTTAGCTACCAGCTTGAAACCATCCTTTCCCCCCATTAAAATTAAAAAAAAAAAATGAGAACCTGAATCATAGACCAACTAACTATTCATACCTGTTCAGAAAGCAACCAAGCTATTTCATCAATGTAAACAGGACCAAGCATCAACTAAACAAAAGCAGGCTAGAATTTTATATAAGACACACAACCAAGGAAGGAAATACACAGCCCCGCAATAAAATACACAAATATGAAAAACTAAGATAATGTGTCCCCACCATGCTCTACCAGTCCTACAGAAATGTACTGCAATGAGAAGTACCCATAGGAATCCCAGAATGTAGAATTTCAAGGAACAATCATAAACATGATCAAAGATTTCAAGGACTTTAGAGCACAAACAAACAAAAGGTCAAAGAACTCAGAGGATAGATATAAACATCTTACTGTACGTCAAGAAAATACGAATATATGGCTGAATGAAATGACAAAGTCAAGTCAGGGCTTGAAAAGTGAATTCACAAAAGAGACAGAAATATTCAAGAAAACTCAAGCCACAATAAAGATGAAATAAAAATCTGAGTACTAATTATAGAAATAGAAACAAATAAACAATACAAAGAATCAATGAATCTAAAAGCTGGCTCTTTCAAAAGATAAGCAATATAGGTAGACCCGTAGCCCAGCTAACCAAAAGAAGAAAAGAACAAATCCAAATCAACAAAATCAGACACAAAATGGGAAACATCACAATGGACACCAAAATGTCCAGAAGATTAAAAGGGAATACTTTAAAACCTATATCTATTAAATTTGAAAATTAATAAAAATAAATTGATGAATTTTTTAATTCAATGGATTCACCAAATTTAAATCAAGAAGAAATCAAAAGTTTGAACAAACCCATAAAAAATAAGGACATCAAAACTTGATGAATCAAAACAGTTATACAAACCCTCCCAAATAAATAAAGTCCAGGCCCAGATGTATTCACAGCAGAATTGTACCAGGTCTTCAAAGAAGATCTACAATTAATACAGCTTACAGTTTTTCAAAACATAGAAACAGAGATAGAACTCTAAAAGTTCCTTCTGTGAAACCAGATAAAGACATATCAAAAAATAAAACTATCGGCCCATATTCCTTTTGAAACTATATGCAAAAATTCTCAACAAAATACTCACAAACTGTGAACAGACACACTTTAAGAAGTTAATCCACCATGATCAAGATTGCTTTATTCCAGATATGTAAGAATGACTCAATGCAGGTAAGTCAATGAATGTAATAAATCATATTATTGGACTGAAAGACAAAAATCCCATGATCATTTCAATAGATTCAGAAAAGTCCTTTGACAAAATCCAACGTGAATTAATAAGAAAATTTCTAGAGGGACTGGATGGAACATATCTCAACATTATTAAAGCTCTAGACTACAAACCCACAGCCAACATCATTCTAAATGTAGACAAACTGGGAACATTCCCATTAAAATCAGGAACCAGGGACTGGAGGGATGACTAATAGGTTAAGAACACTGGCTGTTCTTCCAGAGGATGCATGTTTGATCCCCAGCACCCACATGTGAGCTAAAAACCATTTCTAACTCCATTTCCAGGAAATCCAACGCCTTCTTCTGGCCTCTGTGACTTTTCAGAACATGGGTGCACTTACGTACACACAGGCAAAACAGTCATACACATAAAATATTAATCAATTAATTAAGTAATAATTTCTAAGTCAAAACAAGACAAGGTTGTCCACTATCCCCACTCCTTTTCAATAGTGTTTGATAATCTAGCTACAGCAATAAGAAAATAAAAGGAGATTACATTTGTCCTAATTGGAAAAAAGGAGGTCAAATTAATCTTATTTGCAGATAATATGATACTACACATAAGTAATCCCAAAAATTCCAACAAAAAACTTTCCAAATCAATCAACACTTTCAGTGTAGTGGCAGGACACACTGCTGGAGAGACGGCTCACTGTTTAAGAGCACTGACTGCTCTTGCAGAGGACCTGGGATGGATTTCCAGCACCCATGTGGTGGCAAACAACTGTACTTAATTCCCATTCAAGGGGATCAGATACCCTCTTTTGACCTCCATGGGCATTACACAACACAAGTGCTCTTACACATATTCAGGCAATACACACCTACAAATAAAATACAAAATAATATATAACACTCTCCAGTTCCATCCATTTATATGAAATTTCATAATTCATCTTTTCTTACTGTTGAGTAGAAATCCACTGCGTAAATGCACCACATTTTTATTGTCTATTCATCGGTTGAGAGACATGTAGGTAGTTTCAATTTCTTAACTATTGTAAAAAGAGCAGCGACAAACATGGATGTATGGGTATCTCTACAGTATGATGACTCCCTTCAGTATATCCCAAGGAATGGTATCACTGGATCATATGGTAGGTTCATTTTTAGTTTAGTTTTTTTTTTTTTTTGAGAGTTCTCCACACTGCTTTCCATAGTTAGTGACCACATGAGCTTGCATTCCCACCACCGGTGGATGAGTATTCCTCTTTTTCCACATCCTCTCTAGCATTTGGAATCTTTCATTCTATTGATCTTAGCCAGTCTGACTGGGGTAAGATGTAATCTTAAAGTGGATTGTATCTGCATTTCTCTAATTACTATGGATGTTAAGCACTTTTTAAGACGATTCTTAGCCATTTTTATTTCTTCATTTGAAAACTCTCTGTTCAGGTTTATTGTCCATTTTTTATTGGGTAGTGTATTTTCTTATTTCTTTTTTTAGTTCTTTGTATACTCTGGATATTAATCCTCTGTCAGATGTGCAGCTAGTAAAGATTGTCTCCCACTCGGTGGGTTTCGTCTTCCCTTCCTTGGTTGTTTCTCTTGCTGTACAGAAGCTTTGTTTAATGATGTCCCACTTATTGATTATTGACCTTAATGCCTGAACAGCTAGGGTCCGACTTAGAAAATCCTTTCCTGTGCCTATATCTTGGAGTGTACTGCCTCTGTTTTCTTCCAGCAGTTTCCAAGATTCAGGTTTTATATTGAGGTGTTTGATCCATTTGAAGTTGTGCAGGGTGAAAGATAAGGGTCCAGTTTCACTCTTCTGAAGATGGAGATCCAGTTTTGGTAGCACCATTTGTTGAAGATGCTTGCCATTTTGTAGTTGGAGAGATGGCTCAGTGATTAAGAACACTTTTGCTCTTTCAGAGGACCTGAGTTTGTTACTGAGCACCTGTGGCAACTAACAGCTATCCATAACTGGAATTCCATGGCATCTCTCGTCCTCTTCTGGCCTCCATTAGCATTCTAAAAACATGGGGCACTTAGATACATACAGACAAAACACTCAAATACATAAAATAAAAATTTAAAAAAAACCAGAATTTAATTTGGAGAAACTGCAAATAAAGCACTATAAAAATAATGCCAATATGACAGTTGTATTTGGGTGTCATCTAATTAGTTGAAGAATGACCTTCCGTAAAGTAGAGGAACTTCTTTTTTAAATGTTTCATCTATTCTTTGAAAATTTCATGTCTCTTTGTATATATGGCATTTTGTTCAGATTCACTCTGATCACCTGCTCTTATCTCCGCCAACACTCGCTGACACCCTTGTTATTCCCCTTAACAGGTCCTCTTTCTTCTTTCATGATATTATATTTTACACATTGCATTTAATTAGGGTTGCTTGCATGTTAACGGGTTACATCTTTCCACAAACTCTCTTCAACTCAAGTGGCAACATTAATACTTCCCTGGGTCTTTCTCTATCTGTATGTATGTGTACATGCATAAGGCATGTATAAAGACACCACACACACACACACACACACACACACACACACACACGGATGCTTACTCGTTACTCCCTTGAACACTGTGCCCCCCTTCTCACACACACACACACACACACACATACACACAAACACACAATGCATGTGCTCTTGGTTTTGTCTATTCAGAAAATTCTGACTGATCTAGTGTCATGGGAGATACTGCTATTGTTAATTTAATTTTGACTCTGTCTTCCTCTGCGTATTTATATTTTTCCATGATTAGGCTGTCATTTAAACTTAGAAAAAAATGTCGAAGACCTCATTATGGTGCTGTTTTTGTTAAACTAGATGCACATAAAGAAAAATGCTCACAAGTGTTATCCTAAGGTTACTTTGTAACATTTTCTTTGCACTTATAGTTATTTTCAATTTTTCCTATGAAACATTAATTATGTTAAAAAGAAGTAGATATGTCACATTCTATTTCAAAAGATTCAACTATCCCTTTGAGTTATTTGATTTACTCATTCGTACTGAGGGCAATTTGCACACAATTATGAAAGCAGAAGAACAAATTCTTGAGATAAGACATGTTGGAATGGTAACAGAATAAGATAAAAATTATGGGGAACTTGGAAATGTAAGACATGAATTTCTAATAGTAAGTTTCTGAGAACTCAGTAAGGTTACATTTCTTTTTAAAAAATTAAAGATATATCAGATTTTGTTTGAAATATTTTAACTTATTGGCAATAAATTGAGAAAAAAGAAAATTCCTGCTACACAAACAAACACTAAACCATTGAAGACTGTTTTATGGCCTTGGGCTAATAGCCTTTTAAAACTACTTACTTTCTTTGAAAGAAATTGATTTTGGCATACCCCATTGAGGATGTCATCTGTTAAAATGCTATTGCACTACTATAAGGTTTTTACTAAGACTAAATTTCAGAGGCAGAATTAACAAAATAAGAGCATCCATTAATGAATCAAAATTCACTTCAAGAAAATGGTTCTATGATGTCTTCATTTATTTCTCTTTGACCAACTGAAGGGATCACTGAATCTCAAAATATTCAATATTTGCACATATATCTATATTAGAGTTGAAGGATGATGACTTTGTTACATGAATTGTGTGTGTGTGTGTGTGTGTGTGTGTGTGTGTGTGTGTTGCTGTGGGCATGATTATTAAGATTTTTATGTTGTCAGTGTGATGAGGGGTGAAGAAATACTTGGAACTAGTCAGCAGATGTCCATAAATGTTAAAACTTGTCACAAATATAACAAAATAACCCTATCCATGATGACTTTCAACATATCTAATGGATTTTCATTAATATAAAATATCTCTTCATAATTGTTTTTATTACAACCATACTTCATTTTAATGTTTTAACAAAATTCATGTTTGTAAAGTTTTAAAAGTAACTTGAATTTTCTAGATTTAGAACAACCATAAAGATTGTGAATCTTTGAATGTTCATCTTTTTAACATGCTATCAAGAATTGCTTACTCTTTCAGAAAAATTGTTTCAATTAGTCCAACGGTGTCTGTATTTGTGTACCCACCACTACATTGACGGTTCTGTGGGTATTTGTAACTGCCAGACTCCAAGTGATTCTGGAAGAGATACAAGCATTAAAATGTCTCATGACCTTTTCTAGAATAGACTTTATTCAGAATTTACATAATGAGGTATTTTATTTTTAAATGAAATGCTTGACAATTGTAATGCCTTGCACAAAATACGGAATGGACTTTAAAAGTTATATCTGTATGGGATGGAGGAGATGACACAATTGCATCTGTGCAAGAATGAGGACTTGAGTTGTGATTACCAGGGACCATGTAAAACGAAGGTATGAAGGTGCATGTCTATTATCCCAATGCTAGTGAGGCAAAGACGGGCTGATTCGAGGAGACTACTGGCCTAACAACCCAGTCACTCTATGAGCTCCTTTAGTAAGGAGAGCCTATCTCAAAAAGTAAAATGAAATTTGATAGAGGAAGAACATGATAAAGGAAGATACTCCCCTCCACATGGATATCGGAAATTAACACTCAGGCATTCACACATTCACAAGCAGAAGTGGAGAGGAGTGTACACACACGCATATTACAAACACACACGCACACACACAAATTCTTTTTATAAATAGGTACTAATACCTATACAGCTTATTTCAGGATATTAAGTGAAACATTATATTATTTATTATTTAAAAACATTATTATTAGGTCTAACTGCTTTTGATCTTGCAATATGCACTGGTGGATGAACCGAATCTATATCAATGTCCGCAAGCTAGAATCATTGCATTTCTGAATCATACCATTTCTAAAATAAGATGCTTCATTTCTGTTAAATTATGGACTTTCAATGATGGAAAGCATCATTTCTTAAAAATATTATGAAAGCTTTCTTGTTTAATAATTTAAGGACAAAATTCATACATATTTTTCATAATAATTGGATGGCATTTGAGTTCACTTTTTCCACCATCCTTCATTGCTGTGATCTGTGCATTATCAAATATAAATAAATAAGACACATAGCCTACTGACCAAACATTTATTAAAAATGATTTATGTGTTCTTCTTTTTTACAGAACTTGTTATTAATGATTCTTTAGAGATTTTTTCACAATGTGCTGTCATAATTAGAGCCCTATTAATTAGAGTCCCATCCCATAATTTATAGAATGTGTAGAAAGTTTATGGTACTCTAAGCTTAAAACTGTTAAACTGCTCTTGCAGTTTATCTAATAATCTTAATTCAAGTAAAAGAATAAGTTTTTATGAATGATTTACTGTACCCCAAATTCTCCTTCAAACTGACTGTGAGACTTTTTGATAAGTTCTACTAGGAAGTCAGACTAAGCTCTATGCTCATCACAAATATTTGGATAAGCCATCTTCAATGAAGGATGAAATTTCAGGAAGGAAAAAGGGGAGAAAAGTAAATATAGGAAGGGACCTTCCACACGACCAGCCGCATGATCTAAATTCATTCTGGAAGATTCAGTAGTTTGAAGCAGCCAAGCTAAAATTTTTTTCTGCCAGAAATATATTCCCAAAATAATTCCTAAATTCACCTGAAATATTCAAATTGGGATCATTTTCGAGTTTGTGTTGTTATGAACTTCTGGATACCTGATAAGGAAAAAACGTAATGAACAACAAAACAGGTGTTAATGTCTCCACAACCATGCCAAATTTTGTTGCTGCTGTCATTTTTTCTTGTAGATCTCCTAATGCTGTGAAATAATAGCACATTGTGCTTTTGTTACACATTTGTGTAATGGCTAAAGATGTTACACATCTTCTCCTGTGTCTTTTACCTATGTGTACATCTTATTTGGAGAAATATCTATTCGCATTTTGTTTCAGAAGAGACAAATTAAAATAATAAATGTAGTAAGTCTTATAAAATGCTAATCATGGTATATCATCAGCACATGACTTAACAAACTAAATTCAAGGTTTCAATTTGGACTAACAGATATTTTTAGGAATCATGATAGTGGTCATTAATTTCCACATGCTTTATGCATCATATAAGATTATTGTGCTTAATGATTGAGAGAAATCATTGCATATTTTTAGTACAATAGACATGCCATACTTTAGATTTCAACTCTCATTAGAGAAATGATAATATAATAGTTATA
This sequence comes from Nannospalax galili, assembly GCF_000622305.1. Lineage (NCBI taxonomy): Eukaryota > Metazoa > Chordata > Mammalia > Rodentia > Spalacidae > Nannospalax > Nannospalax galili. The sequence continues at coordinate 5,632,683 of NW_008359081.1, forward strand.
ATAATTCATAAAATCCGTGCACAGTTCTGAGCATATAATCTGATACAATGTATGCACATTACATTTTTATAAAATTCTTATTTTATTATTACACTCATTATTACCACAGAATTTCAGCTGTAGAACAATCATTCCTGCTGTTAAGTAGTAACTGGGATCTATTCAGTAAACCTTATGTTTCAATAGGGCTAACTTTAAAAATAAAAATAAGTGTAGAGATATTAGAGGAAACCCAGAGAATAATAAAAGTTAAAATTTCCAGCTGGGCGTGGTGGCGCATGCCTGTAGTCCCAGTACTTTGGAGGCAGAGGCAGGAGGATCTCTGTGAGTTCAAGTCCAGCCTGGTCTACATAGTGAGTTCCAGGACAGCTTGGGCTACAGGGAGACCCTGCTTCAAAAAGACAAAAAAAAAATAATCCTACTATTCCTAGAAATGAAAGACAGTAAGGATGAATGTATCTTAGTTATTCTCCGGAGAGGGAGTTGCAAAAATATAGTGTAGCGTCTTGAAATGATTGATATTTGAGATTCTGCCCTAACAAGAATTAAAATCTATGGTGAATGTTGTACTAACGAGGACTGGATTTAAATAGAACTAGAACCTGAAAAGAGAAAAAGTACAGCAGGAATTTAAACAACATAAAATGGCAAGTCTATATTGTGGTTGAACATTGTGATTTGCTAGCCAAGGTGGCTGAGACCTGTCATTCCTGCACTCAGAAACGTGAGACAAAAAGATTGTCTTGAATTTGAAGTTATCTTGGAATACAGAGTGAGACTGTGTTAAACAATAAAAGCAAAAATAAGAAATAACCTGATTTCTCCTTCATTTCTATCCCATAGTGTTCTGTTTATGCTACCAGCTGACTAAGCCCAATCTATATACACAGTAAATATTTTTCATACAAGAAATTCATACTTTCTCTTTCTAATAAACCTATTTTCAATAAAATGAAGAATGATGCTATATTATCTGCAGGAAAATGAGTTGCAAATGGAGATAGCCATACTAAAAATTGAATTAGCCTTAGAAAGACATATTTTCTTTTATTTGTAGGTGCTAGTTTATATAAACCACAAATAATATATGTATGCATTACATAAACATAGAAGTGAAATAATGTAATATAACAAAGGAGACCAATGTCAGGAGAGAGAAAGGAGGGATAGCAGAGTATGGAGAGAATATGCTCAAAGTACATTATGTTCTTGCATAGAAGTGCCCTTATGTAACTCCACCTAGTAAAATTAAAAATAAGGTTAAGGCCATGTCAATTAAAGTCTCTCATACATTCGACCACCATTAATGTTTACTCATTTATTCACTTTTTTCTTCTATCGACTTATAGGGGTTCCTGAAGTATTTTGGATATTAACCTTCTCTCAGACATGGTGTGGAAGCATTTTTCCCATTCCATTGTTAACATCATATTCAAGTGTGAAGACTGGAAGTTTTTTGATATAATCAGAAAGAAGTTCAGAACAGCTACACCAAACATTTTTTAAAATAGTATTGGAGGTCCTAGCCACAGTAAGTATGCAAGAAGACACAGTAAAATGCTACTCAAGTGAGAGCTGATCCCTGCTGAGGGAAATAGAATCTGGCTTCTTCATGGTATGTTCTCAAGTACACTGTCCAAGCTCTAGTAGATGGAAATCATGTACATATGAGCAGTATACTATTTTCATCATGGGGATACAGGTGAAGAAGGAGCTCAGAAGAGGGGGGTAATAAGAGACAAGTATTATCAAGGGGAAAGTGAGGAAAATGGAGGTATTTCCCTGGGAATGGAGGAAGGAGGGTTATGTAAAAAACATGGGGATAAAAGGAAAGACATAGTTCAAGAGGGGAAAAATAGGAGACAGCTATTTCAAGGGGAAATGGGGACAGTAGACATAATTTAGGAAGGGAGGAGAGAGGGCTACGCAAAGGAGAGAGGATACATAAATAAAGCTTAGGTGTGAAAAACCAGAGGGAAATGCATTATTTCAAAAGTCTGCTGAAAAATATACATACAATATGTGTAAATGAGTCCAGGTGTATAGTTCAAATCTATATAACAAGAAACACAGTGCTATGCAGAAGAAACCTCCTTTGAGTTTTTGGTCAAGGTAGTCCAAGAGACTCCCAAAATAACATAGGCTATTGCCACAACCCTTGATTGCCTCCCAGAACTTGAAGATCCTAACCCTGAAGACAGAACATACTTCGGACTCAGAACTTGAAGCAATGGGGCTTGAATTGACCTGGAAGCCTCCTCCCTGAAGATTAGCTCTCATAGTATTAATAATACTATACAAGCTGTGAAAAATCAATGTGCCAACCCAGCTATAAAACCTAATCACCGCAGCAACTGGCACAGCAAAAAAAGGTCTATTGGTGCAGTAGTGGCACTTTTATCTTGGGGGATATCAGAGGCTTTAAATTGGATTTAAAGCCTGCTCAATGGGAAGGAACTCATGTGTGGTACTTTAAACATAGCAAAATGCACATAGCTGTAGAGGTCAACGACCCTAGAGAAAAATTTGCCTGTCACATCCCTAGAAAAACACTGTATGCTAAATCTGTATACCTGTCACAACTCATCAAAGAAGCATCTTTTTAGCAACAGATGAAGACAATTACAGAGTTCCACAACTGGTCACACACAGAGAATAATCTTCTGTCATATGTCCAGCCCTAAGTCACACATGGATAATGCAACCTCTACAACTAAGGCTCACAGAACATAGTGGAACAGGGGGAAGAGAGAATATTAATGCATCTCTGAACCCTCACCAGTGAAATTTTCTCATACAACAAGGGGTGATTAACAAAGAAAGCCATAACTGCCCAAAATGTAGAGAATAAGAGACTGCAGATTGGGTGTCTCTGGGTACGACATCTCTATTAAAACTCTTCCAATCAGGGCTCAAGGCCCATTGTGGAAGAGGGAGAATAAAGACTGTAAGAGCCATGAGTGATGGATGATCAAAAGGAAACAAGTTTTCCGGGCACCTAGGGACTTGCTCAAATGAATTTATACCAGTGGTGATAGCATTTTTAAGATCCATGTGTGCTGGAGAGCTTTAGTGTCAACTTGACACACCTTGGTTGAGAGAGCCTCAATTAGGGAATTGCCTCAATTAGGCCTGTGGCCATGTCTGAGGGGCATCTTCTTGATTGTTGAGTGATGTGGAAGGACCCAGCCCACTGTGGGTGGTGCCACCCCTGGGCTGATGGTCCTGTGTTATATAGGAAAGCAGATTGAGCAGGGGCCAGGGGAGCAAACCAGTAAGCAGCCTTCCTTCATGGCCTGTGCTCTAGCTACTGCCTCCAGGTTTCTGCCCTGAGTTTCTACGTTGGACTCCCTGATGAACTGTGACCTAGCAGATGTAAGTCAAATAAACCCTTTCCTCCCCAGGTTGGTATTGGTCAGAGTATTTTGTCACAGCAATGAAGAAACAAAGTAGGACACCATGCAAGCTGAAACCAGTCAAATACCAAAGCATAGATCTGAGGAAATAGGTAAGAAATAGGTAAGAAGCCCTAAACATAATTGAGGTACTTTTTTGTGTTTTGAGATAGGGTCTCCCTGTAGCACCAGCTGGTCTGGAACTCGGTATGTAGACCAGGCTGGCCGCGAACTCACAGAAATCTGTCTGCCTCTGCCTTCCAAGTGTTGGGATTAAAAGTGCAAGCCACCATGCCTGGTGAATTGGCCTTCTTTAAGACTGTGATGCTAGATAGGCTGGCCAGGCCTCAGTGAATGAATTCATACCAAGGGACATCTACGAACACAAACTTCACTTGCTAGGTCTTAACATATATGACAGAATGCATGAAATCTGGTGGGGGTCTTTGGAGAGGTGAAGTGGCAGGATACAAATTCAACATAAAGAATATGTACAATATATACAAATCTGTATGTTGATAATGATCCATTCAGAAAGGAAAATAAGAAAATAATTACATTATAAGCAGAATCAAAATGAATAAATCATTTCCAGAGTGTGCTGTATACACTTTTATAAGGTCACATTTTCAGAGTATGCTATGTAAACTTATATAAGGTCATAATGATGCCCATTATTTTATAGAATGAATATATACTAATTAAAACTGAAATACTTAGAAATAATTTTACAAGTCAATGAAAGACTTTTACATTGAAAAACTAAAAGGCAATCTGGTGTCACAGGCATGTAATTTCAACTAATCTGGAGTCTGGCACAAATTCAAGGCCTTCCTGTGCAATAGTTCAAAGTCACCCTGAATATGTTTTAAATTTAAAAAGGAGGAAAGAGTTGTAGAGGTATAGCATTTATCTAGCACACATAAGATCTTAGTACAATCCCCAACACAAAAAAGAAGGGAAGGAAGCTGGAAATATGGTTCAGCAGTTAAGAACATTGGCTGCTCTTGCAGAGGACCCAGGTTAGAGTCCCACCACCCACATGGCAACTAACAACAAACCACGACTCCAGTTCCAAGAGATCCAATGCACTCTTCTCGCCTCTCTGGGCATTGCATACATGTAGTGCCCCTGAATAAATACAGACAAAATGCTCAAAAAGTAAAAATAAATGATCAATAAATTAAAAAAGAAACAAAAATGAAGAAAGGGAAGGCGAGATAGGATAGTGATATGAGAAAACTACAAATCATAGTAAAAAAAAAGTAAAGGGGAATAAATAAGTGAAAAATCACCTCATTTTAATGGAGTGAAAGCTTCCATATTGTTAAAATGTTCACATTACCCACAGTAATCTTCAGATTTCATGTGTTACCCATGTATTTCCATACATATAATTTAATAAGCCTTAGTTTTCATTCTGTGCATTAATTTTTAATTATTTGTATTTTAAGTGTATGAGTGTATTCTCTGCATGTGTGTAAGTACACCCGTGTCGTGCAATGCCTAAGGAGGTCAAAAGAGGGTGTTGGATGCCCTGGAATTGGAGTAAGGGCCATTGTTAGCTGCCATGTGAATGCTGAGAATAGAACCTGGGTCCTCTGCAAGAGCAGCCAACAATCTTAATTACTGAGCAAACTCTCCAGCCTCATCTGTGCATTAATTTTTATTACTAACTACCATCAGTACTTTTAAGATCTACACATTTCCCTTTATACACCCTATATATTATTTGTAACTATTCATGGTACTCCAAGTTAAGAATCCATATGTTATCTGAACACTTCTCTAGGGACATACATGAAATGATATCTATGTTTCTAAATATCTGAACACATTTTTACAATGCTACTTTCTAATTTTTGCCAATCTAATAGATGTAGAATGATCTTGTTTTTTTGAAATTTCTATTTTTCTGCATAACAATAATTTGGAGAATTTTTCCTACTTTGCATCTTTGGTCCAATATGTTTTTGTATTTAATGCTATCTGTAATTGTAGAGAAACCTTATATAATTGCAAATATGTGCTTTCATTTCATGAATATATGTGAATATATGTGAATATATTTAATTATATGTGAATATATTTCTCCAGTATTCTTCATTAAATAGAATTATTTAGTTTGTACAATATCAATTTCAATAATTTCAATAATTATTCAAATTCAATAATTTCAATAATCAAATAAGACAAAACTTTTGTCTTAATGCTGGTATTATTAAAATTTTAAGAAGTTTTGTTTTGGGGACTTGAGAGATGTCTCAGTGGGTTAGAACACATATTACTCTTGCAAAAGACCCAAGTCAGGTGCCCTTCTCCGACATCAGGTGGTTCACAATGGCCTGAAGCTCCAGTGTCAGGGGATACTGACTCTTTTCTCATCTCTGAGGGCAATTTAGTCAGGTACACAAACTCACACAAAGACACAAATATGTAAACATTCTTAATTAAAAATAAAATATTTTTAAGAAAATAAGTTCTTTTACATACAAATTAACTCATTTATATTTTATGCATCCTATTAATTTTATTGTTTTATGATTCAGATATTAACCTTTAACCCTGATATAATTTAGTGTTACATGTGTTGATAAATGATAATGCCATTTTATTTTACTCCATATGGTGATTCAGTTTTCGCAACACCTTCTATTGAAGAATTTAGTTTGCCTTCGGTGTCAGTTTGCTACTAGTATGGCTATTAGTAATAGCTTTGTCAATTCCCCATCTGTTTCTGACTCTAAATTCACTTTGGTGCTTCATTTGTTGAGATTTTCTTGCTTTTATAACACACTGTTTTTTAATGTGATTTTATTTAATATCAGCAAACAGTAAACCATCTTTATTCTTCTTTTGAAAGATTGACCTAACTATTCATTGATAAAATATTTTCAGGTTAAATATATAATGTACATTAAATATTACACTGTGATTTTTATTGATAAAGTTAAGAATTAATCTTTGATAATGAATATTTTATAATATGTCATTACAATTGTTCTTTTTGATTCATATTTTAAGGTTCTTTTATTACGTGTCAAAAGCATATAATAAAAACAGCTTCTTCAACCTGTGGTGCTGGGACAACAGAATATCCACATGTAGAGCAATTAAATTACACACACACACAGAGTGAGAAAGAGAGAGAGAGAAAGAGAGAGAGAGAGAGAAGTGGATTAGATTTAATATAAAACCCAAGACCTTGAAATTGCTAGAGGAGCACAAAAGGAAAACACTACAAGATATAAGCATGGGAAATAATTTTTTAAATGGAATTCAATAGCACAGGAAACAGTATCAAAAATTGACAAATGGGATTACATGAAATTAAGGAGTGTCTACAAACCAAGGGAAACAATCACTAGAGTGAAGAGACAGACTGAATTAGAGAAAATCTCTGCCTTCTGCATAGCAGATAGGGAATTAATGTCTAGAATGCATAAATAATAAGAAATTAAACACTACAACACTAAATATTCTAATCAATGAATGAGCTAATGAACTGAATAGACAGTTCTCTAAAGAAGAAATCCAAAAGGAAAATGAGTATTTGAAAAAGTGTTCAATATCCTTAGCCATAAGTGAAAGGTGTTTTCGCTCCAGTCAGAATGGCTATCATTAAGAAAACAATTGATAACTGCGGGCAAGGCTATGGGGAAGGAAGAACTCCTAATGAATGCAGGCAGATATTTAAACAGAATAATCACTATGTGAAATCAGTATAGATATTTCCCTTCTGCCAAAACAGAGCTAAAATGCACTACAGCTTCACTGCTCTTAGGTATCTGTAAGGTGTATCACTAAGGTGTTTGCACATTTCTGTTTATTGATGCACTGCTCATAATAACTCAGAAGTGAATCCAGATTAGGTGTTGTCTCAGATACTTTTCTGTTGCTGTGATAAACCACCATGACCAAGGCAATGTATAGATGGATGAGTTTGTTTGGATTACGGTTCATGGATGGAGCAGCATGGAAGGAGGAACCTGGAACAGAAAGCTGAGGCCTCAGGTCTTCAAGCAGGCACAAGAAGCAGAAAAGAAGAAACTGGAAATGGGAAGTGGCTATGATTTCTCAAATCCTGCCCTCATTAATGTGCTTTCTCCTGCAAGGACACACCTCCCAAACCTCCAGAAACAGTGCCACCAATTTGGGCCAAGTTTTCAAAAAATTGGAGCCTATGGGGTGCATTGTCATTCAAAATACCACCTTCCACTCCCTGGCACCCATAGACTCGTGACTATATCGTACTGTAAAATGTATTTCCATCTTAGAAAGTACCATTGTCTTTCACAGTCTCAACACAGTTCAAAAGTCCGGAGTCCAAAGTCTGTTCTAAGACTCAAGACACTCTTAATTTTAACACCCTGTAATATCACAAAGCATCTTACATATGTAATGTGACTGTTTCAAAAAAATTAATAAAAATATTGAACTTGTCCTCATGATTATATTATTATATTATTAATATTATAATCTGTATATTAGATGTAGCTACCTCATTAATTAATAAACCTGACATTTTCACATAAAATTAAACTGTCATGAAACAGTGGAAATATCTATGAAAGCAAGCAAAATTCTGACCATTTTTATATCAATATGATACAGAAATTCTACAAATTCCATTTGATATATCTGACAAAACTTATCCCCTTAAAGAGGAACATGAGTAAACTCAAATAATCAAAATGTGTTTTAAAGAAGACTTGGGGAATAAACTTCAAAATTAATTTGACACTAAGCTTTCATGTGGTTGCAAGAGCCTAGGAAGTACTGAACCCTGCACGTCTTTTAAAGAAGTCTAATTGCTACTCTAATAATTTATCCATGGTAAATAAATCAGTAATGTCACAGACAAATTGTTCTACGTTATTAATATTGAGGGTCTTTAGATAAATGCAAACATTCTCTCTACAATGGTGCATTTTAACTTTTCAGGGACTTGGCATGGGTGTGAGCATCCTGACCGTCATGGGGTTGGATGAGTTTTTAGCATGTGAAATTGTGTCTTACTATTTTCAGGCCCATTTTTTCAGACTAGTACATTTGTTTAGTTGTTATTTTGAATGATTTTCATAACAGCTGATGGTTCTGAATGAAAAAAAGTAACTTACATATTTCCAACATACTGTCGAACCAAATAAACATTCCCATTCTAAAAGGGACGAATAGAAGAATGTTGAGGAAATACTGGACCAAAGCAAGGCCAAAAAGCAACAGGGCAAGCATAAAATCCTGCAGCTCCATGTCCTATGTCTGTGTCTTTACTTCCGATATTCTTAGATGCCTCTGCCCATCCAGCTTTGCTGGCTGAGACATACATTTCTCCTTTAGACTGGTAACACTCCCTGTATGCAACTCTCCTTGGCAGTTGTCTCACACCTCTGGCATCGCCAAAATATTGGTTCTCTCCTGCCAACAAGACAGGAACTTCACAGATTTATACAGTGGTCTTTCATAACTCCTTTTTCAGAGAAAATCCCTGTTATACACTGCCTGGCCTTGGGTGCTCTCCGAAACCTCAGAGGAAGAATTCATAACCTCCTCCCTGCTCCTGCATCTTTCGTGCCTCTAAATCCAGCACCACGTGAATGACACTGGTGCCAAGTTCTTCTACCATTGGAATGGACCTTGACCCCTTCATTGATATTACCAGCAGCTTTTGAATGTTGTCTTTTTCTAGGAGCAGAAAATTCCTTACGCCTTTTCCCCTCTCAAGTTAGAAGCTTAGCTGGATGGGAACTTGTGTCAAAGGTACTCTTTCCTACTCAAGTGTATATCAGTATGTCTCTCTCCTTAATGGCTCTAATCTCCTTATCAAAGACAGTCTCTCTTTCATTACTGGCCTTCGTTGCCATATTAAACTTTCTAGCTTTCTTTTTCTCTGTGAACTGTACATTCTGTATTTCTCCCCCATTTGCTCTTTTTCATTGTAGATCTGCACTATATTAACTATTAATAACAATACCACAAATTCAAGTTTATGCTGCTTTGAAATTTCCTCTGACAAAGGAATTAATTCATTACCTTTCAATTTAACCTCAGAAAGCTCTTAGGTTGTGAGCAGATGGAAGCCAGACGCTCTGTCAAAATATCCCAATAGCTTTTTAAGTCCTTGCACCCCTCTGGAACTATATTCCTCACAGCATTAATTTCTTCCAGCCTCCTACTAAAAGAAACCGTACAGTTCTGCTCATAGCATTCAACTGCATTTTTAGTCTAAACTTACCAAAGTCTTCCACATTTCTCAAAAAACCAACAGTTCTGCACAGTAACACCTCACATGCTCTTTGTAGTGGTGAGCCTGAGCCTTTAACAGCTACACCATCGCTCTCATTACCAACTCCCTCCTGTATTAGTTACTTTTCTGTTGCTGTGATTAAACACCATGACCAAGACCACTTATAGAAGGAAGAGTTCATTGGACTTACAATTTCAGAGGGATCATGGTGGGGAGGCACGACAAGAGGCAGTCAGAGCAGAAAATTGAGAGCTCACATCTTCAAGCAGACACAGAAAGCAGAGAGAGAAACTCAAAGCAGGCAAGGCTATATATTATATACTCTCAAAGCCACACTTCCTGAACCTCTGCACATAGCACCACAACCTCGGGACCAAGTATTCATATACTGGAAGCCTGTGGAGGACACATATTTAAACAACCACAGATGTCTACAACAGGTGAATGGATAAAGAGAATGTGATACATGTATAAGATGATATATTAGTTCCCGCCCACTGAGGAGGCTGAGCCTGAATTTCAATTAGATAGCTGCTGATTACTCCCAAGATAAAAGTGATACTACTGCACCAAAAGCAATATTTTTTGACAATTTGTTAGATAATAGCATAATTTTACAAAATACACAGGATTACACATTTTTTCACTTTTGTTTTTCTATAATTGCAAAAAATGTTTAAATGCAAATTTTTGTAGTTAAATTATGACAATAAAAGTTTAGTTTCAAAGTTATAAAAGATAATGCTCCTTCAGAAAAAATAACAACACTGAAGAAAAACTAAAAGTGAAATTTTTTCTTTTCTGCAGTATTTCTGACTACACAGAGAAGGAAATTTATAAAAATGTTAAACTCTCTGCCTTTCAAAAGTCTTGATTTCACAATCATTTTGAGCATTTTAGAAAATTATAAAAAATATTTTACTTTACCATGATGATTGATTTCTCACCAGAATATGAACTGAAACTCTGATTAACTTCAATTTTTAAAATATGGCAAAATACAGTTTAATATGGTCTTAAATTGAAGTACAAAGGTGACTCATTAATCATCTAAGGGCATAAGTATTAGCACTTCAGAATCTCATGGCAATGATTGTCTTCAAGAAATAATGAAACTGCCTTCAGAATTCAGAATACACAGGAATATAGCAAAATCACAAGGAAGTCTACTGAAAATTTCATTTAAAAAACATTTATTTGGGAACAGATACTCATTTCCTTCTGTTAAGACACAAAACTAATTAATAAAAAATAAATCAATATGGACAGAATATATAGGAAATTGTAATCGTGACTCATTTTTTTCAGTGAATCTAAAACTAAGCAATAAAATAAGTTACAGACGAGAATATGCCAATTATCCTCTATTAATATTGGACCTTTAAATAAATTTTAAGCAATTTTTCTTATTCACTTAGTATTTTTTTAAGTATTTTAGTTTTTATTATTTTTATTTTATGTGTATGTAGGTATTGCCTGCATGTAAGTGAGTACACCATGTTGTGGAATGCTGCTAATGTGAGAAGAGGGCTTTTCGGATTCCCCTGGAACTGGAGTTAAGGACAGTTGGTAGCTGCCATGTGGATGCTGGGAATCGAACACGGGTCCTCTGCAAGAGCAGTCAGTGCTCTCAATCACTGAACCATCTCTCCAGCCCCACACTTAGTATTTGTAAAAAAAGACAAGAGGGGCTGGAGACACGACTCAGCTTTTAAGAGCACTGACTGCTCTTACAGAGAACCCAGTTTCCATTCCCAGCATCCACATGGTGGCTAACAGCCATCAGTAACTCCAGTTCCAGGGGAATTTGATGCCTTCTTCTGACCTCCCCTGGCAGTGCATGACACAGGTGCGCTTACACACATGCAGGCAATACATTCATATGAATAAAATAAAAATAAAATATGATTTAAAAGATGAGGGAGAAATGCTTTATGCATCCTTTTATTGATGTGTGCTTGAAAAAGAATTTAAGAAATACATTACTAGTGTAGAAATCAAGTTTTTTTTTTCTTTTTGGTTTTTTTTATTAATACATACTTTTTTATTAAAATAATTCATAATGGTAATTTCACTTATAATTATGTATTACAACATTTATCACACCTTAACTAAGTCTCTGAGAACTCTTTCAACATGATCAAATTTTCTTAGTATTTCTTTTAAATCTCAAAATTGTCACCATAATCCAATATTATCAATCCAGGTTCTATCTAATTTAAGCTTATGTGAGTGTTTTCAGTTTTTCAATAATATTTGGACTCAATGTCTTTTATCCAATATATGTTTAATATTTGATAAATCATATGGATTCAATCCTGAGGAAAAGATGCCATAAATGTTACCTCTCAGATTTGGAATAAAGTGTTCCCTTCATCATATGGAAGTCATAGTGTCTCCAGTGTTGTTTGTAGTTTAGTAATCCTGGTCATAGCATTGTGAACATGCAGTATTGCCCAGTATCATCAACCTTAAGATTTCCGGAATTCTAGATAATGAAGTGGTTGATGAAAGTATAATAATGAGAGAAATGTTCGCTGTGTTTTGTCTGAATAACTAAGAACAGAAGCTCAGAAGTGCACACATTTAAGCAATACTGGGTTTTTTTTGTGTGTGTGTGTGTGTGTGGTTTTTTTTTTTTTTTTTTTTTTTTTTTTTTCGTCTTTTGGAGACAGGCTCTCCCTGTAGCCCCAGCTGCCCCTGGAACTCACTATGTAGACCAGGCTGGCCTTGAACTCACAGAGATCCGCTTGCCTCTGCCTCCCGAGTGCTGGGATACTAAATTTTTTAACAAACAGATTTTCTTATTATGTCAACCCAGACAGTTTTAAGGAAACCCTTCTACATCTACAATAACATAAATGGCATACATGGCTGCAAATTATTTCATATGGTAAATATTTTACCGATGCTCCAAAACTGGTTGATAAAATATAATAATGAATACCCAGTCAAGCAAGAATGACAGTTTATTTCTTCAAGGTTCTAGAACATGTACCTCTTGCACCACTTATCATATGTTTGTGTCCATTATTTATATTGCTGTCTATTTTTATGATTTGCTTTTGTGCAGTGATTTATCATCTATTTCCTTGACTTATACTGAGTCCAGTTTGACATTACTTATGGAACTAGACTGTGTACAATATTTCTGAGTACCCTCTACTGCCTCAAAGCTGTGTGTTGCATGCATGGGAGATCATTAATGCTATCAGTTGAATGATTGCAGGGAACTTGCTGAGCATTCCTGTTAACTGAGAGAGTAAACCAATACAGTGTCCAAAAATGGTACATAAGAGCTAGTTTCCATTTCTACTGTATTTTCAATGGATAGTACAGTTTCCTGATAATAGAATTTTTATGATACTGTTCTTGTTCTAAATTACAAAAAAGTTACCTTGGATATCTGCTGATTAAACAAAGCTTATTTCTAATATGCTGACAGAAAAATACCCGAAACAGTCTGTTTCATGCCGAAAAGAGATTGCTTCTTCAAGACCTACCTCTTGAATTTTTCACAAATACTAATTGCAAATTTTATGCCAAATAACTAAGCAGAGTTCTCAAACGAAGCTGTTAAACTTTTGAAACATTTCAGACACATCTAAAAATACAAAACACTATTTTCAGATGAAAACAAATTTCTAATCTTTATGATAGTCAGAAAGGGCTAAAAAAAAGAAAGCAACTGTAAAATGCAGAGCTTCCATAATGCAAAATAGAAATATACTAAGTAAACTTTTAGTAACTGATAGTTCAATAAATACACAGTGAAAAAATGAAATTTCTCCATTCTTTATATTTGTATTTATTTGTAATATTTTTTAATATTTCATTATTTTTATTCTATGTGTATGTGTTTATTGTTTGCATGTATATAAGTGTACCTGTTTTGTGAAATGCCTGCAGAAGGTCAGAAGAAGGCATCAGATCCCTGGAACCGGAGTTAGGAATGGTTGTTAACCGACATGTCAGAGCTGGGAATTGAACTTGGGTCCTCTGCAAGAGCTTCTAGTGCTCTTTACTGCAGATCTGCCTCTGCAGCCCCTTATATGTAATATTTTTAATTAAATTTTTAGATATTCATGAAATATGGTACAATGGTATTTAGATCCCCTTCCCTATCTGCACCCTCCTCTTAATGCCTCCAACCTAAACATATATATCATAGCTGTATCTATACAGAGAGTGATATATCCTAGACAGTATAATTTGTGTCACCAAATGTCCTTAATTATGAGTCCATTCCGTTGGAGCCTGATTAATCTTCCAAGAGTCTGTCCCATTTTTGAAAGAAACTATCTCTGCCCCCTCCTAGGAGATGTTGATTGCCACAGTTTCCTTAGGTTAGTTTGAGGGTTCTTACCCACTTCCTCATGTCTATGCTATGATTTTGTCATGCTTGAGCTTACATGGGACTTGTGCATTCTGTCACTGTTGTTGTGAGTTCATGGGGGGGTAAATGAGGAGCTGTCTCAAAAACTCTGTTTCCTTGGGGTCATCCACTACCTCTATTATAATCTTTCTGACTCCCCTTCTTCAGTGATCCCTGAGCCTTGGAAAGCAAAAGTTTGATACAGGTGTCCTATTTATGACATCTGAAGATCTCCATATCTGGCCAATTACAATTTAAAAATGATTTTGATTTTTAAAAATTTTGTGTTTATGTGTGTGTGTCTGAATGTACGTTTGGGGTTTCTGTGTTAATCACTATCTGATGCATAAGGAAACTTCTCTGGTGAGGGCTGAGGAATTCATTAATCTATGGTTATTACAATTGTCATTAAGAGTCTGTTTAATGTGATAACTAGCAGAAAACTAGTATTAAGTTCTCCTTTATGTCTTGTTGCCTATTTTGCCTCAGTTTCCTAGCCTTATTATTAATGTAATGTATGGGCTTCATCCTATGAAGTGAACCTTAGAGTCAGTTAAAGGGTGGTGGTTTACTCGCATATTGGTGCCATGCCTGCACCAGTGGGTATATCTTGGAAGGTCAGTTTATTGTAGTTCACAGGACTCACAGCTGAGGAAGGTTGATGATTTTTTTTCCTTCCAGTGCTGTGCATACTACCTTCCAACATTATGAAACCTAGCAAGTAGAGATGAAGCTTTGAAGTTAGCAACAGCTTGATTTTTCCTTGTTTGTTCTACAGCTCATTTATGTAGTGTCCTTAGCAATAGGGTCTTATCATCCAGTTCTGGTGGGCAATCTACAGCAGGGGCAATGGCCAGCATTGTTTGAGGGTTTGTGAGACCACTAGTAAACAGCTTTCAAAGAGGGAGTCTATCCCTGGCATAGAGATTTTACTTTCTTAGCCTATGGTGTTCAGAAGGGGCAGTGTCCCCTTGTTGTAAGGTAATGAGTTTAAATCTCTTTTTATACTGTACATGTATATGCTTCAAAAGTTCCATATAGATTTTTCTAAAGGCCTTTAGTGCTACTTATCCCTCCCCACACTCGCTCCTCTGTGCTGACCTCTCATTCCCCACCCCATTTACTACTACACTGTTCCCTTCCCCTTATTATCCCTGCATTAAATTTTCAATGCATATAAATTTCATGTGTAGAGGTTTAATTACAATACTAAAATAATTTGTAAATGTTATAATAAAAATTAGTGAAATATATAATATTTAAATTGTCTCCTTGTCTAAGTGAACTAAAAGAGCAACTAAATATGGACACTATATACTCCACTTCTCTACATTTCCCACCAGGTTTTGCATGAGTAAATGATTGGTTTCTATTGATTTGATTTTGGTAAATTTCAAAAAGAAAAAAAAATCTTTAATTCTATAAAAAGGATGAATCAGTTAGTGGAAAGATATCATTACATAGTGAAATAGATTTTTGTCTTTCCTTTAATTTGCTTAAGTGTCCATCCAAGCATTATGAGAAATTATTGAACAATGTAATTATGAAATCTCCTTTAGAATGAGAACTTCTAAATGGAATGAACTTATTACATTGAAAACTGAAATCATGGTACTCTAAACTATGGAACATGACAACCAAATTGACAATACATCTAAGTGATTGTTGTGAAATGTCAAGGAAAACAAAGGAATGAAGAATTCCACATTTCTAGTATGATGAATAGCAACAATTCTCCAAGGACTCCAGGCACTTAAAAGTCAGAACATTAAAATATTAATATTGACATTAAAATTATGTAGTTCTTCCTCTCCCCGGTGCTTTGGTTTCATCATTAACTACTTTTCACCTCAAAGATGAATACTCATGGAGTAAAGATTACTTTGTAACAATACGAAAGTTTCACATAGAGAACAAGAATTAACTCACAAGCCATCAAATATCCGTTCTACTCTCAGACCAGCAGGCATATCTTGAAATATGTTTCTAGAGTACAAATATATTACATGAACTTATACACACTGTTAGCAAACAATGTTATACCTTTTTGTAGTGTTTGTGATTTAACCCAAGGCCTCATCCATGCTAAGCAAGTACTTTGCAAATGAAATGTATATCAAGTACTAAAAGTATTATTTTAAGTATCAACAGATTTACAATAACATGACACTCTAACATGCATAGTTTTTTATTTTTTTACACTTTTACAAAATTAAAGTAAATCTTTAGATTTCTCTTGTGTTTAAAGATTTATATTCATGAAATTATATATCATAGTTTTTTTTTAAAAAATTAATATCTTATTTATTATTTTTATTTGATGTGTATGAGTATTATACCTGCATGTAGGTAAGTGCGCCCATGTCGTGCAATGCCCGCAGATGACAGAAGAGATTGTTGGATCCCCTGGATCTGGAGTTACTGACAGTTGTTAACTGCCATGTGGTTGCTGGGATTCGAACCTGGGTCTTCTGCAAGAACAGTCAGTGTTCATAACAACTGAGCCATCTCTCCAGCCCTATATATCATATAGTTATTGACAGTCTTTTATATTTAACATCATAAAAGTAAGGTTCATGCATGTTGCTTCATATGTCTGTAGTTCTTTTCATTACTTTACGACATTATGTCAAAAAAACTTTATAAAAAAATGAGCTTGCTCTCCTGTAGAAGTGATGAATATTTTTATTGTTTGCAATAATTAACTATATTGAGCAATGAGTATTAATATTCACAAATACATGGACTACTTGATATGCATAGAAATTTCTGTTAGTTGTGTTTCCAGAGAAGAATTACCATTAGAATTACTATTAGAATTTTCTGATATCACAAATATGTATGAGAATTCCCTGTTTTCATAACGTTACTAATATTTTATATTTCTGATGGCTTTACATTTGGCTTTACTGAGAAGCAACAATATCTCACATTTTAATTTGAATTTCAATGACCACAAGAATTCAAATCCTAGTCAGTATTTTTATTGAACATGTGGACATCATCCTATAAGGATACAGATTTTAGATTTTATTTTCTAATTGAAATTATATTCTAGTTATGTGTTGCTCTCCTAGGAGGAATAAATGACACCAGCGTCTTCAGGCTTTTGTCCTGTGCTTTAGATACTTTTGACTTTCAGTAGATATTTTCAATGCTTTTGTGAAGTATTATTGATTATTTTCTGATTGTTAGTCATTGACATAATAAATTTAGTTGCTTCATTATGATAGCCAATCCTGTAGAATGCTGCTTTAACATTCATATAGAGAGTGGGAGGGGGACTTCCTGTAGCTCCAGTTGGTCTGTAACTCATTATGCAGACCAGAACAAGCTGGCCTCAATTTCCCAGAGATTTGCTTCCCTCCACCTCCTGAGTCCTGGGAATAAAGGCATGTGAGACCATGCCCAATTGCATCATTTTTATACAGTAATAGCACTAGAAAGATCTGTTCTGCGAATATAAATCTATAGACTCCATCTTTTACACATATAATGTACATTTTTAAAGGTTATCCAACTTTCTTTTGTTTATAGGCTTCCCTCCTTCTTTTACCAATGTCATGGAGTTTCAGACATATGATTCTTCTACAGAACTTGGTAAATTTAAGGCCAATCAAAAGGAGAAAAGGGTTATAAATAGAAACTTGGGTAACATCCAGCCCTTGAAAATCACCAAGTCAGTTTTTATCCTTTCTTGTACTTTGCTTTTGTTGATTTTTGCTTTTGAAAGTAGCTCACTTCCTTTTACTTCCTTGCCTGACATGAACCCCTGAGCCCTTTTACTCTGTATCAGCCTCCACTTTATTATTCACCCATGTCTTGGAACCATCATGTCTAACATATATCTAAATTACTTTGCTTTATAGCAGTTTGTCACAGTCCCTTCAGACCTACAAATCAATGTGGCCAATCATTGTCTTGCCCATTTTTCCCTATTAAATCTACTTTGAAAATAACCAAGTTGTAATATGACATTTGAACACTCATCAACCTGTAATGGTATTTAACTTCTTTCACCTTTCAATTTCATGGTAGTATAAAATCCTAATTCCATCCTACTTTTCAAAAGCCTTTCTAATTCATTGCTTAATTGTTTTTCTTTATCTTTTTGCTACCCTAAGTACATGTTCCTCTACATATCAATTTCCATGACATGTAAAAAGCTCATCATGGATCTAAGACTTTAAATTCAAGTCAAAAATTCCCACAACAAAATATGCTTCCAAGCTCTTTTATTTTAAACTTGTAATCCAACAGGTTGTCTTTACATTTTATTTTATTGTTTTTTGGCTTTTACATTGACACATGACTTTCTATTTGTTTGTCTTGTAAATTCATAGGATAAAGCAATTGATAAGGAAGTGAAAAAATTGCTCTAGAAAGACTGAATTACAAAGCATTTCATACAGAACATCTCAAACAATCTTGATCATTTTTATACCCCTGTTCCCACTGGCACTATCCCATACCCCACCACTGGAACCCATATACTCTGTCATCCTTGTTAAGGCCCACTGTATTGTCAGTGTCCCCAGCTGTTCCCTAGTGCAAGTCCATCCACTGAGTCTAGTCAGCCTATTTAGAGTCCCCTGTTTTAGAAAGATCAGCTCTTCTTCATCTAGTAGCAATCAGTTGCCAACATTCCTTCAGATAAGATGGGGGTCTGCCTTTCATTTTCCCAGTTCTATGTTGGGTTATCGTCTGCTTGAGTTTGCATAGGACTTGTGTATGCTGATACCATTGCCATAGAATCATGTCTATTATAGCTTTGAATTCTTATATATTCATGTTTCTATTTGAATATCCATACAGGTAAGGAAACTAATAAATGGTCATGTGGGGTCAGGCTTCATGGGAGGGAAGATAGAATTTCATGATATAAAGGTGTAGGGGTATTAATAGAGTCGGAATTTTTAAATGGGTTTGAGAATGGGAAAGCACAGCAGAAGACGGAACATGGGGAGGGATAACAAACACTAAAGGCCTTTTAAAAAGCCATATGTAAACCTACCACTGCAGAAGTTTCTTAAAATATATACACATACATTATTGCCCATACTAGACACTGTAGGTTAGCAAAGTAAAATCCAAAATACCAGTAATGGACTCCCTCTTTTGAATGTGTTGACTGGTTGTCCCATACATCTTGAAACAATACTGGCCATTGTTCCTGCTATTGGTTATCCAAAAGAACTGGACTTTAAGATATTGTTGCTGAAGACACTACATACATGAGCTGGACAGAAAACAATGAGAAATGAAGCTAGTACTGACTTCAAAGCTTCAAGTCTACTGGATAACTTTGTAGTGCTGGAATGGGTTATGCATGCTACTGGGAGAGAAAAATAAATCATCAATTTTACCCAGTTGTGAATCCTACAAGCTACAATAAACTGTCCTGGCAAGATATGCCCACTTGTTCAACAGTGACATAAATATTATGGGAAAACTCAACAGTTTTCTTATTTGATTTGTGTTCCATTCACTTCATAAGATGGAGCCCATAACTGACATTGATATCAGGTCTAAGAACATGTGGCAAGACAGGTCACAGACCATAGAGGAGAACCAAATAGTGTTATTCTGCTAAATAGATGTAGTATTAAACTGACTCCTAGTGACTTGTTATATGCACAGATTAATATATCTCTATACTCCCACCAGAGAAACATCCTTATGCAGCAGATGGTGATTAACACAGAAACCCACAACTGGTCAATGTATAGAGAATAAGAGGCTCTAGAGTGCTTATCCTTAAATAGGACACCTATATCAAACTTCTGACTCCCAAGGCTTAGGAATCATTGTGAAAGAGGGGGCAGAAAGATTGTAAGAAACACAGTTGGTAGATGACTACAAGTAAGCAGCATTTTCCATACAGCTGGGAAGTTTTCTTCTTTTTTAATAAATTTACAAACAATGTACCTGTATTCAGAAACAATGGTACATTCTAGAATTATAACATACAGTGAAAAAACACATTTCTCAATATTTTCAAATCCTTGCTATATTACTCTTTAGTAAAAAATAAAATAACAATCACAATTTCAAAATTTCTTGGAATTCTGCTTTATTGTCCCTGAGTATGAAAGAGTTTTCTTCTTTTTTAAACTTTTTTTGAAAAGTACTAATTAGTGTTACTTGTATGTACATGCGTGTGTTCCTATCTGCTGGAGAATGGAAAACCTACCAGTGACCATACTGCCAAAAAAGAGGAATTCTTTCTTTCACAGATGGTTTCAATTGCCAATAACTCCTCAGTAAGGGCAAGTTCATGTACTCTTTCCCCCACTGAAGCTCAGTGACAATCACAGAAGAGGAAGCAGAAAGAATGTGAGAGCCAGAGGACAGAAAGATGTGCTTGGAAATGTTGTCTTCTGGTCATAACATGGGTATTTCACTCATGAACACACAGCAACTGTGCTTACCTTCACATGACCAGAACAATATCAAGTCAATCAAAATTACATCTTGGATGAGGGACTATTTCACTAAATGTTTTAATTATAATGTGTCTTATCACCAGTGTATCAAAATTTAAATGATTTGTTCCTTTCAGGTACATTAGCTATATAAAACTTGATGACGAAAGGAACCAGTGGGAAACACTTCTGTTGATTCCTTGGAGAGCATTACAGCTTTGAAATTAGGTGAATGGGCATTAAATTCATCAAGTAAATTTTCATTTCCTGAAATCCAATTTCTACTTAATCTGTTTATGAAGAAAAAACTGATTCAAATCCTTTAGCAAATTAAAGACTTAAAATATCCTAAGGTTTCCAGCTAGCAAGCAAGTTTGTGAAGATAAAACTAAAAATTTATCTTCAATGTACAGGACAAATGTACTAAAGTAAATGAAAACTAAAGTAAGTAATCAAAATACCATAAAAACTGAACATCTCTGACTTCTAAAGTCAATCAAAATGTCTTAGATAATATTTAAATCAGTGCATAGTTATGTATAACTATGGCTACAGAGTGCTTGTCTTCTTAGTATAAAAAACATAGACAACTTCTACTTCTAGCAGAACAACATCATTTCTCACCTCATTCACTTTCTGAATTGTGAAGGTAATTAGCCTTATATACAACATTAACCATTGTCATAATTGTATTTCTACAGCACATTGATTTTATTTCTACTTATTATTTATTTCTTTTGGTCTTACATCATAAATCATTACTAAGTCAAATGATTAATTTTCTATTCAATAGAAAAGCTAACCCTATTATATTTTACCACAGTCCTCCTAATATTTCTTTGAGGCAGAAACAATTAGGACTCCATATTATAAATAGGGAAAGCCAGGCTACTTCACCCAGTGCATAAAGCTTAACAATGATGTTATTCTTTCCAAATACAGGCCATGGTGTGTCAATTATTCCATATTATCAACCAGTCTCCATGCTAAGAAATTCTTTTTCAAATGGAGGGATGGATTTTAAGGAGTTCCTCCACCAGTGAGCCCTGTGATCATCACTAGGACTTATCCTAAATTTCAGAGAGAAATAAAGTTGTGTATGATTTGGATGTGGAAATGGTATTAAATTAAACATATGATACTTCCAGAAATCCTAATTCACTTCTTCTTGCAATCTGGATTTCGAAGGTCACCCAAGCTTATAGGCTAAAAAGTTGGTTACCAGCCTTTAGTACTATTGGGAGGTGACAAAAGGAAGTTAGGTTATTCTGAGTGTACTTAAAAAAGATGATGTGTTCATGATCTTTTCCTTTCTCTTTGTTTCCTGGTTGCCATGAGTGAAAAGCCTTCCTTTACAATGCACTCTTACTGTCACATTCTATTGTGCCATTACTTGTGACTGTAACATCTGAAAACATCTGCCAAAATCAACCGTTCCATCTTGTAAGTTGCTTAATTCCGGTATTTTGGTGCAGTGAAGAAAAGCACTGACACACCTCCCAAGTTATCATCATTTGAAAAGTTCCTTCAACTGCTCTTCAAGATGTGCTTGTGATGATCAAAATAAATTGATGAACTGTGGGGACCTAAAGGCCCCGCCTTGCAAAGGTCCCAGAGGAAGTTAGTGGGGCATGGCCTGACTTGTTTTGAAAGTCTGAAGGATACTTCCGCACTGCTGAGGAGTGCGTGATCAGCTAGTGATCATCCTTAAGATACAACCTAGGGGGGAGGGGGATTTCCAGATGCCTTTATAAGCTTTGTAACACCTGCAATAAATCAGTTCCTGCTTGACTAGACTCCCTGTAGCGTCTGATTGTCCCTGGTGCTGGGGGCAGCTAGGGCTGGCCAATGGCGCGCTTACTCATCCCCAGTCATCCTCGCGCAGGAGTTGCAGGCTCAAACCCCCTGCAAGGAACAATAGAAACATCTCGAATAAATAAAAAAAAACCTCAAATTGAACAACAAAACTTAATTTTGTCAGTTTATAGGAACGTTTCATAAAGTATTATCACTACTGCAAAATATCAAGGTCTGATTTTCATGCAAGTTCCTTAATACTAACAAAATACAATTTTTCATTTAAAAAAGCCACTGCATTCATTTATACAAGTGTGAGATGATGATGATTTTTAAATAATATTGATCAGTGTCATGTTTAAAAACGCAGTTTGTATGCATGATGAGTCATGATTTTAAATTTATGTAAACTTCCTTCGCCTAATAAACAAAGAGAATTACTATATAAATGTAGTCAGCAAGGTCAATGATAACTAATTTGTATAGATTGAAATTATATCTGTCTACCGCAGACTTTCATTGATTTCTTTAATAACTGCACTGAAAAATACTCTTGAGCAATTACAGTGGAATTGCTATCAAAGACGTTAAATTGTAAAATGACTTAAAAATTGCATACTTGGACATTTAGAGGAAATTACAATCATGTTGGTTTCTCATTCCTTATTATATAAGTCACTGACCATCTTTTGAGTTTAATTTTAGTACATTTATCTGATGTTTTCTAAATGTCTTCAAATGTCTGGATTTTTAGAATAAGATTCATAATAAAACATATACTTCATGTAAAACCATGGAGACATAATTTAGCTCCCTGCTAACAAAACATGGCAGTCCACATATTGTTCTTAACTTGGAAACTACTGAGATTAGGTTTAAGAATCTGTTTGACTAAGAAAATCCCAGGTTAATTTCTCTCTGAAGGAAACTAGTTTCTTTCAGAAAAAAACTAGTTTACATCTATACCGTCTACATCTAAATAGATGTCAGGGCCCAAAGGTATGAAAAGTTTAGGCTTAAAGTTTCTTTAAAACACATTTTCCACTCTCCATTAGATTCCCTTTCAAAGACCAATATTTTTATGTCTCAAACTGAGACAATGATCAATGAGATATGCTCTTTTTTCTTATAAATACATAAAGAGGTAATGAGACCGGCACTCTGAGATGTGACCCCTGTCAGTTCCCTACCAATCTTCACTAAGGGCATTCCCTAATAGCTTGTTTGTATCTGAAAGAACTGATTATTGAAAATATAATATTAAAGGCAATGCTGTTGAGACTTTCATTTGTATATGTGCCAAAGTAGATAATAATTTACAGTTCTCTTGATGAACAACTAAAACCATTTTTAAACATTTTCTTAATGTATCGGAGACATGGGAGTGTAGTCAGGAAAATCTAGGAAAAAGCTACAAAGCCAGAAAAGGATAATCTGATCTTAATAAATGACTGCTGGCTTTCAGATGCCTTCTGATCTGGAAGAAATAGCAGAGAAATAAACCTGTCGTTTAAATAACCTCAAAAGGAAATAGCAAACAGCCATGTCTGTAGCCTTGTTGATCGAATGTAAAATGATATAAAATGTTGAGGAAATACGTTAATCCACTCACTGAGATGGCAAAATCTTACTCCTTAAGGAAGAAGGGAAACTGCATTTGCCAGTGTTAGAATATGCCTCTGATGGCTAGGATAAATAGTCTGAAATATATAGGGTTCACATTTTCCCTTCAGAAGAGAACAGAAAAATATCTTAAAGAACCATAGCACCAGTTCAATAACATTTCCCAGAAATACTGTATAACAAAGAATAATATGCAAAGGTTTCCATGTAATATATTAAGAACTCATATGTGTTTATGTAGCAGCATTAAGCAATATGAATGAACTTTAAAACCACTTAATAAATGAATAAATTAATTAAATAAAATTTTAAAAAATTAAAAATCATGTAGTATTCTTAGATACATAAGAGAAGTGAAGTAACAGGACAAACATTCTCTAAGAATTACAGAAGGTCAATGAAGAGTATCAGAACACAAATCCAGGAGGAGAATCTCAGTGTGAAAGAGTACTGAAAGAAAAAATCCTGAACTGTGTTAGATTGTTAGAGACAGTATGAAAAAGACAGAGAGATAAAAAAATCTCCCACATTTCTCAATATTAGAGGAATTTTCATACTTTTGCATTATTCCCAGAAATGTTAATGATTTCTTCAGAGTAAATACTGGAGAAATTCCTGTGCAATTCCAGTAGGGGAAGGAGAAAAGAACTATTTTCTAATTATTACAGAATATTCTAGTTATCAAGGCCTATTCTCAGGGATAAAAATATGAGAGTTTCACCTGATGGCATGATATTGGATACTAAATTATCCAGTAACAGGTAAATAACTATAATGTAATCCTTCCCCATTAGTGAAAATTAGGAAATATTTAGCCCATCCTGTCCAGCTTAAAAAAAAAAAAAAAAAAAAAAAAAACTGGAAAGCTGATAGTGCAGGGGCATGTACTCAGCAAAGAACTAAGGGCTCATTGAAAGTTTATAGAGCACTTTATTTTCCCTACCCTATCTACTAATTGTCTATGAATTACAATTTTTCCCAGCATATCATGTTAGACTTTAAAGAAAAATTATTCATCATATTAAGATGTCCATGATGCATTGAAAGAACCTGTCTCTAAAAAATAAGACAATGCCAGGCATGGTGGTGATGCCTTTAATCCCAGCACTTGGGAGGCAGAGGCAGGCGGATCTCTGTGAGTTCGAGGCCAGCCTGGTCCACACAGTTCCAGGACAGCTGAGGCTACAGGGAGACCTTGTCTCAAAAAGACCAAGAAAAAAAAAGACAAGACACAAATTAAAAGAAAAAGAGTAAATAGATAAATACGTAATATCTTAATTAAAAGGAAGTGAGAGAGTACCTGTATTAATTGTAGAGAAAGCAAACATCAAAGAAACTAATCCATGGTAAAGGGGACATAACATTTCCAAAAGACATAACATTTCTTAACTTGTGTATACCTAGCAACAAAGAATCAAAATAAATGAGCAAGAAAACCATCAAAACAAATGAGTGGTAAACTGACTAAATGCAAGGTGAAGTAGATGAAGTTACTACAGAGTTGAGAACTTTAAAACAACTTCATCTAAAAGGCAGAAAATCATTAAGGATATATCTGAACTCAACAGCACCATTAATCAACTGATTATAATAGACTTCTTGAGAATCATTCTTCAAACCATAACAGACAACATATTCTTATCAAAGTCAAATGAAGCATGTACTGAGATAAGCCACATCTGGAAAGAAAACACACACCTAAAAGTGTATGAATGACTTGTACAGTATGGAAATAATCTTGAGTAAAGATCTTTTACCTAATCATGCAACCAAAAAGTTGTTGTTTATAATCCAAACAAGCTCATTAGACATGTGCTCCACTTCTGATCTGGACATAGGATCTGAATCCCTCAGGACCTCTTCTTGACCTCCACCCAAGACATCGATTTCTGTATGTATGCTTTACATATAAAAGTTCTGCAAGCAGTGTCTGTTTCCTCATTATAAACAATGAGAGAAATTGTGAAAAGTCTGTTTGTAGTTGTGTGTGTGTGATATTCTAGGTGTAGGGATCAAAGAGCAAGATTCTTTGATAGGGTGAGTCCTGATTTTTATTTCTCCATTTCATTGTGAATATACTGTTTCAATAAAAGAAACTGCACCTTAATCAGGTGCACAGTTCCAAGAGAAATTTGAAGTAACAGGTTCTCAGCAGTTTGGGACCACTATGGCCTTAAACTGAATGCTAAGTGTCAGGTTGTTTTTTATCAAAGCATAGCAGTGATGTGACTTAGAAATGCTGCAAAAAATGATTGAAAACACTATTATTTATGAAATCTCTATCTGTCTGAGACTGCAATGTAAGTAAAATACAAATAATAATAAAGGGAAAAAAGTCACAAAATATATGCAATTAAACAATGCATTTCTAATAAGCCAAAGAAGAAATATCAAGAATATTGTCAAATATTTTTTTCTTTCTTTGAGAATTTCCTGCAACGTATTTTGACCATATCCAGAGTCCCATCCCCATCTTCACAGCCACCTTACTGCTTGCCTCAAATCCATGTCCTCTATTATTTTTAAAGCCATATTAAGTCTAATCTGTGTTCCCCAAATGCTCTTGGGCATAGGTCCATGCCCTGTATCTTTGTTAACGTACCAAACAACATAACCTTGAAGAAAACTGTCTCTACTCCCCCTAAATAAGGAAAATCAAAATCAAGTCCTTTGAAAAGACCAATAAAAATTTAACATAGAAATACTGTTAGGAACCAAGGGACATTTTTGTTACATAGTTAATGATTTTTTAACTTCAGGAAAGCTGTGCTTTGAATTCCACTCCCAATGTGATGAGTCTTTCTGAAGCAAACATGCAAACACTCTAAGTCCAACATTATATTAATACCAAAAGTTGAACAATATAAAGAGAAAACCACAGATCAATACATGTCCTGAACATAGATGCAAAAATTCTCAACACAGTCCAAGGCCAGCCTTGGACCCATCAGGTCCCAATTCTTCCACCTTAGATGTCTAGACTGGCTTCCTAACCCAGGCTAGCTAAACACCTGGCCACAGATTGCTAAATCCCTACTCAGGTGCCAGCCTCCACCCCCATCTTCCTTGGCTCTTGAGCAGCCAGACAGGCCTTCCCAGTCAAGACTATGCTAAGTTAGATACTGCCTACTGAGTCTATGTTCCATTCCTCTCGCCCATTCCCACCTTATCCCCTGCCAACTTTGGACCCAGGCAGGTTCCAATTCCTCCTCCTCAGATCCCTGGACTAGCTTCCTAATCCTGACTAGCTAAACTCCCTAGCATAGATTCCACTGGCTCCTGATCTGACTCACACAGACCAGCTCTCCTACTTAGCAGACCATCGTATCTACTGATCTGTCCCACCATAAACCCAGACCAGTTTACCACCCTGCAAGGACCTGAAACATGCACCAATTTATTTTCCATACCTGAATAAAAGCAACAAAGCTAAATAATCAATATAAAAAGAACCAAAATTAAGTTAAACAAAAGCAGCCCTAGTATCTACATGAACTAAAGGAGACTATACATCATACTCCTGAATGACGAATGAATCAAAGAAATTAAGAAAGAAATAAAAGTACTCCTGGATCTAAATGAAAATGAGAATACAATCCAACAAAGACTCTGGGGCACCTTAAAAGCAGTCCTAAAAGGGAAGTTTATAGTCCTTAGTGCCTACATTAAAAATTCAGGAAGAACACATATAAGTGACTTAACAGTACAACTCCAGACTCTAGGAGGGCAAGAATAAAACAATCCCAAACCTATTAGACAAGAAGAAATAACAAAAATTAGAGCAGCAATCAATGAAATAGAAACATAGAAGACAATACAAAAAAAATCAATAAATCTACGAACTGGTTCTTTGAAAGGTTAAACATGATAGACAGACCTTAGCCTAGTTAACCAAAAGAAATAAAGAAGCAATCCAAATCAACAAAGTCAGAGAAGGAGAAACATCACAAACAGACACACACAAAACAGAGAGAGAGAGAGAAGCAACCAAACAAACAAAAAGAAGAAGAAAAAACCTCAGAACATTGTAAGGGAATATTTTTAAAAATCTATAGTCTATTAAATCCAAAAAATCTAAAGGAAATGAATAAATTTCTAAAATCATGGACGCCACCAGAGTTAAACCAAGAAGAAGTCAAGGGCTTAAACAGACCCATAAAAATAAGGAAATACAAAACCTCCCGGCTAAAAAAAGCCCAGGCCTAGATGGAGTCACAGTAGAATTATACCAGACATTCAAAGAGGATCTACAACCAATACTACTTAAATTATTCAAAAAGATAGAAACAGAGGGAGAACTCTCAAACTCCTTTTATGAAGCCAGTTTCACTCTAATACCAAAACCAGGAAAAGATACAACACAAAAATAAAACTACAGACCTATATCCTTAATGGACATAGATACAAAGATACTCAACAAAATACAAACCACATACAGACACACATCAAAAAGATCATCCACCATGATCAAGTCAGCTTTATTCCAGGATGTAGGGATGGTTCAATACATGTAAGTCAATACACATCATAAATCATATGAATGGCCTCAAAGACAAGAACTGCATAGTGGTCTCAATAGATTCAGAGAAGGCATTTGAAAAAATCTAACATGCATTCATGTTAAAAGTCATAGAAGGAATTGGTCAGGAGGTAATATATTTCAATAAAATTAAATATATACAACAAACCCACAGCCAACACCATTCTAAATGGAAGCATTTCCATTAAAATTAGGAACCAGGCAGTGCTGCCCACTATCTCTGCTCCTTTTCAATATAGTTCTTGAAATATTTGCTCTTGCCATTAGACAAGAGGAGGAAATTAGAAAAGAAGCTGTCAAATTATCTATATTTGCAGACAATATGATATTATACATAAGAGATCCCAAAAATGACACCAGAAAACTGTTAGAAATGATTATTACTTTCAGTAAAGTGGCAGGTTACAAGGTCAACTTTAAAAAAAATCAGCAGCTTTTCTACATACCAATAAAAAGCAACCAGAAAAAGCATTCAAGGACACATTCTTATTCACAATAGCCTCCAAAAAACATTTAGGAATAAACCTAACCAGAGGCATTAATGGTTTATACAATGAAACTTTCCAGTCTCTAAAGAAAGAAATAGAGGAAGACACTAGAAGATGGAAAGGCCTACCAAGCTCATAGATTGGTTGAATTAATATAGTGAAAATGACCATCTTATGAAAAGCAGTTTATAGATTTAATGCAATGCCCATCAAAATACTCATGATATTCTGCACAGAGACTGAAAAAATCATCTAAAAATTCATACTGAACCACAGAAGATCCCAGATAACCAAAGCAATCTTGGACAAAAAGAACAATGCTGGGAAGGTAACCACACCAGACCTCAGATTATATTACAGAACTATAATCATAAAAACTGCATGGTACTGGCACAAAAATAGACAAGTAGATTAATGGAACACAATAGAAGACCAAAACATGAGTACACACAATTTCAGCCACTGTGATGTATATGTATACATTTAGTCTTTACTAACAGAGCAAGGAATGAGCAGATTTCTGCTTTGTGTTACTGACGAGAACCTTGCAAACTCAATACTAAAGAAGAAAAATTAGACACAAACTTATATAGGGTATTGGATATTTTTCCAGAGTTCACAAGCAACCAAAACATGTATTTACTGAAAGTTTAAAAGAAATTTTTCTGTCACAGAATTTCTTATAAAGAGAAATCACATAATGACGTGTTTCGAAATGAAATTAGTACTGAAAATTGATGTGAAATATGATGCCAAATTTCACTGTTCTTTCCACAGAGGTTTTACACTTTGTGCTGCCAATATGGAAATAAAGTTAAATAATTTTCCCATCAGTTCAAAGATAAATATAAAATGAAACTAAACATGTAGACATTTTTGTGAAAACATACTGAAACTCTGGCATAAATATAGTTATTTGGCAATAACGTGATTTCTTGATTATCAAGGTTTGATACAGATAGAACCTTTAACTGTTATTATCGAAAAATTCTATTCTATAAAAAAGGGCAATATATCATATATACAACTGTTAGTACAGAGCTTAAATGATGACTGAAGTGAGAATTAACGTGTGTGTACAATAAAATGTATATTGGTTTATAAAATTATTGGTGTCAAGCCTTCATACATGTGCTATTCTCAAATGGCTACATGAAGTTCTTATTTTTCAGCAAAATGCCTTTAAAAATAACTCTCTTCTTTCCACATGATACTTTAGTTTAGTGTGAGTGTATTTCCTATATTTGAAATAGGTGAAAATTTGTTTCTGTATCACCGTGAAATAACTGAAAGATATATTAAGACTGTTCTTATATATTTTGACTGAGATTTTTGTACATTTCATACAACAGTTCTTAATCAAATTCAGATTCCTCTCCCTTCCTCCCATCTGGTCAAGCAATTTACCCATATATCCTTAGGTGCAAGTTCATCCACTGGAGTCTGTTCACCCTATCGAGAGATTTTAAGGAATGTCTAATCTCCCTCACTCATCAGTAATCAGTCTCCAACAGTTTACCAGGCTAGGGCCCAGTAGCAAAACTTGTGATAGCACAACAAAGCATTATTTTATTTAATATCATTTTATCACCATATTGTGATTCTATACTTTTTAATGTTGGAAGATGCAATCTAACAGAACCATCTTACATTATTTACAAGATAATTGAGAAACAGAGAACTTGATGTTAAGTGTTGAAGTACAATTGCTAACTGAATGAATACTGAAATTTGATTAGTAACAAAGACAAGGAAAATATACTAAATCTCTGGTCAGTTCATAGTCCTTTAGCAGAAGGAAGGCCATAGCACTCGCAGAATGAGTGAGCATAATTCTTATGTGAGGATAGCATCTCAATCATCCATCCTTCTTTATTGTGTAAACTAATACCATATACCATGACTAAATATACGTTTAATTTATTCTTTGAGAATTGCATACGTGAATACAATATGTTTTGATCAAATCATCCTCCCCATACTCCTCCTTCTACTCATTCCAAAGCATTCCTGCTCCATTTCCCTCCGAATTTCATGTGCTTCTTTTCACAGCCCTCCCACTGAATCCGAGCAGCACTGTTCATGGCACTTATATCCATAAGCATACGGTCAGTCACTAGAGCATGGACAATTTCACGAGGATCATTTCAGATAATATATTTAACCCAAACTTCCATTAAAATTATTTAACTTGAACATTTTACTATCTTAAAAATAACAGTACACTATTTCTAATACCTACAATATTGTTTCCTTTAATCCCCAGAGTTACCGTAATTTAATAGGGAATGTAACTACTTTCCAATCAGAATTCAAAACTGTGAAATAAAAGATTGTCTCCAGAATTTCTAAGTTTCATTTAAAATTGTGTCCTTTGGAAGCCTTAACGTTTACTGAATTACTTATTCCTTTAGGAAACATTAATTGGGGGCTGGAGAGATGGCTCAGCAGTTAAGAGCACTGACTGCTCTTGCAAAGAACCAGGGTTTGATTGCCAGCACCCACATGGAGGCTATGAACCATCCTTAACTCCAGTTCCAGGGGAATCTGAAGTCCTCTTCTGACCTCCACGGCATTGCATGACATGGCCGTACTCACATACATGGAGGCAATATACTCATACACATAAAATAAAAATAAAATATTTTTTAAAAAGGAAACATTAATTGAACACCAACTATATAAAAATCACTACAGTCTAAGATTTTAAAACATAATCTTAGGATAGCTCTCAAGAATTTATTTCATTTGATCATTTCAATAAAATACTTTGTCTAAAACATTTTCACAAAGTTTATGATTTTTCATAGTAATGTGTATGGCATCCTGATTAGCAAAGAGAAATATTTGTTTCTAAAACTACCCTGATTTTTAATTAGCATATGTTACTTAGAATATTCTTAAATTTGAAATGCCTGATTTCATCCATGCCATGATTGGATTTATAATTACCTTTTCATGTCTTTGTCCCTTATTTAAAATTTTATCAAATTTAAAGTTAAAACTTCAGTTCACACTTTACTGAGAATTACAACTTGTCAATGATTTCTCTTCTTTGTGAACTTTTAAATCAGAATTTCAAAGGATTGCAAATGTCATAGCATAGATCAGAACTCAGTTTTAAGCATACATTATGGCATTTTTCATTTCCAGGACTTGCCTTCAGGTATTCCTAATTCTTTAGTAATTTGGAATGAGAGGATTGTGCAAAAGAAGATGACACACTGGGTTTCATGTAGGGGATTTCCAGCTCTGCCAAATTGTTCATGCTACGTGGGCCTGAGCACACTATCAGAGATTCCCATAGCAACTAGAGCTGATATGAGCTAGGTTTTAAAATGACTGTGATGCTTAGCAATTCACATTTCAGGCAGGGTTCCTTGGACAAACAAATAAAAGAACCATGCATTTGGATTGAGGTCTGAGAATCTCGTATTGCCTGTCAAAGGGTCTCAGCCAGTGGGTATTATCAGTCTTGAAGGTGCGAATCTATGTGGGGATGACCTCAGATTTCAAGGGATATTTTTAAAAAGCCTTCAGATGTGTCATTTATATACGAAAGCAACATCTTTACTTTGCAAGGTATGTAGCATTGTAGTTATCCTATTCAAAAAGCCCCTGAGAACCCATTTGGAATGATAGCCTCAGTTCCAACAGAAATGTGTTAATAAGTCTAACGGAGGCAAGCTCAAAAAAAAAAAAAGTGATTCAGCTTAATGATCCCACAGGACTTAGCCATCAGTTCTATTTTATAATAATGATCATAGTTTGACATAAGTGTCTCCAGGAGAAGGAGAATTGAAACTCCAAGTCAGTTTTTCATATTTTGATAAACAATTTTCCTCTTTTAGTATGAATGGAAGGAATTAGGTTGTATTGATTCTGACACTGTAGGAGTCAGGGAGCTGTAGTTGCATTCCTCACCAAGGGGAGGCACTTCTGGGCTGCAGCAGCACTTTGGATTCCACTTTTCATTATTACAATTATTGAATTTTTGTGAGTTTTCATGCAACAGACTTTAATCTTATTTATCTGCAACTCTCTCTACTGTTCCCACTTAATTTAATGTGCTCTCTATATATTGGCCTATAGACTCTCAATTTTGTCCCTAAAAGATCTTCAGTGTGGGTTTATCCACTGGGTTGCTGTGCTGGATAGTGTTAGTGTCAACTTGACACACCTCGGTTGAGGGAGCCTCAATTGGGGAATTGCTTTCATTGGACTGGCCTGTGGCCATGTCCATGGGGCACCTTTTTGATTGTTGAGTGATGTGGGAGGGCCCAGCCCACTATGGGTGGTGCCATTCCTGGGCAGGTGGGCCTGTGTTGCATAAGAAAGCAGGCTGAGCAGGGGCCAAGAGAGCAAGCCTGTAAGCAGCGTTCCTCCATGGCCTGTGCTCCAGCTCCTGCCTCCAGGTTCCTGCCCTGAGTTCCTAACTTGGGCTCCCAGATGAACTGTGACCCGGGATATGTAAGCTAAATAAACCCTTTCCTTCCCATGTTGGTAGTAGTCAGAGTATTTTGACACAGCAATGAAGAACAAACTAGAACAGAAACTGGTACCAGAGAGTGGGATATTGCTGTAACAGACTGACCTTGGTGTTTTGGGGAGGACTGTGGAAGTCCTTGAAACTTTGGGCTGGAAAAGCCATTGTGTGCTCAGAGTTTGTTGCTGTGGAGCTTAGAATAGTTACGCTGAAAGAGTTGTAGATGATAGAGGCCTGGCTTGTGAAGCTTCAAAGGGAAGCAGAGACTATCAAGGCAATTCGTGTGAAATTTTGGATTGAGAATCTGTGGGTTCTGGTCAGCTGGGGCTGAAGAATCAGCTGTGATTAAGAAGAGACCAGAACCTGAAGAAAAGCCTTTGCTTTACTGGGAAAACTGATGCTGGTTAGCTGGGGCTGAAAATTCAGCTGTAAGTAACAAGAGACCAGCATCACTGAGGTGAAGTTTCTGGGAGGTATTTCTTCAGGGTCAGCACACAGAGGGCACCCGAGCCTCTATCTCAAGCTGGAAGCAGGACTTGGTAAAGTGTAAAAGTCTCCTGCATGGTTCTGGTGTTGAAAGCATGAATGGGTCACAGAGGGCAGCTGAGACTTGGCATGCAGAGGCCAGGAAAGGCCATACTTGAAAGCACAGCTTCAGTTGCAGTTAAGACCCTGGGATTGAAAGGGTCATGGAGAGAATCTGAGGCTTTGACCCGGAGAGGCAAGAAGAAGCCATTGGTAAATGTGTAGTCTCAGTTTCAGTGGAGACCCCAGCTTTTTGGAGATGCCAGGACCGTGGGACTACCATCAAGGACCACAGTAGGTGTGGAATGGAGCTGGCCTGGGTCTGCGAGATGAGCTGAGTGTGCTGTGTTTGGCAGAGTCAGAGAAGTGGAGCTGCCAGAACCCTTTGGAGGCCAGAAGATCATCAATGAATCCCAGATGTCTAGCCTTGAGCTACTTTGCTGGACTTTGGTTTTGCTTAGGTGTGCCCAGTTCTTCCCTTTTGAAATAAGACAGTACGTGTTTGGATTTTACAGGAGCCCACAGTTAAGAGACGTCTAAAAGAGTCATACCTTGGGGACAAGAATTAGAAAGGTTGTGGTTTAATAGTGATGTGTCAAGTTGACAAGGGGTCAATTGTGCTGGATAGCTTTAGTGTCAACTTGACACACTCGGGTTGAGAGAGCCTCAATTGGGGAATCGCCTTGAATGGACTGGACTGTAGCCGTGTCTGTGGGGCATCTTCTTGATTGTTGAGTGATGTGGAAGGGCCCAGCCCACTGTGGGTGGTGCCACCCCTGGGCAGGTGGGCCTGTGTTGCATAAGAAAGCAGGCTGAGCAGGGGCCAGGGGAGCAAGCCAGCAAGCAGCATTCCTCCATGGCCTGTGCTTCAGCTCCTGACTCCAGGTTCCTGCCCTGAGTTCCTATTTTGGGCTCCAGGATGAACTGTGACCCTGTATATGTAAGCTAAGTAAATCCAAGTCAAAGCAGCCATGAGTTCCCAAAAGTTCCTTAGGCTGAGTTGGGATGTCTTACCCACTTCCTCATAAGTATGCTGGGATTTTTGTCAGGTTTTTTTTTTTTGACAAAGCTTTTTAAATTTCGTACAACTTTTCCCAATCAAATTCAGAACCTTTCCCCATCCATGCCTCCCCTTATCCCCTCACTGAACTGTATGCTCTCTGAAATACATGCAGAGTCCTATTCATTCAGGTGTCTTTACCCAAATGTTCTTCATTGTAAATGCATCCACTGGATTCTAGTCAGTCCATCAGGCGGTCGTATGTAAGTCATACTCCCTCATCTAGCAGTGATCAGTCTCAAACATTTCTCAATATAGTCTGGGCCCATCAACAATTTCTCATCTCCCCTTTGGGCTCTTGTTTAATTAGCTGACATGGGTCCCAAGCTCTATGCCACTGCTGCCACAGATTCACATGAGCAAGCCTCCAGTGGCCTGGAAGCCCCCACCTCCCTGTGCTCATGAACCAGCCCTGGCTCTTACAATTTTTCTGCCTCCTCTTCTGCAATGGTCTCTGAGCTGATCCTGGTGGGTGAGGTTCCATACAGGAGTCCCATCCTACACTCTACAGTCTCTTCACAAAAGCTAAGATGGAAACAATCTAAATGTCCCTCAACTGACAAACGGTTAATGAAAATGTGATGTGGTGCATCTATTTAATGGAGTTCTATTCAGCAGTAAGAAAAGATGAAATTACGCAATTTTCAGATAAATGGATAGCGCTAGAGGTGTTATACTAAATGAAGATTCTGTCAGTTTTTTGCTTGCATAGGACTTGTGCATGTTGCCACCTTTGCTATGAGTTCATATGTGTAACAGCCCAGTTGTCTGAAAGACTGTTTCCTTGTGGTCATCCACCTCCTCTGGCTCACACAATCTTTCCACCTCTTCTTTCACAATGTTAGCTTAGCTTTGGGAGGCAGAGGTTTGAAATAGGTGTCCCATTCATGCATAAGCACTCTGTGGCCTCTTGTTCTTTGCATATTGCACCATTGTGAGTTTCTGTGCTAATCACCATCTGCTACATGAGGAAAGTTCTCTGGTGAAAGTTGAGAGACACATTCATCCTGCGTGCAGACACAGCATTTTAGATGTGTCACATAGGTTTAAGTTTCTCACTGATACTTCTTCGAGTTCTTGGTCAGAGTAGTCCAAGAGACTCTCAAAATAATACAGCCTACTGACACAGTCTTTGATTGCCTCCCAGAACTTTAAGGTAAGACCCTATTGTTGAAGGTATGGCAGACTTTTGACACAGGACTTGGAGCAATTGAGGTGGAACTGACCTAGAAACCTCCACCCTGAAGACTAGCTCTCATAGTATCAAAACTTCTAAGGGAGAAAACAAATCAATGGACCCACCTGGCTGTAAATTCTAATAAAGAACAATGTCTATCCCAGCAAACTATCGCAATTGGTGCAGTAGCAGCACTTTTATCTTGGGAGTAATCAACAGCTGCCTAATTGGAATTAAGTTCAGCAGCATACAACCTCAAAATAACTTATTTTGGCCCTAAAAAATATTTGTTAAATTCCTGTACAAATTTTCACTCTTTATAATTTGTTGTCAGACTCGGGTATGTAATTTATGGTATGAACAGAATTACAAAGTACAGAAAATGCCATAATATCATAAACAAAATAAATATCTATGTTCATGTTGAATGAAAAGAAATGGCAGTATAATTTTGTGTTGATTACTTAATGAAGTGATAAAATTAGTATACGATATGTTTTAAATGTTAAAACTTGTAACTTGAAAATAAATGGATTGTAATTTCCAATGAACTATACAATTTTAAAAATTGATTATTTTTCAGAGGAGAAAGACTTTATTTTAGCTCACAGTTCCAGGCTACAGCCTGTCATAGCATGGGAGTCACAGCAGCTAGCAACTGTGAGAACTGGTCACATTATGTTGGCAATCAGAAGACAAGAGTAACAGGTGCATGCACACTAATATACAGTTCCCTCTCTCCTTTTCATTCAGTCCAAGGCAGAGCCCATGAAATCTACAATCTAGAGGATTCTAGATTGTTTCAAGTTGACAATGAAACTAACCATTGGTGGATCTCTGTGAGATTGAAGCCACCCCATTCTACATAGGGAGTTCCACGACAGCTGTCACTACCAGGTCTCAAAATGAAAACAAAAACAAAACAAAATAAAAACAAAAAATAACCATCACAGTCACAAAACTTGTGCAGTAACTTTTCGGAAGGAAAACAAAATGTGTTAGCTAGTAACTCTTTGGTAGGGAAAACGCTTACCTACAGTTCTATATTTGGGGGAATACTCTGCCCAAATAGCAGTTGCTCTGGTGCCCCCCAAAAATGGTGTTCATGTTTCTCATCCTGTCACAAATTATCATAGTTATAATTAGTGAGTGTTTCCAGTTTATAATTGTTTCTTTGTGTTCCCCTTCATAAAACTAACAGCTTAGATAACAAATTTTCCATAATGATATAAGCCAAAACATAAAATACATTGTATAAAATCCTCAAATCAATAAAATTAAAACAAAAACTCTAACTCTATGTGTGATTATAAGAAATTAACATTATGATAGAAAGGACAGGAAAACATTTAGTCTTCTTACACTATCTTCATGAAGGCAACTATTTTATTTTCTTTTTCATCTTATTTCTTACATTAAGCATACTTCAAATTTCATGAGCATTTCATTAAACAAACAGACTTTTGTTTTGCAATTAATCTACTGATAACCAAGTAAACCAAAATCCTGATCTAAATTTGACATGTTAGAACTATGAAGAATGAAGGCGACTTTAGGTGGCTGTCCAAGGGAACCATTTCATGAATAAAGTATGCATAGTGTTTGAGTATCTCTTAGTGACTACCAGCCATCTTGGACAAATAATAGTGCCTTGATAACACAAGTGTTGAGACATGGAGTTCTGGAAAGGGAAAATCAAGGTCAGTAATGAAGAAGAAACAGATGAAACTGCAACTATGGGCAATCATCATCTTATGGGTCACTGGCTAATGAAAGTGCATTGAGGCCTTTTGATAAAACACCTTAGGTCAGGCCATTTTAATTTCATTCTAATGTCTCAATAATGGAAGGGAGAAATATATGGAGTGTCTATTTTTTAACTTAGTTGAATGAACTGTATTAAGAGATTCACTTCCTTGAAAATTAGAAAGCTTGAGCAAAATTTATATATCAATATAATTTTGTCATCCTAAAATAGTCCTACAAAGAAACCTAATGTTTACTTGTTCTTTGAATTAGAATATATGTACCATTACACCAGCTATAAAAAGAATGTGAGATTAAATTATGACCTTAGAAATTTTAAGATTATGTGTATATTATTTTTGTCTCATCCTTTATATATCATAGCAAACCTACACAGACCTTCATCTCTTCCTTAGTCTTTCTCATTTTTTCTATTTTGGAAAATACCTCCCTTCCCATATCCTTTTAACATCTTTTACATTCTCATTTTTTAATAATAACAAGACATAAGAACATTAACAAATTTTTTTTCCTTCTGTTGTGAGAATTTTCCTGGGGATACTAAGCAACGCTTATCCCCTTTTAAGATTCTAGTGTCAAACGAATGATTGATTAAAGTTTTCATGGGGAACCAATGAATTTACTGAGCTTTCTTAGTCTTCCCAAATCAGTTTCAAATGCCCTTTAAGATGTTTAACAATAGGCCAGAGTAATAAATGTCTTTGAATGTTTAGTCATTTCAATTTATGCAAGACATTTTGCAATGTTGGTGTCTTTCATAACTTCGGGGGTGTGGTTCCTTACTCATTTGTTTTGTTTCAAATTTATTTAACTGTTCAGTTGACTGTGCTATGTGTAAAAAATGATAATTCAGAAGCAATCTATTAGTTTCTTTCCAACAATGTTATTGACAGATATTTGTGTTTTCTCATGATTGAAATTTCATGATCTTTTCTAAGGGTGAGATTCCAAACTGTAATATAAATCCTTGAAATTAGAGTAGATGGGACTATTCTAATTTTTCTCCATAAATGAATGATTGTGGAACAACTTTACATGAGGATATGTTGGGATATAGGCTCCTAAGTGGAATATATGTGCTGTCATTCAAGAGAAGTCAAAATATGACTGGCTAGTTACAAAGTCTTAGCAATATTGAATGAATCATTTCCTTTACTAAACAAATCTCCAGTATATTGATAGCTATTTTGACTTTAAGAGAATATTTAAGTCTGATACACTTTAAGTTTAAGTGAAGAGATAGTTAATGACCCAATTACCCTAAATTACTAAAATAAAAAGGCTAGATCTCAAAATATGAGCGAGGGTGGTTGCTTCTTTGAGTGTTTAAAAGAGGACACAAGAATAACTTGAGGTAGTAAAAACCTGTGGTTATGAAATAAATTCCACAGTAAAGTCTCTGATTAATCTGAGATGGAAATGTGATCACTAAATAGACAACTCCAAAACATTTCTATATATGCTACATGTTGAAAATCATTGATTAAGAGAACAAATTTTCAGGTGCTGGAGAGATGGCTTAGCAGTTAAGAACACTGATTGTTCTTGCAGAAGACCTGGGATCGAATCCCAGCACCCACATGGCAGCTAACTCAAGTTGTCCATAACTCAAGTTCCAGGGGATCTGAAGCCCTCTTCTGATCCCCATGGGCATTGCATAACATGGGTGAACGTACATACATGCAGGAAATACATACACATAAAATCAAAATAATAAATAAAATGTTTAATAAGTGTATAGTTTTATTAAAAAAAAGAGAACAAATTTTCATATCTATTTCATGATTTTACTGAGTTCACAGGGCCTAGACAATAGGAAGCTTATATTTTCTTGATAAAAAGTATGAGCTAAACAATGTATATTTAAAGCAGTGGATGATAACACAGAGTCTCACAACTAGTCAAGATGCAGAGAATAAGAGACTACTGGGTCAGAGACTTAAAAATATTTATTTTTATTTTATATGTATGAATGTATTGTCTGCATGTTTGTAGGAGCATTCCTGTAGTGCGGTTGTGGTTGTTAGTCGTCATGTTAGTGCTGGGATTTGAAAACAGGACTTCTGCAAGAAGTCAGTGCTCTTAATCTCTGAGCCATTTCTCTAGTCCCCTAGGTCAGAGACTTTGAGATGCAAAGCTTATCCTAGATTTTCCATGTATCACTGATATAATTACAGAAATCCTTAAGAGTAGAGAACTGTTCCAGGCTGTTAAAGAATGAAGTGAAGACAGATCAGATGCAGAAGTGCTTCTAGGATGGAAGGAATAGCCTTGAGATCCTGAAGAGGTAAGGAGACTAATTTTCCATGGAGTACACAGGGAATGCAGATTTGTTAGTACTTTTAATTTTTACCCAGGAGATTTGTTTTGGTATTCAGACTTCCAAAAGTGGAAATTAATATAATCGTGTTGCTTTAAGCCTTGAAGTTCATAGTAGTTTTGGTATGATTGATATAAAAACAATAAAAAATAATGGAAGCAGCAGATGGATCATCAGTAATTTTGTGCACATTCTACAAACCCCAAATAATTCATTACAGGGTGATAAATGAAAGGCCCGGTGATTCCTACAAATGCTATGGGCTAATTTGTAGAAGAGGAGCTTTGAGTTTTATAAATCTTATGCTTTTCTTCTAATGAGAAATATGACTGATCTTTTCTTAAGAAAAAAAAGATGCTTCCTGTATCCCAGGGTCATTTGTTACATAAATATCCTTGAAAACATTGTATAAAACAAAACAGAAGAACATTTACAAGAAGAGAACTTAATATATGTGGAAAATTGTCTCCCAATACAAGGCATCATCCAAATCATTATTGAAATGTTCTTAAAATTTGAGATTTTCTAAATTCAAACTGAGTAACTTTATTTTAGCATAACATTGAGAGGTGAAATCCATAAACATTGATATATCTTGTGTTAGGTGTTTCATTATTGTGGCAAAATAACTAATAGAAACATTTTAAAAGAAGAAAGAGTTGCCGGGCATGGTGGCATATGCCTTTAATGCCAGCACTTGGGAGGCAGAGGCAGGTAGGTCTCTGGAAGTTCAAGATTAGCCTAGTCTACATAGGGAGTCCCAGGCCAGCCAGGGCTTCAGTGAGACCCTGTCTCAAAAAGACCAAACAAGGAGGAGGAGGAGGAGGAGGAGGACGAGAAAAAAGAAGGAGGAGGAGGAGGAAGACCAAGATGAAGATGAAGAAGAAGAGGAGGCGGAGGAGAAGGAAGAGGAGGACAAAGAAGAAGACGAAGATGGCGAAGACAACCAAGATGAACATGAAGACGAAGATGAAGAGAAGAGAAGAGAAGAGAAGAAGAAGAAGAAGGAGAAGAAGAAGAAGAAGAAGAAGAAGAAGAAGAAGAAGAAGAAGAAGAAGAAGAAGAAGAAGAAGAAGAAGAAGAAGAAGAAGAAGAAGAAGAAAGATTTATTGGTTCAGAGTTTCAGAGATTTCATGCCAAGCTAGCCTGGCTCCAATGTTTCTGAGCCTATGGTGAGTGTATTTCTCATCATGGAGACCAAATGTTTAACAAAAGCAACATAAGGAAGGGTTTATTCTGGCTCATGGTTTGAGAGTATAGTCCATCATGGTGGGGAAATCATAGCTCAGGAACTTGATGTAGCTGGTCACATTCTGTTGGGAGTCAGGAAGCAGAGAGTAATAAGGATGGTCCTCTGCTTGATTTCACGTTTTTATTCAGTCCAGGAAACAAGCTCATGATGCTGCCAACTTTGATAATGGTTGTTCTCAGTTAGTCAGACTTTTCTGAAAATACTCTCATAGCATTTTCAGAGGTGTGCTGCCTATGGGATTCTAAATTTATTCAAGTTGTTAATCAACTAAGAGCAACCATCATGGCCATGTAGAATATCGTAATGAGTTGCTTGTCTCATGGTGGGAAAAGGAACAGGTAAGATATAGCCCTCAAGACCATGCCCCTAGTAACCTGCTTCCTCCAGCAAAGGCCCATCTCATCAAGGTTTAAGTACCTTCTGTAATAG
The DNA here is from genome assembly GCF_000622305.1 of Nannospalax galili. Classification (NCBI taxonomy): domain Eukaryota; kingdom Metazoa; phylum Chordata; class Mammalia; order Rodentia; family Spalacidae; genus Nannospalax; species Nannospalax galili. Next base: position 5,674,589 of record NW_008359081.1, read on the forward strand.
AACCCTAGCTGGAGATGAAGGCTCCAACATGTGAGTCAGTGAAGACATTTAATACTCAAAGTATAACACACCTATATAAAAGTTGCCTGTAAATGAGATTTCTAAATGAAATCTATTATAAGATCAAAATTAATATGAACATATTTTGCCCATTTCTTATTTTTTTATTTTTTTCAAGGTTTAAGTACCTTCTGTAATAGAACCCTAGCTGGAGATGAAGGCTCCAACATGTGAGTCAGTGAAGACATTTAATACTCAAAGTATAACACACCTATATAAAAGTTGCCTGTAAATGAGATTTCTAAATGAAATCTATTATAAGATCAAAATTAATATGAACATATTTTGCCCATTTCTTATTTTTTTATTTTTTATTTTTTACAGGGTCTCCCAGTAGCCCCAAATGGCCTGGAACTCAGTATGTAGACCAGGCTGGCCTCTGTCTCACAGAGCTCCGCCTGCCTCTGCCACCCTAGTGCT